>NW_008246060.1:6118438-6138294 GCF_000691975.1 Corvus brachyrhynchos
TGTAGTTTAAAGAACTCCTGTAACAGTGTTTCATTTTGGTGTTTGCAGCTTACAAGATCATAAAGACTGGAGATTTGGCTTTGTGCCTGTAGAGTGCAACTGAAAGTTCGGTTTATAAAAACCAGTCCAGAATAAAGGACACCTGTGTTGCCTGAAAAACATTTCTGAAGTTTAAGAGTAAAGGTTAACTTGGAACTTTTAAAGCCCTCTCAGGTTATAAGGGCTACAGCCTATTTTAAAAACAGCTCAACTGAAAATCTGTGCACTATTTCTTTTCCTACAGTCCAAGGAAAAAAAGTTACCTGAACAGCAAATGTTTTATCTCCAAATCCTGGAGTCATTCCTAATAAGCTCATATATGATGCTTCATTAACAAAATTTTCAATTCCATGGAAGACACCACGACCAGTTGCAGATATACGTCCATGGATCCCACCCTGGCTGATGGGTTTACCGGTTACACATGCATGTGCATTAATGTCCTGTAAAAAAACAAAGGACTCATGAGACATGGAATTAATCAAAAAACAGCTGGAACAGAAGTTTTGTACACTTTAGACATAAGGGAAAACAGAAATTGTAAGAGTCAGAACAAGATATAACTTAAATGCATTTAGTTTGTAAAGATGATTTCCTTCCTCACTTTGTGTGAACACCTTGGAATACTCTGTCAGGAAAGGTGTGTAATGCCATAGTGGATATAGTCTGTGATTTTTTGTTGTCTCCTAAGTGTGTATGTTAACTTCACTTTGTGTATCATGGTGACATACACAAACAGACAAATCAAGCTTTGAGGAATATTTCTCAGAGCCAGCTCCTATTTACACCCACAATTTCTTTACATCATTACTTCTGACGTCTTAATTTTTTTAAGGGCTCAGACATATCCTTGAACTGGCTTTTAATAATCTTTAAACAGTGTTAAGTGTTCCCTTATAACAAATTCAGTTATTTTGCAATTACAAAACAATGTATTAGGTCTGTAGTCAGAATATGGGGATGCTCTATCTCAGCAGAAAACCTGCACTTTGAAGGCCGTATAGGAAAAGTTGGGTATTTACTACTTTTATGCAGAAAAGCAGCACTTACAATCAAGCCTCTATTCTTAACTTGGTGGCAATAAAATTAAGTTTCCCAGACAGTTAGCCAAGATAAAATAGCTATTTAAAACCATAGCTGATTTTTCCAATTGGAATTTTATAACTTGAAAGAAATTCTTCCACTGGACCTCCCTCTTCTGTCACCAGTGGTTCCCATGCTCCCACACCCTGGGAGCACAGTCACATGGTGGCTTGGCTTCCAACACAAATTGAGAGAGTAGGGATGAAAGAGAATCCACTGAAATGAGTCTGCCAGCAGCCGGATGGGTTTCCATTCCACCAGCCACACATTCACTGGGAGGCTCCCTCTGCTCCATCCCTTGTGCCAAAGGCATTTGCATGCCTGTGGTGTGAGTGCAGGATGCTTGGTGAGAGGAAGGAAAGGAGCAGACAAAAGTAATTGGAGGCAGAATGGCTGTGGAGGAGACTAGAGCCATAATGAAGACTAAAACTATTTACTGTTTGAAAACCATAGTGAGTTAACATACAACCTTCTTAAAGAACGGTAGAAGAGATGCTGGGCTTGCCACAGAATTCCTAATTCAGCGTCCCAAAATACAGCTCGCTGCTCTCCATAAGCTGTATGCTCCCCCTGGTGGCGTATCAACTGTAAGCAAGACTGGCAGGGGTGTTTTCTTGGAATGACTTGGCCTGGTATTTCGATGGACTTTCAGGTTTTTACTCTGTTATATAGTGTTAAACTATGCTTTGTGCTTCGTGCATTCACAAAAGAGGAAACGTGTTTTATAAATACTTGAAGAAATACAGCCTCCCACTGTACCTAAGAATGTATTTATCAAAGTCCCTTCCTGTGTACCTGAAGTCAGTTGATTGTGTCAGGAAGTACAGTAGAGCGGAAAGGATTAATTTAATAAAAAACTTTAGCCATATATAATTCAGTGATCCAGAAACTTCAGATGGATTTTCTGGAACAGTTAACATGGTAGTTATTAACAACTTGCATGGTTTGTCAGGAAAACAGGACATGAGGTGAGGACAGATCCAGGTCTTCTTAAAGTCACATATAAAAACCACAGCTGATGTCAAAGTCCTAAAATATTTGGTTTCAAGTCAATAAACAAAAATTTTTAACACATCATGAGCCAAAGAGCATGGCTTTTAATGAGAACCTTGGAAAATAGCTTAGAGCTAGCATGAAAGATTCCTATACCAGCATTGGTAGCTTATGAACTTAGCGTCTGAACATGACTAAATTTTGCTCCTTTCTTAACCCCTTTTCCTCTGCAATAACATTCTCCCTGTCTCTCCAGCTTCCTGGCTCTGTATGTTAGATTTTGAGCAAACTTCCCTTATCTGTTTATATCTGTTATTTGATTTATCCTTTCCACTTGAAACTCCCTGAACACAGCTGTGTGCAGTGTGCAAGCACAGACCCATCAGGTCTGTAGATTTCTCAGACAGATCCCTCTCACCAGAGTCATCTTTCCACTCCACTGAATGTAGTCCCCTCCATGTTTGCAATCACAGCTTGTTTCACTTTTGTTCCTTGTTCATTTTCTGCTCTTAGTTCCCTTCTTCGCCCATGGTCACTTTAATCTTTTCAGTATTCCTTAACCACCTTTATTTTTGCTCTTGGTGCCCCAATCAGATAGCTATCTGAAACATCTTCCTCTAAAAACTGGTTTTGATGGCTTATTGCCCTTTTTATAGCCTTGTCAGAATTCTCACTTTCCTTCTCCATACCTGGTCATTCTCTACAATAGCTCTGGAGTTCCACTGTGGCTACCACTCTCTCTTGGGCATACAAACACGCAACCCAACAAAATTAAGTAAACTAACTTCCCTTCCCCGCCCCCCTCAATTTCCATTTTTTAATTAACTTTTCAGAAAAATGTTCCTGAATCCTCTCAGGTTTTTTTCTTTTTCAATAAGATACTGCCATACAGAGAGAGTCTAAAAGAAGTTGTTGTAGCATAATTCAAATTTTAATCCTCAGTAGTTATTTTGTTTTCTTTTGTCATGGAATCATGAGAATGTGTAGGACTATACAATAAGGTGAGATGACAAAGTGGAAAGAATTTTAGCCATTTGAAAACTTCTTATCAGTGCTTAGTTTAATTTTTAAAAAACTGGAGCTTTTGTATAAGACTGTATGAGAGCTCCTCAGTACAACAAATCTCAAAGCAGGTCACTTGCTGTGATCCTTATTGTCAGTCTTAATAATACAGCGCTGTTGTATCACAGTGAAATACACATTTTAGCGCAATGAGTTAAAACTTACAATGCTTTGAGGCAGTAGTTTTGTTATAAGCTAAAATTTCAAGTTCTGACTGAGGGAACTAGTTGCCACTCTGCATGTTGAAGTCCTTCTGAAGTCATAATTTTGGCTTTTTATCAGATTTCAAGTTGTTATTAAAATATTTACCTATGTGAATGGCAAAAACCAAGTAATGTTTTACAGTGACACCCCTGAGGGAGAGCTCTGTGTAAATGTGATTTACCTCAACTAATCAGCATGCCACAGCTGATTCCTCAAGCATTCCTTTTTTCCTTCCATAAAATACCTTAGACTGTATTTCAGACTTAGAATAACCTGTGCCATTCCACCTCCTATTGTTCAAAGCCTCAGACAAGTCTTGTGCCAAGAGACTGTGGGAGGACAGCCAGGCAGGTCTTGAGCAGATGTGCCAGAGAGAGGCACGTGGTGGGTGGCACTAATGCCCTTCTACTGGAGGCATACACCCTGCTGTATTTCAGGAGAGCTGCTGGAAGGGACTGCACAAAGTACAAGGAAAGAGTCTTTTTGTTTCCAAAGGAGCTGGGATAGGCTAACATGCAATAGATTAGCACATTAACACACTAATACACAGCTACTAACAAATAAGTTATCTACAATATATTTTTCTTTTAACTGACCTGTCAAAAGTATACAGCAAAAGTGTTTGGTTAACAGTCAGGTACAAATAACCCCACTGACATAAGGACAAAGGCCAAACTAAGGGCTAGCATTAAAAAGTAATTTTTAAAAACTTTGAATTTTTTTTTTAATTGCCTCCTGGGCTAGAAATTATGTCAGTGCTCTTTTGGTTTACATTTTGGAGAATTTGCTGAAGTCCACAATGAATACCTGTTACTTCTAGGAGACTGCAGAGAACCTTACAACTTTTACAAGTTATACCAATAGTGTGAACTTAATTTTCATGGTCTCTTGAATGTACAAAAACATGAGCATTTCTTTAATAAAACTTGTAAATTCAGTTATCAGTTAACAACTTTAGATTATAATTATAGTACCAATGAAAAACAGAGGAAACTGATAGACATAGAAACCAATTTTAGACCATATACCTTTAAAAACAGTGTCAGCTGCAGTCAGTATTGTATCAGACAAGATTCTTTTAAGGCTAGTGTAAGAATATTATCCTTAAAGCTATTTTTCCTTTACTGTACCCTAAAATCCTCACACCACTGAAGCTGTCACAGTTTGCAAGAATATTTTTAGATCCAATAAGTAAACAAATTGATATGATTAGGCAGGTTTTCTGCTTGAAAGCCTCTGCTCAAGACTTACATAGTGTCCTATGGTACTGGCATAGGTGTCAGCAATCCAGGACATCTCCCTCTCCCCCGTGCTCATATCAGGAGCAGGCACATCCACACCAGGTCCTGTTGGCAACAGTGAAAACAGCTCTTAAGGATCAAACACAAATTGTTATTTTCAATCATTATTCCCTTGGGAACTGTGCAGGCCTTGGCAGAGAAGAACTGTTTTCCTATTTAATCCTCAGTTTATTATGCAAGCAACACATTCTTCTGGCTTCAGTGCAGTTTTAGATGCTGTATCATACCTTTCTACACTATTGTCAAAACCCCCAACCTTTACATAAGCCATTTGATAAGAGGTGAAGGCTAATTTGTCAATAAAAAGTCGGAGCAGGACAGTGCACCAAAAGTGGTTTGGGTTTTTTTGGCAGAGAAGAACTGTTTTCCTATTTAATCCTCAGTTTATTATGCAAGCAACACATTCTTCTGGCTTCAGTGCAGTTTTAGATGCTGTATCATACCTTTCTACACTATTGTCAAAACCCCCAACCTTTACATAAGCCATTTGATAAGAGGTGAAGGCTAATTTGTCAATAAAAAGTCGGAGCAGGACAGTGCACCAAAAGTGGTTTGGGTTTTTTTTGCTATCTAGGTATGATTTCTATATACTGTGACATTGATTGGATTCTTCTGCATAAGAATTTCCTTTCTGTTCCTGGGTGAGTTCAAAAATTGCAGGCAGGTTGTTCCTAGTCATTGCACCATAGCACATGCATTTCATTTTACTGCTTCCTTCAAGAAAGGTTTCATTTCTCTTTATTGATGAAATAAAACTTTAAAAGAAGTTTTACACATCTGTTGAAATAAAAAAAAAAAATCTGTTTTTTGTAGATAGCTAAAAATAGTATTTCCCCAGACTATTTAAGATTATAGAGACTTGCTAATCAGGATTTTAAATGCAACTCTGCCCCTAACAATTTTTTCTAAGTAATTTAGAAAGGTTTGTAAAAGTTGTGTAGCACCAACTAGAGAGCCAAAAAGGAAGACAAGTTTACCAAACCATTTTAATTGTCACTGAACTATCACTATAGCTGGCATTGTGTATAGTAAAGCCCTAGTCACACGTAACATCAGTAAGTGTGTTTATAAAGGAGCTTAATTTAGATGATAAATACTCTGGCTGAAGAGCAAGAAAATGCAGATAAAAGGACAGACATTCCCAAGGCAGTTAGATATCAGGAATACATGACAGACCTTTAACCAGTTACACACCTCGTTATTTATTCGCATAAGAACCTTCTCTGGGTAAAGCTGTTCCCTTTAATTAAAAATTGAGCTGGTAATATCCAGCTTTCTGCAGAGGAGATGTCCAGACAGCAAAGCTACCAGAACAACTCAGGGCTGAGTCTGAATGAAGCCCCTACTAACATTACTGAGCTGAGGTTCTGTTACAACAGGCTCCTGTGCTTCTTGCCTACGCTTCCCTTGCAGCCTCTGGTTGCCATGGGTGAAGCCATCAACTTTTGCTGGGGTGGATCTTCTATTTCCTTCCTCTCTTTCCTCAGATATCTGCCAAAAGCCTCAACTGAGACTACAGGAAACAGTAACAGTGAGGAGTTTGCTATTAGAGATTAAAACTGCAACAAATATGGTCACAATTTTATGATCTAACTCTGAGATAAATGTGATTCATTTTGGATACTGTGACCTCAGCTTTTGTGGCTTCTCATAGCAGAACAGCCATCACAAAAAGTTAAGATATTTCCCTAAAAAATGCATGAAGATGCAATGACTCAATTCTTTGTGGCTCTTTGCTGAAAGTTCTCTATTTAAATTGTTTACAGTTCTCAAAAATACTGTTATTTAAGGATATTAACTAATAGGAACTGCCAGTGCACAATAAATCAAGCTTCTAAATTTGAGTAGTAAAGCTGCCCGACATACCAATAAAGCCCTTTTTTGCCAGCTCCATGGTAAACCTTCTCGTGATCTTTTCCAATTCATTGTCCTATAGAGAAAACGCAATAAACATCAGAAGAAATCATTAGTGTTTAGGAGTATTTGCTCAAACTTAGCCCAAGCATAAGGAAACGCTCTATTCTTTTAGAAGAAAGGATGATTCATAATTTATGTAATTTATATGCCACTCCCCAGCAGACCGTTGGTATTCAGGCAGCACAAGAAACACTGGGCTTTCTTTCCATACATTCTGATCCATGCCAGGAAGAACCACCTGTGCCCTTTGCAGAGATTTCCAGCAAACAAATCTGATATCCTGCGTGAGCCAGCAAGAGCTGGCCCTGCCAGGTGTGTAATCAACACAGCCAAACGACTTCGCACAAATCCTTACAGGAGCTTTGAACTTAGAATATCTGTTATGTATTCTAGTATTCCTCTCTGGACAAGTTGTTTTAATTAGGGCAAGAAGGCAAGCCTGCAGTAAACCTTTTATAATCCAAGTTAGTTATTATTCACACTGGAACACTGCACAGAATGGTTTAATGGAGCATAAAACTATTCGTCAAAATAAACAAAAACATTACCTTTTTTTTCTAAGAGTAACTTAATTTAAGATTTTATTAACAATATCAACTTAAAAAAAATTCAGGTTCCAAATTATTTGTAGTATCCTGATTTTCAGAAAAAAAAAAGTTAAGTAATTGAAGTATTCCACCTCTGAAACACAGACCTTTCAAAAATTCTTTTCCTACCTATTGCATGCACAGGCTACATTCAGCCTTTACATAGGCAGAAGTGGCAGGAGATTTTAAGTGGTCAATAATGCCCTTAGAAGAGCTTTTTTAACTGGCTGGCTTCAGTATTGCAGATAACTGAATTTTTATCTATGATTAGGCTTACTGTGTAGTTCTTGGGATTGATCTTGACACCAGCCTTTGCCCCACCAAATGGCACATCTACAAGAATGCAAAGGAAAATCATTTTACTTTTTCAACAATAAAGGCAGAAGACATGAGAAATAAGTGTAATTATATCTTTGATTTTAGCAGTGATTTTGGTTTTGCTGCGTTTATGGTTTCTCAAGTGTAAGCTATGATCTGATCTAGGTACTCTTATAAAAATGGGAGATCTTTCAAGGCACTTCGAAAATGGTCTTTGAAACTCAAAAGTTCATTATTTAAATTTTCTATGCTTAAATATCTCTTGTCCTTGACACTTTAGAAATATTAAGTTTTATCATTTAAATTTTACTGGTTTAGCTCAAAACTTTTACTTTGCAAGTCCGAAGTGTGTCTATATACATCAGGAAAGTAATTTCTTTTCTTACACATAATGTGCAGATTCTGTCTAAACGCCTCTACAATTTAGTAGCTGTGTACAAATTATACTTCTTCATAACCCATAAAGGAATTTAATCCTTCTCTCTCCGCAGCTCCCCTGCCTGAATCCTTTACAGCCTCCATCTGTTCCCCCTAAAATTAGTCCCCTACTAATCCAAGTTTGTTGTACTTGAATTTGAGTTCAAGGTGCAGTACTTTTTATGGGAGACGGTAATTAGCAGAATTTGGACTTTTCAAATGAAAATGCAACCGTATTTAAGTATCTTCAGTAACAGCAGAGGGAATATGTATTATTATTTTGGTCACTATAGATTTTTCCCATCTTGCTACAGATTTAAGTTAGAGATTACTGTCTGAAATTCATTTTAATCCTTCATGTGTTCTTTTTTTATGTAATTACATCAGTAGTGATTGAAATTCAAGATTGAAATCTTGCTTGAACAATTAACACTTACCAACCACAGCACATTTGTATGTCATGAGAGAAGCTAAGGCTTTCACTTCATCCACACTAACATCCATACTATAGCGAATACCTGCAAAAGACACACAAGAAAAAAATAGGAATTCACTAAACTTCATAAGTATTTATAAATTGGGAAAGTTAATTCTACACCAACAACCTTTAACACGTAAGTATCTCATTTATCAACTTACTTTAAGAGGTGAAGAACAAGACCCTGTTCCCCTACTTAAATATCTATCTTTTATGTAGCAGAAATTCAAGACTTCAGTAACTTTCTATGAAGTCGTTTAATGGCAACACTCAGTCTTGGGGGAAAAAGGGGACTATTCCTTGTGAGAAAGATGAATCAAGATGACAGGTAACTAAGAGCAGAGTTTTCAAAAGGCTGATAAAGCCCTTCAGCATTCCACAAGATCTTTAGCTTTGGACTTCTTTCACCGTATATACAAGATTAACTTTGTTCCTGAACATAACTTAACGTACAGGTTACAATCAAGGTCTTTTTGACAGAGTAATACAAGTTCCTGTTAAGTTCTAAGTCTTGGCTTCAAGGCCCTGGCTGCTAGGGCACAGCCACAACACAAAAAGCAACAGAGCACTCTGCTAGTTCTAATTTTTTCATAACATTTTGAGCGAATAGCTCTACACCAGCAAGCTTGTGGGACCAGGCCACCTACCCACACCCACATGGAAGCCAATGCATACCTGCATTCCCTGCACCAAGTCATTCAGCAGGGCTGCAAGTGTGTGCTGACAAATGCAAATTCAATTTGTTAAGTGCTGATAGCAGTTCAGATGCAAAATGGGTGAGCCCAGCATTCCAGGCAGTTCAAAACTGAGTAAAAAATGGTTACACAAAGGTAAGGAGATCTTTCACCTGCCTGACTCTTACCAGTCTTCTGAAAAATGGAAAAATCCAATAAATTGATTGAACTCAAGATTCGTGTATTCTGAAGGTAGTTGCAGAGTAGGAAATATTTAACCAAACTGACAGGGCAGATATAGAGAACTAGAGAAGCCTAAACATGATGCTTAAGACCAACATATGCCCACAGTCACATGGCCAAAGCCAAAAAGGTCCTCCAGCTGTATGTTTGTTTCTATCCAATTTTCTCCTACCTAAGCATACAACAGAGCCATGAATAACTTGTTATTCCCATCTCTACTCCCCAAATCTTTGGCTGGAGGTTGTGAAAGTTGCACGGTGGTTTGTAGCAGGCACAGAGTGTCCTTTAGATGCCAGAACATGGCACCACAAATTTCCTATTATGTAAAGAGAAGACAATATTCAAGTTCTCAGGAGTGAAAAAAGGCCAGCATACATTATCCAAACTAAAGCACTGTGCTGCTATGAAAGCGATTCCTGAATGCTCTGGAAACAATCCCAGTTTCAAAGGAACTAAGTGCTGCTCAACTAAAGCTGAGAGCCAAGTGCTGCTTTCTTATGTGAGTTCAATCAGTAAAAGAAAGCACCATGCCTCTGCAGAACAGAATTATTGTGTATATGGGGGAAGGGTGGTCTACAAAAGCAAACCAAGTAGTTTCTGACTTAGGTAGCTGCAAGGAGTTAATGTCTGAGCTTTCAATATCCTTCCCATAGGAATATTCAAAATTTAAGTGGAACCTATCAGAACCCAAAAGACCAGTCAAAGTTAGAACATAAATGTGTTTTGGGTTTTTTTTAATGTCTTACTCTGATCCTTCAGAGGAGCAGTTATCCTTCTGTCAAGCTCTGAGCAAGAGCAAACACTACCTATGGCACTGGCTGTCCTGTCTGGGGAGATCATACCTCTTGGTTGAACAGGTACTCTGGGGAAAGGTCTCATTTGAGTATTGCTCAAGCCAGTCAAGTTTGAAGTCACAGTCTGTGTTGGCCAGAAGTGAACTCTGCCCCTCCACCCCCAGCTGAACTGTATCACTGTGTATTTATTCAACCCATATACTTATTTAAACTTTGAAGTTGTGTATACAAAGCAGTTTTGCTATAAATGTACTCCTGCAGGCACACAAAATGTTGTTTATTGATATATGAAAAGGAGCAAGGAGACTAAATACTTAGGGATAGTGATCTTGTACAGTTTAAAGAGAGAAACAAAATACAAAAAGAGAGGGAAGCCTCTCCTGCAAATCATATGGAAGATAGGCTCTGAAGAGGTAAACAAGCAGCACTTCAACTAGAAGTGCTAGTGCATGTACTCCAGTGCATGTAAAACAGTTAGATCTCTGGTTCCTTGTATTACAGTCAAGGATTACTACAAACTTTGATGCAATAAATATTACATTTTCATATCAAGGTAAATAGGGAAAAAGCCCCAAGACTAAAAAAGTACTGACAGGTTTTCAACTGAGCTGCCTATTTGTCAGCCATGTACCTATACCAGAACACAAAAAACCTTTGGACTTGAGGCTAAAACTGTTCTTTTCTGGACAACTTTGTATTTCTGAATAAGGTTTAACTTTTTTCCCAGGCTTTTAAACAGTTGTAATTGAAATGGCTTGACTGCTGGCTTTATCTTCGTAAGTGGAAGATTAGTCAATTCTGAGAGCTGTGCTGACTTTACTAGTCATTCTTCTCTAGTTTATGTGGTAAAATCTCCCATTAGGCGGAGTTCAGGGTGTGATCCCAGGTTCCCTGACAGGTGTGATGAATTTTTCCCTTTCCTGGCAGGAGCACATAACATTTAAGATGCGGTAACATTTCATTCCTTTTCACAGTTCAGCCAGTTACTGTTTTCCAGGAATTGTAATTACTCTACAAGAGGATCACCTCTTGACAGGGAAGTTATTTGTGCTAAGCTGTTAAGACTGATGAGAAGCAGGCATCTGAGAATGCTGTACATTCCATCTGCAAGCGGATGCACAAAGATAAAAGACATACTTAATTTCTATTCTATTTGGACATCATTGAAATTTAGTTTGACAGCTTCCTAATTTGGCAGGAGTATTGCCACGCATTTGGTATGACTGCTTTGGCAGTGTTACGATGCATTCAATAGCCTGAGTCTAAAAATGGACCATATGCACAGATAAAATACTGGGTTTGGTTTTTTGGCTTTTTTTTTTTTTTTTTTAAGGTTCCCACTACATAAAAGCAAACAGAAGTTACTGTTAGGTAGCAAGATTGTAATTTTTTTAAGCCCTGGCAAGTCCCACGCAGAAAGTCTCTGGAAACTTGTGCCTTTTACAGCAAACTAGCTACAAAAAATAGCCTGAAGAAAGCCTCAAGTTACAGTATGACTCACTGCCATGGAAAATACTTTTCATTGGAAAACATATGAATTCTTGTTCTAGTTGAGAATTCTCTTTCCTTACCACGCCCCAAGAAGTTAAACAGTATGCTAAGAGAGACTTTGTTTTTCTATGCACAACAGCTTCAGGATGAGGAAACGTTTTAATTTAAATTTTTTTTAGTATTGGTCAGTATAAAGAGAAGGCTTTATCATCACATGGCTGTGTTTATGGTTTTAAAACTTCTTTTTTATGACCTGTATTATACTTCACTCTAGTTACCGCTTGCACTAAGCCCAGTAATTGTTTGCTCATGATTTAAGCTTAGCTTCTTAAATAGATGCTATGGACTAATTTTCACTTTTCCAAATGAAGGTAGAAAGCGCTAGAAACACAGTGTTTTTTGAATACACATCAAAGTAGTCATCATCAGCAAGGCTACTTTGGATTGTATAGTAACAGCAGTCAGTTATCATTTTAATCATTTTATCACTTTGTAGCAAGGAGTGTACTAACATGCACATAACAAAGACCTTGATTTCCAAGAAAACTGGTTATACATCCTACTAGATTTTACGTTGCAGAGATTTCAGTATGTTCTGTGATGTTCAGTGTGTTTATGATGCTTCCTTAGAAAACGTGGTGTACAGAACCACCAGCTTTTCTAGGATGACTACTGCCTTTCTCATACGCCTACAAAGCTATTTAGGGAAGGTAGTGTCACTATTTTCCGAGCTTCCAGTGCAGTGATCCTAAATGGTAGTACCTACGTATGCCCCCACCACTAACGAGCACGAGGTATTCAAACTCTCAAAAACTAAACAGTTGCCATAGCAACAGTTCAGTGCAAAACACTTGGTAAACTACTCCTCCCGCACTAAATATCTTTCAAATCTTAGTAAGTCTCTCAAGTTCCCCAGAACCTGGAACACATTTGCATCTCAGTCTAAATTATTAATATCTAACTGAGAGTTTTATCCTGCTTTGACTTTGGTGTTTTCTTCTGGTTGTGATGATCTTGTGGACTTTGGAACTAATTTGGGTCCTTTACAGATGACAATTCCTGTTAATATGGTGCATTTGTTCTGCTCACCTCTATTTGCAAAGTGCTTGCTCATCAAAGGAAGCCTTCCAGAGCAGCAGCTATCCTACACTACCCACACAGCACTCAGCAACACAGATGTCATGATCTCCTTTGGAAGTTTCTAGGACTGACCACAAGCATGTTAACCTTCCAATTAGCAACACTGGATTCTGCAGTAGCTCTGTGGGTTAGCAGCTTGCCTGACCCTGTGCAAAAGCTTGAGTGTAAGTCCACGGTCTGAAGGAGCTTCAGTATAGATGTTCACCTATGGATTCCGCAAAATCCATAAACCAGCACTTACTGCAGTGCCTTAGTTCCTCAATGTTTTAACTGTGGATTATGTATAATATTTTCATGTTTGGTAAGTAAGCAAGTGCAATTATGACTGTACTACTATCAAAGTAATCACTGACACCTAACTCAGTAGGGACAGATCATCCAAGCAATTCTTAGATTCTTTCAGAACACATACATTTTTCCAGATTCAGAAAAACAATCCAGCCTTCCCTAGAAGGAGAATGCTGAGCCTTATTTAACCATTGGGAAAGTGTGGTAAACAGCACAGTGACCAATTTGTAACTACTGAAGACAAGGAAATTCCAGATAAACCTAATAAAGCAAGATGAGTAATTCAGTACTGGAAAACAAGAACACCATACACCAATCAGCAACAAGAACTACTAATTCCTAAATTCAATTCACTAACTGCCAAGGGAGGAGATAAAAATATTTATCTCTTCCTATACAGCACTAGCCAGCTATAAAGCTGGGGCAGGACAGACATTCCCCTATAGAGACATCCTACCATGCTGCTTTAAGTACCAGTATGTATAAAATGACCACAAGGTACTCAGCCAGACAGAGTACTTCAGGATACCACTTATTGTATGTTTTTAATAAGCTGCACTTGAAACATGCAGAAACATATATGTTTATTTCAATCCATGCTGAGAAAAGCCAAGAATATTCTCTATTCAAAAATTATCTCTGGTGCATTCATAAGACTTAGTGTTTTAAGTATGAATACAGCAAATTTAGTACACTACCAGGCAAGCAAATCGTACATGAATTTACGCAGTTAGAACATGGCTATGAAATAAAGTCTCTCACCTATAGAACTACCTCAGCCCCACCTAAAGGATTAGGTCGCTCATTAAAGTGCACTCAAGACTGTAGCAACAAGGACAGAAACAGGGACATACAGTAAACTGCTTCCACACAGATATTATTACTATGTGCAGAGGGGGGTGTGTGCAGAGGGTGGAAATAACACACAAGTTGGCCCTGGCTGGTCCAAATGCCATAGGAGCTACAAAACAATAAGCCACCACAGTGCTGACATGAGGCAGGCAAATTCCATGCTCTTCTTAAGAGTCTAATTCCTGACAAGATGGAGCTGTTGCAATTCATGCAACAAAAAAGTGCTTGCTAGGATCACCCAGAGAACAGGAGGGAGACTATCACAGAGGAGATTCCTCTCCTCACCGCCCCCCAACACGTGTTTATGCAGAAAGCCCAATGCTGAGAGAAGTATGATCTCTCTATAAATAGACAAGGAGCCAACAGTGGCAAAACAACTATTTAAGATCAAGGACAAAGCTGGCTACTGCACCAATGGTATGAGCTGATTATATGAAAAAGCTTAGACTAAAAAGATTCACAGCCAAAAGAGCAAGGCATAGCCTCCTACAAGAGTACCAGAGGTAAAAACAAAAACCTGACACGGCTCACATCGCAATTAGCTTATCAAAAGACAGTAAAAGACAGGACACCCATTCCTTTATTTTTTTTAAATTTGCAATTTAAATGTATATCCACTGTTGCACTAATTGTAAAGTTAGATAAGCTACAATAAGAGAACAGAAACCTACAAAACTTGGTCAGAGGTTGGACTCAATCTTAGAGGTCTTTTCCAGTCTTAATGATTCTACGAAAATAAGGCAGTCGTATAAGCTTTAGCTATAACACTGCAAGTGTTATCACAATTAGGCTAATTACCTTTGTTTTGCCCCCATAAACCTCTCACACTCCTTTGGAGTTAGATCAGTTTCCAAGGTTTATTTCAGGTTACAGATGGCCCGTGTTATAGTTCCATCTGTTGCATGGTCCATAGAGTAAGACATTTCCATGTCTTACTCTGACAGACTCTTGGGTCAAAGACACAACCTCTTAACTTTCACCCATACATGGCTTTTAAAAAGCAAAGCCACTAATTCAACCCAAGATAAACAGCTCTGCTGAATTGAAGATACCTTATAGCACTACTCCTTACTTACCATCTTAGAAAATGCATAAATAATGTTGAGACAGCACATGGGGTTGTACTGATCCAACTCCTGCCATGTACAGGTTTTATTTTGCAAGTAAGGTTTCTATCATCATGTATGTACACTATTTTAAACAAGATAATGTCTGCTACAGAGGGTGTTTTATGACTGGGCACTGAGATCAGTGACAACCTTAGACCTCTGCAATGGGAAAACTGCAGCAAGTGTGGCATGAATAAAAGTCACCTTATGCAGTAAGAAACTCATTAATATGAACTCTTGAGCCAAGTGAGAAGGATAAATCCTGACAGGCAGAATAAAAGCAGCTAAGACCAGACAACAGGAAAGCTGTGTAGTGCAGAACAGCTCCTTCCACTAACCAGCCAAGGCAGCACCACACAGGAAATCAGATTCATTCACCTCCAAGACAACTGAACAAATAAAGTAAGACTCATCTGTCTTTACATAAAAGAGTGAACTTTGAAGTAATGTTTGACAAAGCTTTTCAAAATTCCTCTGTAAGCAAAAGTTATACTAAATCTAGTCCAGAACTAAAGACTGTTTTAAAGCCTTTCTGAACTGAGGAAGCAGCCGAGACTTGGTTACAACAATCTGGGTAAGTACAAACACAAGTTAGGCTGTTTCCAGCTCTGATTCACTTGGTTTCATTTATAACAGACCTGTTCAACAGCTGGTTAACACGGAAAGGCTTGAAAAAGTTTTAAAACCATTTAACAGCACTATTCCCATAGTAAATGCCGCCTAACAAACATGGAATCACTTCCATACTACTAAGCAGGTAAGAATTCAGTAAGTTTATTTTGTTTTCTGAAAGTGACCAATTAACAATAAATAGCCATCAGCAACCACATAAAAAGCAGCTTAACCAGTTATACACCTTTCACAGAACCTGATGAAATTATCTAGAAAGGTTTATTATGTTAAGTAAGAACTGCCAGAGTACTTTCCAACAAAGTCATCTGTATTCAGACATCTCATTTCCTGTATCGTATTTGGTTTGTTTTACTTCTTTAGGCAGCTGTCAGTGCAGTGAACAAGAACAGCTGTGGTTTCCTGTTAGTGCTGACCACTGGCATGAAAGTCACCACATCAGCAAAGGAAAGAGAGATGTGACCCACAGCATTACTTAAGCTACCAGGCAGCATCAGTCCAGTTGCATAAATACTACGTTTGGAGAGCAAGCTACCTGAGCTCCAACACACAAGAAAACTGCTTATTCCACATTCTCAATGGGATGAGGAGGCATCTAAATGATTTTTCCTTTTTAGCAAACACTTACATTGTAGAAAATGGAGTCCTTAAAACCTCGATTTGCATGCTGGACATACTGCAAGACCTACCACGTAAATGGGGATATTCATGACTGTTCTGTAAAGATTCCTAAAGTACAGCAGAGAAGCACCACTAAGAAAAAGAATCACCACCTTCTCAATTTGCAAAGGTTTGCAACTCCCTAAGCAGAATTAAGGATTAACTTCTACAACAATTAGGTAAGCACTACAAGATCCTACAAGAAGTGTTATTTCTGGGTTCTCTCAATAAGGTGGAAAATCCCCAAAAGTTGTAAACTGAAAAGAAAGCATGTTTCAGTACCTCATGCTTCTTTTCCAGAAAAGCACTTTTCTTCACCCAATGAAGAATCACCTGCACTACCATGTAGTGACAGCTATGTCCAACACAACCAAGCTGACTTGTGTTCTTACATGTGCTTTGGGGGGAGAGAGGAAAGTAGGACAAGCCTTTAAATAACCTCCTATTTTTATTAACAATGCTTTTGATTGTTAGAACTAGGGTATTAAGAGCATTGTACTTCTTGAATAGAAATATCACAGTCGAGTTTCCCACCAAGATGTAGAAGTTTGCCTATATACAAAAAATCTAAGACTGATCCTGGATTTGCCCTCATGCAGCTGCATCAGGCCACAGCCATCCATCCACTCAAGACCTGTATTTTCAAAGCAGTCCTCTCACCGCATTCACCCTGCTGAGGTATTTTTACTCTGCAGGCAAAAGAGAAGGCAGCACAGAAGAGGTACAGAAGTACTAGTCAAGGAACTGCTGGTTTGTACCAGCAGGTATCATTTGCATGCACATGTGAGATTTATAAAGGTAAACCTTGCATTTAGAGTCTCACAGTTTCCAGATTTGGGCTGGACCACTAAACAGGGATTGAGGATTCTCCAGAAGAGAATGAGCAAGCAAAGAATTTGAAGATATCTCTGACAGAAGGAACATCATCTAAATGTTATACTGTTAACTACAAACATTTAGTAGAAATAAGAAGGTGCCACTAAAGTGTATATAATTAAAATGTTTATTTAGACTCTCAGTAATTCAGCTGCCTCCAAGTTTAGGGCATTTCAATCAAGATTTTAAAATTTGATTTACAGTACAAATTCTTCATTAGTTCATGGTTAAATCTGTAAATGCCCTTATAAACAGAAAGGCATACAGAAGTAACACACAATTGCTAATGTACTATTATGGTATGAATGTACTGAAAAGAATTAGAAACAGTTGAAGGAGGACAGCCTTTAAAAGACCTAAAAACTTTTATACTCCTACATTTCATACTTGAATCTTAAAGTGTACTTTGACCATTTGTCTAATCTGCATACAGAACAGTATTTAATATTCTCTAAACAGCATCTCTTATCCTTCAGTTTATGTAAACCTCAAGAAATGTAAGAGATGAGCTTTTAAAGCACAATGCTCCTTGAAAGAATGACAGACATGACAAAGCATCCCTACTTGCTAGCAATCACCTAGCAGTAACTAAACACCATTTCTTTCTTAGTACCAAATATACACACACACTCCCAAAAAAAAAAAAAAAGCAGAATGGGTAACCCTGTTTTACTAAATTTTACTTTTCAGGAAGTGCAAAGTTAAAGGTCACAGTTCTGCATGTGAAAAGATTTGGAAGCTGTGTTCCTCCTAATGTCTTTGCAAGCCTTCCACTTGTCAACTCACCCCTTCTTTTAAAAGGTGGGCTTATGTCCCTTGCTGCTTCTAGAAGGTGTGAATTACTTGCATTGGACTCTGGGGTCCACAGTGTGTGGGACACTCACTTCAGCAAGTTTCCCTATTTCATACTGTTACATGGAATTCAGAGTTGTATTTCATTGGACTTTGTGCTTTTATCCCTGTGGGATTGTACTAAGATTCTAGTTTTAAAATCTCTTTTACACAAAAGCTCAAGTTGTTGGTGCATTTTGGGTGGATCAAATGTACTATAAATGCAGAAATATCTTTACCACTCCTTTGCCATTAAAGTAGAAATGTTCTACTTCCTCACACCTTTTTCATAGCAGGTTTCAAGCAATTAATCTACTCTTACCATGCATCCCATTTAAATTTACTGCAAATCCAGATCTGTCATCTGATAGCGAGCAAATTCTTAGAGAGCATTAGAAGGTGAAATGCATTAATGATCTCTGTGCTGAAGAATGGAAAGGAAATATCATTTGCAATTTCTTCCCTAAATCCAGAGGGGGTGAGGAGCAGCACATGAAGAAAGGGACAAACTACTGAGACCTCCTACTTTCTTCAGCTGTCATTTTCAATTGTCTTAGAATCTGCAGTTGTAGCTTTCTATAAGTGCTCCAGTGTTTGCTTCAGTGTGAGTGCAGACAGGCATAACAAATGCCACCAAAAATCAAGAAATTCTGGTGAGGATTTAGAAATATAGGTATCCGAACAGAAGGTGTCCAATCACCCAGTTGGTGGGTTTTGTTCATGTACAGTGCATCTTATAATTATTTGTTGTGTAAACATTAGTTCCTTCACTTGTGAGAAATACTAATGTGAAATATTAGAAGCTATCATATTTAATGCTATTTTATTACTTCATTTGTCACTGGACTGCATTTTGTTATGCAAGGAGGATCTTAAGAGTAACACAGGCTGTACAGCAAACAGTAAGCAGCAGCAAAGAGTAACTTAACTGGAGCACTGATACAACAGCGGTGTGATAGTCACCAGTATTTTAAAAGAAATTACAGCAATGGCATAGAATAGTAGCTTTACTCAGAGTAAACTTCAGCCACACCCAACTTCAGCTACAGCTAAGTCTGATGCTAACTCTTGCTTCAAGTAAACAACCAAAAGCTGAGTTAGCCTCTTTTGGGTAAGAATTTAGCATGTCACAGGACACTCAATACATATTTGATTTTGGAATGTCAGGAATCACATTAACAGGACAGACTATTTGTGCTGCAGAGAGAAATCCTTATGTCATATATATACAACAGCTGAACTGATTGTTACAAATACATTTACCTAAGAACACCCTTCCTAATCTAGTCTTGAAGTCAGAGGACCTCATTTATAAGAAATCGCTTGCTTTCTGTAACCATCATTATTTACCATAAAGCTGGTTTACTCTGAAAAAAATGTGTTTACAGACTACAGAAGCTCTGGTTTGAGTCACACACCTGAAATGGTTTCCAATATTTAAATGTCCATAAAGATCAGAGCTCTTGAGTAAGTTATGCTGAAAGACATCTGTATTTGTTTTTCAAGGAAATGCCATCTATCCCAGACTAAAAAGGGGTCTGATTCCTCTGAGATCACGGCCAATCCCACGAGAGCCCAGCTCTGCTCAGCTCCAGTGGGAATCACCCTCTCGGTGCCTTGGCACGTCGTTGGGCTCACCTATGCTGAGCTAGCTACTTCTAGAAAAATCACTTTTGTCTTCCTATGTATCCAGCCGGTAACTGGATACACAGTTAACTTGTTATTAACACTTGTTATTTTTCTGTACGGATATTTTCTGTGTGAGCATTAGGGTTTCGCGAACACAGCAGGCTGAGTGTAAAGGGACAGTGGCTCCTCCAGCTCTCGACTGGAGCACGCACTTCTAGCATGGTGCTCCCACGTTTCCCT
>NW_008246060.1:6139369-6180424 GCF_000691975.1 Corvus brachyrhynchos
GCGCCCGCTGCCGCGGGGCCGGGCCCGGCCGCGCGGCCCCGCGCTGGCTGGGTGCGCTGCGGCCCGTGAAGAACCCGGGGCAAGTAGCCTTCATATGCCGCCCTTCAGCCGCGTGATAAACGAGGCGTCTCTTAGCGCAAGTACAGTGCAGTGAGGGCGTGCTCACACACGCAGTGTTTAGCACTCACAGGGAAAGGAGCCTGTTGGGAGAGCTCAGCTTTTCCATGTGTGTTTAAGTGACTGCCCTGCCGAGAGGGGACAGAGGCTTCGAGTAAAGTTGTTAACATAGCTGCTTTCATAGAACCGTGGAATCACTGAGGTTGGAAAAGAGCTTGACATTTATCTGCCCTGTCTACTCTGCTGTTTTTCCTCTTGCTGGGTCTTGGTCCACTCAACTCCATGTTTTTTATGCAGCTCAGGCATCTGACTACATCTCTAAGAATATTGCTTTAAACTGTGTAAGATCTGCTTTCAGAGCATGGGAGAGATTGTCTTGTACTATTGGACCAGGTTCATTTCAGAATAATTAAGTGGCTTGTTCATCTTCTGTCAGTTTGGGCTGCTAATTGAAAAATATAGTGGGTTTTTTTTTGTTATAGGCTTGTGGGAGACCAATGCCCTTAAGCCAGAAATATCCAGGAAGTTGCTTTATCGCTATGGAAATCTTTCTAACCACTATGGGCATCCAAGAGCTGTGCTACAAGACTTGTGGGAAAGTAATTTAACTTCTCTGTGTATTTGTCAGTAGGGAGATTACTCACAGATTCTTTAACTCCCATAAACTCTTCAGGCAACTGATTCTCAGTTTTTATATTGATTTAATGTTGCTTTCTGTCCTAAGATTCTGAAGACATTCTCTTAAGGACCACTAATAAGGCTGGTTTTTATCTGTAATGAGGATGGCTTATAACTGTAGTCTGAGAACAAAGATCCTTGATAGTGATATGGAAAAAAAAAAAGCAAGAAAGGAGCTGGTTCTTAGGCCAGTCTGTTCTTTGGATGTTGACACAGAGCTTCAGAAACAAGCTTACTGATTTGGTTTTCTGTCCATACTCTAGGTGGTTTATGGAAAATTTCTATTTTGGTGTTAATTGTCAGTTCACAGAACTGTAGTGTTCTCAGTGGTTGAATTAGCCTTGAGCTACTACTTGATTTGTCATCTGCAGGTTCTCATTAGCTAGAGCTCAATTTCTGTACAAGTTCTTAAATTTTGTAAATGCGTAGGAAAGAAGGTGGTGAGAGGTATTGTGGCAATTAGTCCTTATCAGGTAATTATTTCCACCTTTTTCTGTAGGTTAGAGTACTGTTTCACAAACACAAAGGCTAAATAAGGAATGTCATTAGCCAGTTAGCTCAGTCATGTAGACTCAGATTTAAGGTTAATGTGCTTAGCTCCTGTCCTGCTTTCAGCTGTGTTCTCTCTGATTTATGAGCACACTTAATTATCAGCTGCTTGCAGTGTCAGGCTATGTTTGTAGCACATGTTTGTGGATGTCTTTGAGACTGAGCCTGGGACATGACAATGTGAGAACCACGTGGATCTCTCCAGGGGCTCAGTCACACAGTTGTATTCGAAGTAATGGCAGTACCATACCTACCCTCCCTTCTAAACAAGACTGGATTTCAACAAAATATTCAACAAGCTCCATGTTGAATGCTGAGAAAAACTAAATCAGTGTGTTAAATTTCTTAGTCTTTAAATATTGTAACAGAGAAGATAACTAGGGAGTTTTATTTTGCACATTTTTATGAATGAAGTCATGTGTACAGTTTACAGGCAGTTTATCAAACTCAGCAGGTCTGTACCATATTTCTATTTGATTCAAGTCCCTTCTGGAGGCAAGAATAATGACCCTATCTGTGTCCCCCATTCCAGTATTCTTATATGCTAAGCAGTGAGCAGTTGAATCAAAATCAGTTTGCCAGAGGAAATTAAAAATGTCATGCTTTAGAATGAGTTCTAGCAGGCATGAAAGTGGAAATTGCAATAATAAAAGAGGAACTGTTTCTTCTTTACTCTCATGTAGCATGTGGGCTGCCATCAGAAGATTCACATTTGAGTAGGGTCAGTGAAAAAAAGTCATTTGGGTGGATTAAAAGATAACTTTTTGTCTTCACAACCAGCAGTTTCACTAACTTCATTAATTTCATGCCAAGTGTTGGTCTTAGGGCTGCATCTGAAGAGAGAGCTGTATAGAGAGAACTCAATACCTGTGTGGTAGGGGCTGTATGATTCATGGTCTTTGCAGCAAGGTCATTTTCAACTGTGTGTACATGATAGGTATCAGTTTCTATTTAAAATCTGTGAAGTATAACTGAGAGAGACAAACAACTTGATTTAATTTCCTAAGTTGCTTCTAAAACATATATAAATTTTAACAGATCATTTTTATTATAGACAAGAGCTATAATAAACACTGTATTGTGCCTTCCTAAAGCAATCTACTGTTTTAAGGTATATATTATCAATTTCATAGCAATTGGAATGATTTTCTATGTATCAGATTTTAAAGTTTTATTGAAAAAAGGGATCTAAGACAATCAAATACTTCTTGCTTTAATCCATTATATTTTTTGAAGTACTAGCTATTTGGGAATATGTAGATGATTAGGGTAATCTTTTTCCTATGTCTTAACATCGTTAATAGTGGTATCATAAATGGAAGACATGCTTGTATTGAAATTAAGGGATAGTTTAGGTCCAGCTTAGTGTTACCTCTCAAAGTTTGTCAATTTGGCTAGAACATTCCCAAGGTGTTCTGATGCTGAATCCCCTCAGAAACTAGGATAGCCATTCCCAGCTTGCATCCTGGTCTTGTAACCAGCTCACCAAAGCAGATGAGAACGAGCAGAGAAGCTGCAAATCAGGGATCCTCCCAGGGCTCTGGATAACTCTGCCCTTGTCTGACTGAGCCCTTCAAATCCGGGGTAACCCTGGGGTTGCCTCCAGTGCAGAGTCTGAGCATCCATTAGACAGCACACTCAGGAGGAAAGCTGATGTGTACAGAGCACCAGTTCCTTTCTGTGGTGAGCTGTCTTCTGGGAAGACAATTGCTTTTGAATTAATCCACAAATGGAATTACAGTTGTTTCAGCAAATTTCATTTTAAGCTGTGAGCCACACCACGTGAAGCACTTGACAGTTCTTACTTACCCTTTGCATAAAGAATGATGGAGATAAATTCCAAATAAAAATTGAAGCAAGTTGTTTGCCTTTGAATTGCCTATATGGGCATCTATGTTTCCCTTCCTCATTTCACCAGAAATTGCAAAAAAATGCTCATTTTTCTTGGACTTAAGTATTATGCTGTACTGCTTTATGTAGACCTTGGTAGTGTAACTAAATAAGTGAGAGCTGGGGTTATTTTCTTACCCCAAACTGCTGCAGAAACTGTTCAGCCTCTGAGTCAACAGATCTCTGGACAGTTGGATAATAGTTTCTGGGTGACTAGGAGGATATGAATCTGACAGGAATGTTAAGTGTAGTACTGTTCACACACCTCTTGGCTGCAATCCTGTGTGTTTGTGTTAAATGGAGACTGCACGTGAGCAGCAAGTGTGCAGGACTTCTGAGAAATCCTCCTGTATGGGAGCTGCCTGCATATTGTGGGATACTGTACCAAAATAGTACCAAATAGCAATCTAATTATTTTCCATATGTTTAGCTTGAGATATTATTGAGTTTTATAGGGTTTATTTTCTGCCTTCCCAATGGTTTGAAGTAAAATCTTCATGTATAATTGGTTTTGGCATGGGATGTGGAAATAGAGATGGCAGTTTCTTTATCTGCAGGAAAATGTACCAGCATTCAGTCTTCGGAGTAATGGGAGGTAATGTTGATACAGCATTTGCTCTTTTAAAGATGTATTTTTTAATAAAACAAAGACACTACAGACTAAAGAATCTAAGGAATAATTAATGTAATCTGAACTTAATTTTAATTCCAAATTTGTGAATAAATTTTGGTACTCTAAGGGCCATATTTCTTGATTATATTCTTCCCTTTTTATACCAAGCCTGTAGATGATGTAACAGGAATGAACCAGGATATGTGGAACAGTTGTCTGCCTTCAGTGTTGCTGGAGGGCTGTCCCTGTTACGATGCTGTCACAGGCAGGACACGAATGAGGTGCATCCCAGAAGATTCCCTTACTTTGTGGCTGTCTATATGAGCACTTTTACCAAATGAACACTTGACTAGAAATCTTCATTTCAGTCATCTGTTTACAACCAGTTAGAGACCAAAGCTTATTAAAAACCTTTCTACTGATAGCATAAGATATCAATACTGAGATCTATTGGTTTAGAGACCTTTCTCTATAAATAACTTTGGCTGTGTTGAGCCATAGCAGATCTAGAGAGCTGACTTGCAAGTTTTCTTCATTTACTCCTTTTGCCTTGATAAAAAAGAACATGAATTTGCTGTTTTTCCAGGCAGGCTGCAGAAGTTAATTTGCACATACTGCAAATTTCAGGTGTGCTTTCTGCAATATTGGAAAATTGAAGAAGAGGTATTCAGATTATGAGATAAAGACTTTAAACCTTTCAATACTTTGTCTTGTTAATGAGATGCTTAGGTACCTGTGGTCTGATTATTTAATGGTTTTATGTATTACTTTGCATTAAATTGAGATTTTTCCTGCTTGCTAAGTTCAAGGAATAAGCTGCTATTGTTTTTTTCATCTGTAAATAGTAATGGTTTTGCTTGTCTATAGCACTATAAAAGTAGGGAGTGAAATTCATAATTGTGCAAGTGGGAAGTTCTAGGTTTAGCCTAGTAGGGACTAGGCTGAGGTGAGTCTTGTTTTTTTTACTTGGGGCATTGCTACAAAAATAATCTGTAGCTGAGCAAAATAATATTTAAATTTATTATTTAATCAAGCATAAGAATTTTTTTTTTTTTTTTACTTTTCCAGGACTTCTGCAACAAGATCTCATTCTTATTTCAAAATTCTAGCAATTGAACTATTAGCCCATTGTTTAGAATGTGAATTTGACAGGGATTCCTAATTCTTAAGTGAAAAGTATTTGGAAAAACCCTCAATAAGTGGTTCAGAGCAGTTTTCTGAGCTTTTAACTTGTTAATAACTCTGCTGCAGAAATCAAAATATTGAATAAATTCTGGTAGCTACCTCATGAGTAAATATACTTAATTGCCATGAAAAGTGGTGGTGCTTACGTTTATTAGCTTTAAAGACCTTCTGTCTCCATCTGTTTGTATAGTTGCTGTGCATGATGACTGATGTTGCCAGCTGGTTGCTTCAGCTCTGTGACAGAGCAGATATAAAAAGCTCTTCATGTATACAGGAGCTGATGCCCCCATCTCTTGGTCAGGCAGTCTATAGATAGATAGTCTATAGAATTCTCAGTGCCATGTTTCAGTACTGTTACTATCAATATATTGCTAATGAGTATTGCCAGATAATCTAACTGATAAATATTAAATATGCTTTTTAATAACACTTATAGGAAGAAGTGTCATGCCACTTCTGGTTATCAGATGGGTAGGACAAAAAGTAACT
Organism: Corvus brachyrhynchos; assembly: GCF_000691975.1. NCBI lineage: Eukaryota > Metazoa > Chordata > Aves > Passeriformes > Corvidae > Corvus > Corvus brachyrhynchos. Next base: position 6,144,891 of record NW_008246060.1, read on the forward strand.
CCCTCTGGAGCCTGCAGGTCTGACCCAAAGCTTTCTGAAGTCAGTAACAAATTAATCTGCTGTGACCTTTCCCTCAACGTGGCCCTTCATGATATAGGCTTTTGTGGGTCAGTGTGAAGGCTTTTCCTTTCTCAGTTCCTGTATCAGTGAGAATTTGTGTAAGTAGCTGGTTTGTGTAATAATCTTTAGCTTTTGATTGGTATTTCCTAATTTCTAATTTAAAAGACAAAAGAGGGCCTGATATAGTTACCCAATCCTGAAATATTTGGGATTCTCATCTCTCTGTTAAATGTGTTTGAAATTAGCTGATGAAAAAGCTAGTTGGGAAAGCTGACAGATATACAGGCATAAAAACTTCCCCAGATGCCCTGTGAGCATGCCACCTTTGTTCTCTTAAATAAGGTTAGGAAGGAAAGAAAGTACTTCTGTCAGTTTATTTCCTGGAAATTATGTTTAGAAAATTGCTGTCTACTTCAGTGAGCATAGCAAATAACAGATAGTAGAAAGTGGTTTGCCAGGAGTGAAATAAGAATTGTTTGAAAGTAACATTTACAATTGAAATGGATGGTTTTTGCAACTCCTGGTGTCCTTGGCTGTCTGGCTGAAAATTATACCCAAGAACTTTCCAGCCTGGAATCACAGCATCAGAGGCTGCAAACCGGTTTTTTCTTGGTTTAATACTCAATTGACAATCAGAAGTTGTTGACATAAACGTAGTGTGTATTGTTTAAATAACAAACATTGAAGCTCTTATGAACTAGAGAATACTAGTCTCCTGTAGTGCTTTTGTTTGCCCTCTATTAGCAAAACCAACTTTAACCTTTTTTACTTTGGAAGACTGCTTATGGAAATCAAAATTGTTAAAATATGTTTGAATGTTTAAATCTTCTGTGAAATATGTTGGTGGGTGAAGCCCCGATACAAAGCATTAAGAATTGCCATTCAAGTTTGTTGGTACAATTGAAATTGGTGTTGTTTATCAGAAAAGTCCAGGGATACATTGGCTGGTATTTTTCAACACATTATGGATTTCCTGGGGGGAAAAAAAAATCGCTGGTTATGCTGGATGTAAAGATGTATATGTGATATCTTTTCTTGGTCATCTTTCACAGACCTCAAGATTGTTCATGGTGCCCTCTGGATGTAGAGATCCAGCACAAAATCACTGTTGTATAGCTCATCCCAGAGGAATCTCAGAATGTGACAATAGGTCAGAAAAAGAAATGTTTTCTGTTTTAATTAAATTGTCCCTTCTTGAACACACTTGAACAATTTTTGAAAACACTGGGTCAAGTTCTTCGTGATTATTATTTATTGTCTAATCTTGTCAATGTTGGCAAGATAATGTCTAACTTACCTGTTCTACTTCACCTCTTCTGTTTTTTTCACTTGAAAGCCAGTATGTTGAAGGTTAGCTTATTTTGAAGTACTGGTAAGGTAGGGTCTCTGCATATCATTAGTGAGAGATTTTCTGGTTTCAGAAGGACAGCAATATTGTGGCCTTCTGCCTAAATGAGTTAAAATCACCATGGAATTTGTAAAAGCTTCTCCTGGTTTCTTTTGTCTTACTAGTTTTCAGATAAGCCTGGTGTTTTTCTTTGGTTTAGTAAAGGAACACTAAATGGCAGTCTACATAATGTATGCTCTTAGATTGCTCTGTTATCATTAGAGATCAGCTTTCTTGATCAGAGGATGCTATGTGTTCACCTGAGGATTTAGGGCTACATTATCATTGTGGCATTTACATCAACGTAACATTGGGCTACATCAACAGAAATTGAGCTTCTTCCCCGTGTGACCAAAAACCTCATGAAAGTAATAGATGAATAGGTGAAGGATGAAATTAGAAGCCACTCTCCTTCACTGTTCTGTTCTCCCTATTTACTTTACTCCTCACCTACACTGAACCCATGCTTGTAGTGCAAGTCCATTAATGTATTCAGTTTTAGGTGTAATTTATTCTTGTTTATTAGATGACTAATTCAGTGAAGGTTATTTAAGTTAAAGAAATTAATGGGCCTGTTAACTAAAAGAAAAAAAAGTCTGTTATTTGACGGAACACTCATCTTTTGTCTCCCTGAGTGAATTGTAAAGTCACAACAGAATATAGGGTACTGTCTCAGGACTTAAAGTAATTCTTAACGTTTTGAAACTAAGGCTTGATTGTGTGGCTGTATTCTGCACAGTGTAAGGTAAGAGAGAACCTCCCTCAAACAGTGTATGAGGTTCAGGAACTAAACAAACAAAAAAAAATAGTCACATCAGATGCCCTGTGTTAATCCTGACTTTGAATCATTTGATTATTTTGTGCTTGTAAACCAGCACCTGAGACCTCAAGTAAGGAATAAAAGCAGAGGAGGACAATAAATCTTACCTTGCAGGAAGAAAGAATTGTAGATAAAGAAATGATATAACCAGGGATGATGACTGTTAAAATCTCAGTAGGTAGGGTGAAAAGCTGAGGTGAAAAGGGTAGTTTTGTATCCTATCAAAAAGCTGAAGGATTATGCACCAGGAAATGGCAATGAAATGTTTAAGGTATGAGTATGTAAGATTCACTCAGTGAATTCTGCACTTGGTTCAATTTACTGTGCAAGCAAAAGTAAGTTACTTAATCTTTCATTGCCTCAGTTCCCGTGAAAAAAACAGATGATAATTTATTCCCAGCTTCTTAAAAATATGAGGAGGACAAATACAATAAGTATTGTTTGGAACTGAGCTGGTTATACAAACTTGTAAGGTCCTCACATCTGAATGAATATAGGCCAGAAATTACAGAGCATGGGCAGTATTTATTCTTAAGGAGAAACTCCTGGAATCTGCTTTTCTAATAAACTGATACAGTTTTTCTTTCCTATCAGACTTGATTTTCTTCAAGAAATATAGGAAAGTCTTAGATTATTTTCCAAAGTGATCAGTAAAATACGTGTTGTCTTGAATGTTTACCCTTTATCAGAGCATATTCAATTTACTCATTCCTAGGAACAGAAACAGCAAGGTCTAATGGAGCTGCAGTTCATTAATTTTGTGTTGAAGATGATGAAAAATTGAAGTTACGTAGGCTTTTGCAGGTTCTGTTGGATTAAAAGAATCCATAGAAATCAGTGATAGAGGAATTGAGCAGAAGTTCTCTTGGAATAACAAATACTGTCCGTAGCTTCATGCGTAAGCTACTTTAACGGGTCAGATCAGATAAAAGGAATGGTTGTCAAATACATTACAGACATGTTTTGCCAGCAGATTTTATTTCAGTTATTTTCATGCTGTATACTTAATATGTCTGAAGTCAGTCTTTCAGCAAGTCTTCATCCAACAAATTGGATGATGGCAGATGAAGAGTAGGTAATATAATTTGACCTGTGGCTATATTTGGTTATAAAAATTTCTGAAATGCCAAGTAAGGTGGAATTACTCAACAAACAAAGAAAATAAATACTGGGGTTGGCATGAGTTCTTTGGGAATATGCCAGTGTAGATATGATTGTGCTTTCTTGCTGAGAATGTCAGATCAACTTGTTTAAAGCAGTGAAGTTCCTTGAACTTAGACTTGTTTGGTTTTTTCTGTTTTCCCACTCTGGATCATAAAAGAGCATAGAATTGAGATGAGATGGAGGAAGGTGGCTTTATTAGCTCTGTAACTGCATGGATTGCTAATTCTAATGGGCCTGTTGAGAATACAGACTTTGCAGCTGAGCTGTTCCCCGGCCTTCCTGTGTCCAGCAGTGGAACCCCAGCAGGCAGAGCTCTTCTCTGGCATGAGGCCTTCATTCCTACAGTAAGCTCAGTCCAGATCAAACCCCTCATTGCATCAATGCTTGTAAAACAGCCCTAATCCTAAAGATTGGTGGCAAGCCTTCTGCCAGTAGTTCTGCTCTTGACATCTAATTCTCGAGCTGAGAAGTCAGTATTTAATTTTTTGAACAATGGCATAGGACTCAAAGTACTCTAAGTACCATGAGTACTCTTAGTGTGAAGCATGGTGGCAAATTTCTGTTGTGGAGACTGGAACTAGACTGGAAATCCAATGTAATGTGGAAAAGCCTAGATAACTTTTACATTGGAACAGCTTCAGTCCCCACTAAACTGTATTTTGATTTATATAAGATGAGCTATTGAGAATTTGGAAGAATAGGGCTTGACCTATTTGGGGAAAGTTTCCCCACATCGCTCTAAGATACTGATGTTGGCTGCAAGAGTGAAATTTTCTTTTTTGAAAGGTAAATGTGATTCAAGACATTTTTAAGGGGCTTTCTTTTTTTTTTTTCAAATATTTATAGTCCTAAGAAGCTGGGCTCTGTTTGGAAGGGAAGAACTTTGCATAACACCACCATTCTATCCAGCAGTACAGTGTAGGTGGCCTTGCAGTGCTCAGCAGTGGAGACTATCCTGATGGACAGCTTCCTTCTCCATGTTTACATGCTCCAAGGAAAGCTGAGGTGCCCGATAAACAGCATGTCGCTTCAGGGCTACCTGGAGAAGGGAACTGCATAGAATAGCTTCCAGGATCAGAACTTTATGCTTTAAACTTACCTGGATATAAAATGTAAGTGCTTGTTTTTTAAACACTCTGTTTCCCAAGTTAAAGGGATAAGCGTAGGTAGAGGGACTTGACAACTGGTTCCCATTTGGGATTAGAATCTTAACTTGCTTGAGAGCTGGTAAAGTAAAACTTACTTGTTTGCCATATTGAGAAAGAAGCATCAAGTAACATCATAATGTATGAAGGAATTAAAAACTACACAGTATGACTGCACAGTTCTTAATTCTTATGATGTTACATCTTCCCTCTTCTATATTTGCGTTTTTTAATGAGGAATGCAATTTAGGTGGACACTGTTTTGGATGTTTTTCTTTTCACCTTCATCAAATCGAATTCTTGCACTTGCTCATTTTGTGAAACTTTCCATCCATGCCCATCATTTACTAATTTTTCCTCACTGTGATCAGACTGTTCAGTTTTCTGCTTAGTTTTTCTGTTGGCAGCTGAAGTTCATAATATATTGTTTAATATATTGTAATGTCGTACAGATTTCTGTTGAGAAAAGCACATTAATATTTTGATTCTCACTTGTCTCTGAATACCTTACTATCTATATTTTGGAAAAGATGCCTTCAATTATTTTTAAGTTTAATTTCCATTATATAAACTAAATCTCCATTTGTTGCCATTTAGATTTGTGCTGACAAATATGATGTCTTAGCAGTTTAGTTTTAAATCTTTTATTTATCTCAAGCTTTTCTTCTGCTCCAGTGTTTCATAATGGTTAGCATGAAATGTTGCCATACCTCACTTGAGGTTTGTTACGAGCGCATGGCTCCTAAACTGCCATTCATTCAGATGGTATGTTAGTTTTATCTGCAAGATCAAGTTTTTATATATATATGTAATGTTAACATAGGTATAGTTCCTGCAAAGCAATGTCAGGTAACTCAGAACATGAGCCTAGACAGAACAAACTGTACTGCTTTTTGAATTCCTTTCTCTCTGGTCTGTTGTAAAGGTTACTAATCTCTGGAGAAAGATAATGGATCACATGTTTGGTGAATAGATTTTTGGGTTTTCTGCTTTATCTGCTAATTTTAAAATCTTCTAAAGTAAGCTCATATAAGCAGATTTTAATGTGAAATTTATGGGAAGGGCAAAACCAATATGTATTTACTCATTTCCTGTCATATGCTTAATACTGCAGTAGCTGATTATTTATATTCCATGTGCTTCCTTGCACAAGCAAGTTAAATCTGGAGTTACTCAAATCATTAGCTGGATACATAGAGTACTTTGATATGGAATGGACAGCAAGTTCCCTGTGTTTCTTCACCTCTAATTTTCCTCTTCCGTGTTTTTACAAAATGCAGAATTCAGGTGCATGTGCACCTGAAGTACCACGAGTCACACAGAGCAGTAATTGTCTTTCTGTAAAGGATGTCACCTGACATGGAATAAGGGCAGGTTACAAAAACACTCTTCAGAGCTACTTTAATTTGTGTGTTGGGGCATCATTAAAAAGGTAGCGTTCTAACATTGGCACTGCCACTTCTGTTCTGTGTGAAAACTTCCTGCTAGTGTTTTCTAAAATATTTTTGAAGGCTATTGTGATTTTAGCTTTGTACAGCAGCTCAGATGGTTTTCAGGATAAAAAATACGCTAATATGTTAGTAGCCAATGTTTGCCTTGTGTACAGCAGTCCTGTTGTTTCTATTCTAGTGAAAATCAAGTATAGAACTTGCAACATTTGGTAGACAGAGAAAAAATTGCATTTGCAAACAGGATTACAGTTCCAGTACACAAGGTGTTAAACTATGAGGTGACCATTTCTTTAATCTCTACTCTTTCTGCATTATATTGCAGAAAGAAGCAATTTATAGTTTTACTTCCAATTGGAGCAGCTTCTGCATGAAGACAAATGAATAAATAGATAAATCTCTTTAGTTTCCATCCTTAATTCTTCATACTTCAGGAGCTTTGAAAGTTACATGGGCAGGACTATGTAGTATTGCAAGTAATAAAAACATGTGTAAAAGTTACTGAATTAAAGGCAGCTGAATGGAGGTACACAGCAATCATAGCATAGTACAGATAATAACTGAGGTATTGCCTCTAACAAAAACCATGAAGCAAATGATGTGCTTTGACTGAGAACAAAGGTGCAAGAAGGTTTTTATCAATGGTTATGCTGCTGTGCCCTGCTGCTACACACTACGACTTGGAACAGTAGAGGGAGACCCAGGATGACTTATTACATCATACCTTGAGTTTTTTGATTTTGCTTGAGGTGTTTTCAGGCAGCTGAATTACCATGGAAAAGGGTATAGGCCAAGTCAGTGTTTCTGGCATTTAGTTAGTAAACTTCATTCACACTTTGTTCAATTGTAATGATTTCCTTTAACTTTTTGGGGCATAGTGGGATAGAAATTGTGATCTACAATTTTTTGAAGTGTAATCAGTCTATTTATTTTTAATAAATAGTCAAAGTGCATTTCTGCCCTAAAGTCTGAGAGAAGAGCTACCTCTTTGAAATAAGGAAATTTGCATCTAAAAGGCACCTTTGGCTCGGTCAGCTGTGCTGATAGTTACTCAGTATCACCTGTTCCCTGTTAAAGCTTAACCGGTTTGCTAAACTAACATCCATCTAAACCATTGAAATGTAAAGGATTATGTATTAAAAAGCTAATGCTACTTTTCTTTATGTATCATATCTTAATTTTTTCCTAGGTAAATGCCAAAAGACTTGAAAACTTCAGTTCTGTTTCCGTAAGATTCACTGTAGTTCTGACTCATTTAAAATCATCTGAATTTTTTGTCTTGGTTTCCTGCAGTGCCCTAGTAAATTAACAACTTTTCGATGTTCATGCAGCTCTGCTAAGAAGTTGGTAGGTGTGTTCCTTCTGTGGCCACAACAAGGAGCAAGCGTGGGCAGTGACCCATCTGTGATCTTTGTAATGCTGTTGACCAGTGTACAGGGGCAGTTTGGCCCAAGTCTGAAGGTTATGTTTCCTTAAGGGAGCTTTAGCTCTTAAAAAATCTTAAAGCTCTCGACTTCTAGATAGAAGAGCTTATCCTTTTCACTTACAGCTGAAGTGTATTCTTGGGGTGTGTGCAAAAGGGAAATATTAAAATAATCTTGAAAATCCTTTGCCTTTTCAAGAACTGAAATTTTAGATTTGGATATAAAAATCAGTGCTGTCAGGTGGTTAACATCTCTCAAGAATTTTGTTTGAATTAAAATGCTCATATCCAAAGCAGGTGTTCGAACTTTTCTTCTGAGACACTAGATCTATAGAAATGTGTAAAGGCAGCTTTCATTTTCCTGAGGTATGAAAATACTGAGGAGATCAGCTATTGATTGTATCTGATTGGCAGCTCCTTTGAACCTAACAGAAATACACTGATGATACCACGTAAAGGATGTAGCTGCACACTGCGGGAACAGATAAAATGTGCACAATGTGGCTTGGGGTGGGGAGGGAGTAGGTAGGACTGGCGCCATAGGTTCAGTCCTGGCAAAAAGTACTTGCTGCCGTTTATGTTTGCAGGAAGGTTAAATGTTTGCTCTTCTGGAGGGATCCTGTATAAACAGGGATGAAGTAAATGCAGTCAGAATTGAGCTGTTGGTCTAAAGGTGTCTTGTGGGGTTGTGTGCCACCTGGCTTCTTCTGGAGCCTTGTGTAGCTTGTAGTTTTGAGCAGCCTTGGAACTTTTCGATCTAGTGATGACTTGTGTGCTCCAGTATGACTTCTTGGAGTGAGTGACTGGTTTTTTTTGGTTAACAGACAGTGAACCTGAATTGTTAATGATGCTGACAAATGAGAAATATCCCACTTGTCTTAAAGGCAAGAGGAAGTGCAGCTTCTGTTAAAGTCTATTGCTAATATAACCACTTGTGGTGGAGAGTGAAAGACATTTTCCTGGCACTAGCAGATTATTTACATGCTAATAAAATAAAGTAGATTACTTTACACAGGAAACTTAAGAATTACACCTTTTCAACACCCTGTCTCCCACAGTACGAAAACACACAGTCAGTCTGGCTGTTGTCCAAAACAGTGACAATATCCCGTTTTTGTCTATGAACGTGCAGTCAGCCTCCAGGTTTTTGTTGTAAAACTTCATCTTTTTTGAGTAAGGCTTTTGTAAAGATGAGAAAATAATACTGGTGGCTTTGTATTTTAAATATTTCTTACATGTGTATTTTAATCATCTGGTCCTAGTAAATCAAATCTACCAGCAGTTAATCTGATGGAAATCAGGCTATTAAGATATTTCTTTGACCAGTTACCTTGCTTTCATCTTAGGTCCTGTATGGTTTTATCCACTTCTGTTTATCTGATGGTCTCAGTCCCAACATAGATTTTCATTGGTAATGATACCTGTGGAAAATTTTCTGCAAACTAAATAGTTTTTGTAAAAAAAGCCACAATGATGCCGTTTTAATGTTGTGAGGTATTTTAATAGGCTGAAATATGTGGAACAATATCTTTCTTGACAGGAGGTATAATTCAGGCAGTTTAGTTGTTTAAATAGTCCTCAAAAATAAGGGTTTGGGGAATGAGTATTCTTCAACAAAACATGCATGGCACGTTTGTGTATATTTGACCTTTTACCTTTATCTTTCTTTTCTACTCAAAAGGTCAGTGTTCTCTAGAACTTTTAACTTCTTTTGTTTGTAGCAGCCACTGGATGCTCATATCTCCTTAATTTTATGTTTTTATGTATTGCAAAACAAAAATCAACAAATAGCATTTACTTAAGGGGCCACCTCGAAAGGCACAAAGGCAGTGAGGAAAGAATTATCAAGCTAATCACAAAAGCCTACGACCTTTACTCCGATTTTCAAACACAATGAAGACTATCTCAGTGGCTTATTGAAAATGTATTATCAGTGTTCAGATTGTTGCATCATTTGGTTCCAAAAAATAATGTAAAATAAAATGGCTGATGCAACTGCTCAGTAGACGCTTTTATATGATGCAAGCTTATATTTACAGAAGAAATGTCTTCATTTCAGGTCCAGGGAGATATTTTCCTTCTAGTGCACAACTTTAGAAACCACAGGCCCTGATCCTGCAGGCAAGTAGGTGCACATTAAATGTTAGCAATGCCATTTGATTGTTTGCCTTCTTTTTCTATATTATCAGTTCAGTAATAGTTATGAGGAACAACTTGCCTCTTCTTACTCAGTATTTTGATTTAAGTTTTTTTACAGTGTCAGACTGTGGAACTTCTAAGAACACTGATTTCTGGTTTAAATTATTCCCCTGCTGCTGCGGGAGTATTTAGGAAGGTTTCTATTGTGGTACCTAAACCACAGGTGTTCTGCATTCTAAAAATCATATTGTTTCTGAAAGGGCACCAAATAAGGAAGAAAAAATGGGTACCTCATGTTTTATGGCTACATATTGCTGAATACAGGTTTTATGTACTTGTAAACCAGCTGTACGTATCTTGAGGCCAGATGGTACTGTACTCCTCTGGTAATAGCCAGTGAAAAGAACTAAATACTGAGTGGATTAGTATTGCTGCTATTTGACTTAAATAGTAAGTACTAATAGAAATTATTTTATGGTCAATAATAACCTAAGTACCTCATTTAGAAGTAACTTTATACTAATTACAGATACTGCTGTAGGCAAATGAATGCTTGTGATTTTCATCAATTTTGATATCGATTAGCAGGGTTCCTGCTATACCACCAGATGTGGTTGACAGCAGCCTCTGTGCACAGTATTCCGTGTGCTGACATGGTGTTATTATGTGAGCCAAATAACCATCTTGGTGTAAGATTGCAGTTAGTTACACAGGTCAGTTATGGACAGGACTACAGTCTTTGCTTGAAACCCTGTATTTAAATTCAGATTAAAGGTATTTGGTGATTGTAACAATCACCAAACAACAGATGACAGAAATAAGACCTATCCTATTAATTTCCTCAGCTGCCCATGTGTACGTGTATGTTCTCTCACATCTGTGTTCCCTTGACTTCTTGTTAGGTCGCACTAGCCTTGGCTAATGCAATCCACTTAAATCTCTTTGAGCTGCCATTCACTTACACGTATAATCTTCTCTTAAGCCCACATGATATGTCCCTCACTGTTACATACAGTAAGTTCACTTCAGCTACAAGTTGCTTAGCTTGATTTCTTCTGTCAGTTTTTATTTTCCATTGTGTTCCTCTTAACATGTATTTGGACCAAGCTTATTGATTTAGTAGATAGCTGCTGTCGCTGGTGTATTGATTCACTTGCAGTGCTAGCAGGAGTTGTTGGCAGGAAGATCATGCTTCTTTTTCTTGCACAAGTTGCAAGCAAACATGTGATGTGTTCATCACTTCATCCCAGAGTTGTTTCCATTTCAGTGTTTGAAACTGTTACTACACTGCTTACTGTTTCTTCAGTTCTTCAAAGTTACTGTACATCTGCAGCACCTGGCTTTTAAAAAGACCACATTGAATTTTGGAGGGAGATTTGAGCAGCATGGTGGAAGTGCCAGGAGAGTTTCCTGTGATGTAATCAGAATTCTGCATCAGGAAGTTTTTCTGGTTTTCCTTTGGTTGGCAAGTGTCTTAGTAGATTTTCTACTCTACAATCACACGGGTTGAGCTGTCGAAAAAAGAAAAGCCCAACCAAACAACCCTACAGCTTGAATTGAACTGAAACTAAATACTCTGAAGATGGCTATGAATAATTCAGTTTCCTCTGTTGTAACATAGATGAATCTATTCTTTAATTTTTTATACTACATGTAGGAGGAGTATAAAATCAACTATGTGAATAAGGGAGGGGAAAGTTCACAGCAGAAGTTAAAATTTAGAATTGAAAGAATATCCCACTTTATGTATTTATTGCTTACTGGGCCAGCTTTTCAGCAGGTAAAGGACAACATAATGTCTTTTTGCATATTTTAGGGATCGAGTCATTAACTACTTACATTTAGGATGTTCAGCATCAAGCTGCAGCAAATCAAAGTAGGAAGTTAAAAGAATGTACTGTCTATCTCCTAAAACTTTAGTGTTTCTGGATGGGAAAGTAGGTTACACTTCTGCATTATATTGCTATAGTCCTTTGTCTTCTGATGCATGGCTGTCTTTTATTTCTGTAGTCTTATTTGTTGCTTGAAGCTGTAGTGTGTAACAGACATAAAGAAGCTCTTAACGAGAGGTTGAATTAGTGTGGTTTACGCCTAATGTACAGGGCTTAAGTAAAGACTTGATGAAACTATTTGGATGTAACTTCTCAAAACAGAGATTTAGGCACCTGGCTACCGTGAATATTCAGGAATGATAGGAAGCTGAAGCTGTGTCACCCTCTTAAATTATCTTGGCATAATGCTTAATGATTATCGTGGCGAGTGAATGCTATTAATGACTAGTAAAATATGGAATAGCAGTAATGAGTATTTCTAGGGTACTTTAGGGGTACTTTGAGGTCATATATGTAGCATCAGAACATTTCTAGAGTAACTATGGGAAGAGGATTTCTAGAGCTATTTTAAATTTTGTGTGTAGCAAATCACTAGAGATTAACAATCTGTTAATGACAGTTCATTTTAAAAACCTTTAAATTTAGAATTCCTGTCTTACTGTTTAGATTGGAGGAAATAGACTATGTAGCATAATATATTTCTTGTAATAGGTATATTAAACTTCAGTTGCAGTGTCTTGCAAATGTACAACTTGCTGATGTAGTTACTGTTTTTTAATAGATCATTGACCCGTCAATCAGACTCTGACCATTTCAGAGATAAAAAGCTTGGCTTTCATTGGCTATTAGGAATAGAGCACCTTTCCACAAATTAGGAAATGGTGTAATAATTAACAGGTATAATGGATATGTGCATTCAGGTTTCAGGTGTATCTCTATGAGTTTTAGCTCCCGTTATCTTTGGTGTAGTTAACCCACTGTCTGCCCACAGATAAATTAAATACAGTAAAAAAATGGATTTTTTTTGTGGCAGTGGCATTTTGCTAAAATGATTGATAGATTTTTGCTCATCTTTTTAAAATCTGTAGTGAATTGTTCTTTCAGACTTTTATTTAAAACAAGGTTCAGAACTTCACTAACAAACTCATTAAGTGAGTAATAATTCCGTTCTAAAGCAGCAAAGCAAAGGTTCATTAAACAGTTTTGCATACAGAGAATTTAGGTAAACTTCAGGGTTTTTTTTCTTTCTGATTTACAGACCTAAATGATTTTAGGTACTGATGATTCCTAGTACAGGAAGGACTTTGACATCTTTGACCAAAAAGTCACTTGGAAGTTGCCAAAGCAGGTCGTTTGCTAGTGGACTTACTACATGAATCAGAAAGTTGGCAAACGTCACCATTGCTAAGCTAATTTAGGTTTTGAAAATATAAACTGTATTTTAATTGCAAACATTCATTAAATAACACCAAGGTTCAATTCCTTTGGTGTGATCATAGAATCATAGAACAGCTTGGGTTGGAAAGGTTCTTAACAAAAATCATCAAGTTCCATGTGCCCTGCCATGGACATGTTTCACTAGACCAGGTTGCTCAGGGCCCCATTTACCCTGGCTTTAAGTGTACTGGCACTGCAAAATATGAATCAGGAAAACAAATCCTAAATTTAGAGAAGTTACAGAACTGGAAAGTTAAGGAAAACTTCCTGAATTTTTGTGTAACTTACAACTCTTTAAACATGACAGAAAACAAAAGAGAAGTGATACTTAAAATGAGGGGCTGATAAATTACTATATAACTGGACATTTACCAAGTTCATTTAAACTAATAGTAACATTTTCTACTTGACATAGATCTGTTACTTAACTTTTTCCATCATGTATTAGGTAGCCTTTTATCCACAAAACTTATTAACATCACTTCTTTAGGGATTCAACCTCACTTTGCTTTGTCTTTCCCTTACCTGATCTACTACTTTAGTGTTGAACTGTAAATTCTGTCCTTCTGGTTATTTGTATATTATCATTCTTTATGTAACTCAAAGCTTTCATAGGTTTGGGTATTGTCCTTTAAGAGTTATGTTCTTATAAGACTAAATTTAAATGTACAACTGTAGAAGTTTGGACATCCCAATGTTTTAAGCAGTACTTGTTTTGTTATGAGCATAAAAGTGAGCAGTACCAGTCACTGGGTTTTGTAGCTTCTTTGTATTTTGCCCAGTCTAATTTTAGTGGTTGTATATTGCTTTTCCAGTGACAACAATGATATAGCAGAGATCAGCATTCCGGGATGTTTATGGTTTTTCCATGTTACAACGAGCCTTATGAATGTGCAGATTTACCGACCCCTAGTGGGGTTGTTAGGAAAATGGTTGCTAATTTAATTAGTGCTAAATGAAAAATTTGCATCTTTTTCAAATGCTGTATTTGTTTTAATGGTCTTTTCCTTCTATTTACAGCTGGATTATCTCAAAATTTTTCTGGTGTTCTCTACATCTACGGAATTGCCTATTGCAGCAACTTCTATTAGCAAGAGTACTCCCAAAACAAATAGCTATAATCAGCATTTTAATGAACAGTTATAGCTGTTTCTGCTTATTTTAAAATTATAATTATACAGCAGAAATTAAAAAAAAAAAAATCTTCTTTTTTGTGTGCTGTGTAAGTGGGCTAATTTTAATTAGCTAGAAAAGCTAGTAATTTCTTGAGTAGTTTGATACTCCATGAATGAATTAAAGCAAATCCTAAATTGCCTGCTCAAGCTTTACTGACCTCTTAGTGGTTATTAAATAATTACAATTTATCAGTAATAGCTTGAAACAGTCATTTCATGCCAAAACAGCATGTAAAATATTGCATTCCTAGCAAACTTTCTAAATAGCTCTAGTATTTTAATCATTTAGTTGAAACTGTAATTTCCTGGAAGATTAAATGATCTCTTAACCATGCTGTGAAGATTTCTTAAAGACATTTATTTCACAGGAGTTAAAATCAAGCACCGAATAGTGAATTCACATTTGACTGTTTAATTAGCAATAATAAATGAAGACAAATAGGTCAATAATAAAACTTAATTTTAACTTCACTATAATGTGTTTCCAAGGGTCAGAATCAGAAACTAGGTGTTGTTTTATTTTTATAAATTCATTTTTCTGTGCAAGTTTGACACAAAGAAATATTAAATATTTCTAAAGTAACTTCCATACTTTAGATTTTGTATATCTATTTTTATAGGCTTTAGGTAGTCGAGTAGTGCTTTTTCCAGGTAAACTATGAAATACTCCTATGAATTTTAGGTATTTTTTTAATTTTTAAGAAAAAGTAAAATCTTTTTTTTTTTTTTTGCATTTGCTAATATTTATTATTGTGCTTATTTATTATTGTGCATAAACCACATTATTTAAAGTCAAACTTACACAGCAGTCAAAAATGTCAAAAAGACCACAAATTCATATTTTTGTGGGAGCACCCAGTATTCCAAGCCCACTGGAGATGTTAGAGCAAAGTAATTCAGCACCTACTGCTGAGAAATGGAGAGAACTCCACTGTTTGTGTGATACACATGGGTTTGTTTCTGGAAAAGTCCAGGGTGCTGCTGCCCACTCAGTGCTCCAGGCAGAAAGCTCCACAGCCTCAGGACTCCCTACAAAAGGGGACAGCACTCAGGCTCAGCAGGGCAGGTTCATGGCAAAAGAAGATTTGACATCTCCTGCCCCTGTGGCAGTGACTTGTACCAACTTTCCTAAAAAGACAAGTTTAACTTGCTCTGGTTGTCAGATATGCAAAGATAGATACACATCTGCAGATGTAAATCAGGCTGCAGATCAACACCTGCCCCAGACCTGTGCAGAATCAGCTGGACAGGATAAACCATCACATGGCTGCTGTCCAGACCTCACTGAGAGAAATGCCAGTCATTCAGGAGTTAACAGCTCTGACATTTCTGATTTGGTTGCCAGTACTAAGCAGGTCAGCATCCATCTGCAGTCTGTGGGATTTCAGTCAGGTCATAGAAGTGAACATCATGAACATCTAAGTCAATATCTGGATATGTTTTTCAAAAAAAGTCAAGAGTCCAAATCAAAAGAACCAAATCACTGTGCAGACTTTGTGGTGTCAGCAGACACTGAATTTCAGAGTGTAGTGACTTCGAGTCTGGTGGCTGTTTTTGCACAGGATCAGAATGAGATGCAGGAAAGAATTGGAAAACTATCAGAAACAGAAGCAGGCAAAAAAGCTGAAGAAAGGCAGTGTGATCGCTTCCAATGTGATTCTGGTGTTGGAACATGTACTACTAATGTGACTGAAAACGAATATAAGGAAGAGGATGCAAGTTCTCTTGAACTTTTCAGTTCTGAGGATGATGGGGAAAATGTTTGGATTGAAGCTACAAAACAAGAAGGAAGTGCTAAGGAACATACAGAAAAGTTTCAAGAGCTTAGTGTTCCTGCTAAGCAATTTGTAAATGAAATCCATATTGAGTCATTGAGCTCTGGAATACTGTGCTCTCAAGGAAACTGTTCTCACAAGAACTCTTCTAAAAGACCCCGCAAGTATGAAGATTCTTTTCATTTTTTTCACTCAGCATTTCAAAGACAGCTGAAATCCAAGAGAGCTAAACTGAATTCTTCTCCACCTGGTTCTGGGGTGAGAGTGGATCCGGAGAGGATGACAGAGTTCAAGAAACTCCAAAAGAAACTATCACTACTTAAGAACTGCTGCAGCAAAAATCAAAAGTACAGTATTTTGGTCACAGTTGTACATCCTTGTCATATCAAAGAAATACAGGTGAAGACTAAAACAAAATCTTCGTGTAAAGTTCCTGTCGCAACAATTGTTGTTGTCGACCAGTCAGAAGTTGAGAGAAAGGTGGTGCTGTGGCGTGCTGCTGCATTTTGGTCCCTCACTGTGTTTCCTGGGGATATTGTACTGCTTACAGGTGAGAGTTCTGTTATTTGCCTTTTTAAAATACAGATCTTTAAAATGCCTGTTTAAAGTAGAATATGTAACAAGTGATTTGGGACTATGGCTAAACATTTGTAAGTAGCTTTCTTACATCACTCACATCATTTGAGTTTTCAGTCATCCTGCCAGTGGAACATTGACTATCCCATGGAAGTTTGCCCTCAGACACAGCCATGGAGAGTCAGGGGTATTCTGTAAGGTGTCAGTGTTTTAGAACAGTTGTTCTTGAAAATTACAAGTCCTGTTACAAACCAGACCTAAGCAGTGTTTGCTAGGAGGTTAGTGAATTTAAAACTTATATCAAACTAATGAGAAAATTCTATTAACTCACTGTAAATGGCATTTAAAAAATAGATTAAAAAATAACACTCTGTTTCCAAGTGATCTCTTTCAAACCCTGTGCCTTACACATCTGTATGTAAGATGGTTTTATAGTCAAGAAAAGTATTCTACACTTCAGTATTGTTGATACATGAGTTGATAAGGTTGCTTTTTTCTTGCAGATGTAGTAATGTATGAGAATCTTTGGTGTGGAGAAGTCATGCTTCAGTCTACATTTACCAGTCAGTTACTAAATCTGGGGAACTGCTCAGCTCTCAATCCAGAAGAATGTAAGATTGTAGTGCATAAGTTTCCATGAAAACTACAGTAAAACAGCTTTTTCAAGTACTCCATTTTGTTGGCAATGCCTCACACATGGGATAAAATGGAAACGTGTGCAATTGAGAGGTACAAAACATGACAAGAATATGACAGGAACACCTGTGCGCAAGATGTGGACATGACAGCATCAGATAGCATGTGAGAACCATGGTAAAGTTTGGTGGTTACCACTGAACTCTAACGAAACTGAGTTCTTTGAGTTTAGTTTAAGAACGAGCAGTTATGTCAGGACATGGCCATGTGATGTCTGAGTTTTCATCAGGATTAAATTTTTTGCAAAATGGAGTAAGTAGATCCTTTCAGGGAGAGTAATTCACTGCAGGCCATGGAGGGTTGGAGACTGAGGGGAAAATACAGTGGAAGTATCACAGTGACTGCATTGTTCTTACTGTCTTTGTGGTGTCCACTATTGCCAGCTGTTTAAGGCAGATTCTGAGGTCAATGATCAAGCACAGCTTTCTTCTTACCAAGCTATGATACAAGATTTTTGGTGTATTTTAAAGTATTGCACTTAGCTTAACTTGACCTGCTTCCTCTTGATAATATCCTAAAGTACAGTTTAATTTCAGATCAAGTGTTATATATCTCAGGAATTTCTTACCTTAAAATTATTCTTGAACAGTTTTGATTTCATCAGTGTAAATATGTTCCAAGCCATAAGTTTTATACTTCTAAGTATAAAAAATAGTATGTGATTTTGCCTTTATTTCATGTAAGTTTATCCTATAGTGGATGGTGGTGTTCTCCATGGCTTGTTGGCATACATATCATCAGAATTTCCACACTTCAGAGACATTCCACAAAGACAAGTTCAGAGACTGGATGATGTTCAGTATGTGCAGCTAGATCAGCTCCAGCCAAATACTTTGGTGCACTCAATCCTGAAAATTATCAATATTTCTGTATTAATAGGTAAGTTCATGCACTGGATGTCAACTTCTGAAGTAGGTGAAACTTAAATAGTAATTTTGCAAGGCAAAATGTTTCTCACTGCTTGACCTCAAGCTTTGCACAAAAATTTGATCATATTGCACTCTCATCCTATATTAGTAAGCTACAAACTTCTACCCACATTGTCAATATCATGTTTATTAGTTTTAAATGCAGAATTTTGAAGATAGAAATCTTCATAATTTGCTCTAGTATGTAAATCTTGGAACTGTTAGATGTTTAATGCAAGTGTTCTTGTTCAAAAATTATTTGTGAAAATATTGTAGTTTTAGTGTGGAACTGAAGCATGCAGTGTCCTGGATAAGAGTGGTGTAGAGATCTTAATTGTTTCAGTTTGTAGGGACTGTTACTAATACTTTTAGTGTGCCTTGTACATGACTATGGTTTTCTTCTATGTGAAAACTTCTAGAGAAATGTTTCTTTCAGTGTATTCTACAGAAGTTACAGGAACAACTTCCAATTATGGCAGTTACAGAGAAATTGAGTACAATTTCTTTCTACTCTACAAGTCAGGATGAATGGGAGCTGAAAGATGCTCAGATATCTCCTGTTTTAAAGGGAGTTGCCGAGTTGCTGAGTACTTAGATGGATAAAAGTAAATTAATATACTTTATGCACTCCTTTAAACTAGATTCATGTTGCTGAAGAAATCAGATTATTTTCTGTCCTGAAGAAATTGTAGGTGTATTCTTGTTTGCTTTTAATTGTACCATAAAATGTGATAACACCGTGATTTCACCTTAATACTGAGGCACATGGGGTTTGTGTGCTTATAAGCTTTTTACTGTAGAAGTAATGTAATTTTGATTCTTTTCAGAATCTGTGTACAGCTACAGAGGTGGCAACCAAAGAAAAATTATTCTAACAGTAGAACAGACCAGAGATCAACACTGTAGGATGGTTCTGTGGGGAGCAGGGGCTGCCTGGTGCCCTCAGCTTCAGAGGAAAAAAGGTAAGGTCCTTGTATCTACTGGTAAGTGTAAAAGGATTTTTGTGATGCTGTTAGTGCCTTTTAAGTGTTTAGCTGGTAACATTTATCCATTTAATCTTTAAATACTCCCCTTGGAGAAGTAACATATTTTATGCTAGTTCTAACATGTCTCCTCTGTTTAGAAGCAGTGTCATCAGCAGCAGAATTTGAATGCACTTTAGAAGACTGAGAAGGCATAAATATTTAAAATCTTGGATCTATATACAAGATGCACTCTTTTGCATAGTGCCTGGTTATGTAACTGTGAAAACCCATGAGTGTTAACTGTGTTACCAGTTTTGCTGGGTCTTCCTTATCATTGTCTGGTTTAGCATGAATTGCTGAGGTTTTTCTACTCCTTACTTTTATTTTCTGCTTTCCACCTTACTAGTGTCAGGCTTTATATCTTAGTGGTCTTGAGATCAAGTCCAGCTGTAACTAACTAGAAGCATCTCTTGCAAGAATTACATAGCCTGTGTTTCAGCAGTGTCTACTACCAAATTTTGATTTATTCCTTGTCTTGTTCTTTGAAAATAAGTTAAACTAGGTTTATGTTAAATTGATAATTGTGGAGATAGAAGATCAGAAACAGGGATGTATTAAAAAATGGAAGTTGATGAATAACATGATTTTTTTCTTTGAGACGTTGCCATCATTAGAGCTGACAACAAATTTCAGAGCTGGTTTCTTTTTCAAAAGGCTGAGTTGTCTTGACAGCTGAGTTTGGTAGAGGTGCAATGAAATTTCCGTTATGGGACAACTCATGCCAAGTTTATAGGGAAAGGGAAGGAAAAACCTTACATATCAGACTTGAAATGAAGTTACCAGAGCTGACCATATGAGCATGTGTTTGTCACTGTTATCCCCAGGGAGACGAGAAGAATCATGCCATAAGGCAGGTCAGATGATATGGCCGAAGCAGAGCTAAGACCACGTTTAATGGGAAGCTCATCTTTTATAGTGTGGTTTGCAATAAAGAAATTACATGACTGGCCTATTCACCCACCACCTCTCAAGGTGATAGGTTGAGCCCTATAACGCCCATCTGTAAATATTATTTTTCCATGTACCCAAAACAATATGCAGTTCTCATAACAACTATGCAGCTGCCAAGAGTTTACTTTTCTCTAACTGCTTTTTCATGAGAGACTGCGTGAGAATGAAAGCTTCTCACAGTTTTCCTGTGAAGCTGTGAGAAGCTCTCTACCAGCTTTTTAGCACCCACAGGTGATCTCATGTTTTTCTCAATCATGGAAGTAACCTTGGCTTGCTGGAAATGAACCACAGTATAGAAAGTAAACTCTTCTGTTTGCTTTTTTTGTTCTTTAGATCACATATGGGACTTCAAATACCTTCTTGTCCAACATAGTTCTGTCTCAGGTGACTTGGAACTGCATACAACTCCCTGGTCATCCTGTGAGTGCTTGTTTGATGATGACAAAAGGGCAGTTGAATTTAAAGAAAAGTTTCAGAAAAGTCAAACATCCCTCATGGAGTTGACAAGGCTCTCAGCACATTTGGAGGAAAAATGCTCAGGTAAATGTTATCCATAGCTCTGTAATGTCTGTTGTGCCATGCATAAGTAGGCTAAATAGATGCTATGTTGATGAAGTAAGACAGTTGGTCTTTAAGGTAGCCCAGATCTGGGATTCTGAATTTATTCTGGAGGCTGCTCCTCTGTACTTGGCCAAACTGAATGTTCCATACTTGGCCATACAATGAACCCAGTGGAGAGATAGGTGTGGTGTGTGGTGCCATGCAAAGACAGCTTTGGAGCACAGGGAGAAATGCTGACTTGTGTTGTCCACACCAACCAGTCTAGTAATGGTGTGACTAATTACTGAAAGTTTGTCAGTCTTTCTCCAAAACTGGTACTCTCTAAAGCAAAGTAGCTGCTCCTATTGAAAACTTCTTAAAAACAAACAAGACATTTTACACAGTCATCCCCTCCCAGATAAACCTAGAAGATTGCTATGGTTGGCATTAACAATTCTAGGAAGTGATTAAAGTTGTTGTTGCAGCATTTAATTTAAATATAAAAGTGAAAAGCTAAGTTGTTAAAGCTGTGCTTTTCAGTACCTCTGAAAGAGTGGGAAGAAAATCACTTGGAAATTCTTTGCACAATTTTTGTCTCTTATTCAGGCACCTTCTATAGTGGCATCTACTAAAATAGTACCTGAAAATGTAGTACTTTTATACATCTAAAAATAATATTTAGCCACAAGGATTTTTCACTGCATAAAATCTCTCTAAAAGTTTGAACATGTGTTAACAAAGGGGAAAAAGTTGAAGAAGTTTTTGATAGCAATTTTGGTTTTAAATCAGCTGTAGCCCATGCTTTTGCTTTCAGTTTAAGTGAAACTTAATTTGTATTTGAATTGTTTTTGTAGGAGTGATTCAAGTGAAAGCCCATATCTTAGAACTGAAGTTTACCATTTCCACTGGTCAGTACAAGCAACTCATCTTCTCTGCTGACACTTCACTGGAGTGTGTTTTGGCTTCTCTGCCTATGATCACATATTCAGGTTGTGCCAAATGTGGTCTGGAACTACAGGCAGATGAGAACATGATCTACAAGCAATGTATTAGATGTTTGCCATACAACAAAGTCAAAACATTCTACAGGTAAATAAAGAAAAAACAAAATAATGTGTATTATTAGGGAGGTAAATTTTCTCCATTTTAGCTTGCCCCATATATCAAATTCTTCATTTAAGGTGCGGTTAACAATCCCTGTCTTTCTAATGAATTTTCAAGTTGTTGTTCGTGAATTGGTGTATTATATTGTCATTATTTATGCATGACATTCTTAGTTTAAACCTAACTTCTTAATTTCTTTGAATACTATGTCATACAGGAATGATGGTTACCCAATACTGTGTCAGATAAAGCTAAGATGGAGTAGAAGCTTGAGGACCAAAGGAAAACTCCTCGAGAATCTTGTTCCAGCCTAAATCTGAAATCATGTGAATGCACAACCATATTTTTAAACTGATTAGTCAGTTTCAGCTGTGCAGAAATAATATTGACAAATGTTTTCAATAAACATTCTTGGAGAGCAGAGATAGTGAGTTATCACCAGATGGCACTGTGAGACACACATATTCACACTTAGAGAAAATAAACTAAGGGGATCCAGTTGATGTAGGTACATCTTTATTAACTAATTGTTCAATTCTCACATTTATCTTGGGCTTTTGAAATGTAATTATCAGAGTGACTAGAAAGACATGTAGCTAGAGAATGTTAATTGAGACAACCATGGAAATAATAGAATTCTAGAATATGTAGATTTTCCATCTCAAATTTTTCTCAAGTTCTATCTAAACTCTTTCATAGTGAGTTTAATGAATCACTGACTTAAATACTAGTATCCTGTTTATCTAACCAAGTAGTGACTTAGTATTTTCCTCTAAGCAAAACAGTCTTGCATCTTTAAGTTTATGTGCTCTTTGTTTTCCTGTGAGGGAGGATTAAGTGCAAAGAGTTTCTTTTCTTAGCTGAGAAGGTTCCCCCAGTCTTTCATAAGACTATAACATCTCAATGGGCATAAAGGACCTCAATTTGCTCCTGCACAAGACGTGGTAGAAAAATGATAAGGATTTCCAATATTTGTATTCTCAGCATGTGAACACATCTAGATGTAGAACTTACATGCCCAGCTTTTTCAGAGAAAAGTATTTCATTTTTGCACTGAAATTTTCCTCTGATTAGTTTGGAGTATTTCCAAGGAGGGATTTTTATTTGTTCAGTGGTTTGTGGAAACATTTGGTATTTGTTATAGTACAAGAGATATACCTTGGTATTATGTGGCTATAAAGTGATTTGTTAGGCTAGATAATATTGAGTGATGCTGATACAGATGGTACAATTCCAAGTGATGCACCTAAGCTTATCTCCCTACTTTGCATTCCCACCACCTCCCTGGTAGTGGGATCCCTGACCATCCTAACAATTAAACAATGAAAAATTTCCTTCTAATGTCTAATCTGAGTCTCCTGTCTCAGTTTAAGGCCATTTCCTTACGTATTCCTCAAACTGATTCCAATGCTATAGATTTGACAGATGAGTCATTTTTCTATTTCTTGGTATTATGTTGCAGAGTAAGATTAATCTATAGTGCTTTCAAAAATTTTGCTTCAATAGGAAACAAAACATAGCAGGTAACTTTCATGAAACTTTGTTTTCTCATCTAGACCTGCTTTGATGACAGTAGAAGATGAAGGATATGAAATTTATGTTCATGTGGTGTCTGAGTTGATGGAAAAAATCTTCCTCAATATTCCTGCAGACTGGCTGAAGAGATTAGTAGGTACTGTTTCATGAATTACTTGTCCTAGAAACAGGCAGCGAAGTTCACAATGGAAGCAAAATTTTTAATCATTGACAATTTAAAAAAACCCTAAACAACCAACATCAAAGAATATTTCAGTGGCTGTCTGACAAACTCAGAGTTTCAGAGGAGAGGTTGCAACAACAGGAGGTGAGATGGTGTGAATGCCTATTACATAACTAAATTGTTGTAGTTATATACCTAAATATTCGATAACTAAATGGATTCCTTATGTGCAAAATAGAATCTCTCAGGAGCTTTTGGAACTGGCATGTTTTTGTGCTGTGAAATACTGGGCTGTGTTTCAGACAAGCTTCACTTGATACATCCTGTTTGACTTGAGAGGTGTTTTATGTGATTCACAGGTGTTAACAGTTTCATGAGAAACAGGCTCAGCTCTTTGGTTTTTTTTTAAAGTAATTAAAAATAAAAGCTAATTTTCTATTCAGATGTTGAACTACACTTCCAGTAATTCAGTGGAGCTTGTGTGGAGGTAGAACTTGAATGTTAGGTGCTCTTGTGAACATCAAGTGTAAATTGAATTGTTCTGTGTTTTGCAGTGCCCTCTTCAGATATAACCTACAGCACAATAGTAGCAGATCTGTGTCATTCACTGCTGGCAGATACAGAAGCATCCTATTTGCTGGAAATCAGAAGCCACTTCGTGCTAGATGAGAACAGCTATCCTTTGCAAAAGGATTTCCATCTGCTAAATTTTCATCCTGATCTGTGAGCTCTGCACTAACTGAGTAACAAAGACCATAAGGACACACAGATGGGAAGCAGAAGAAAAATGACTTAGCTGAAGGAAGCAAATCTCTTAAAAAAACGATAATAAAGGATTTTGGTTTTAACTTACAAAAAAGCAAAACCATCAAAAGGACTGGTATGGAATATCTGCTGGTAGTGTATACTGCTGGAGTAATACTGATGAATTTTCATAAAGTATATTTTTATACATGTATTTTTATGTTAATAATTATGTTAATAAACTCCAACAATTTCTTCAGTATCTGTTTTCCTTTTTCTCCTCAGAAAAATTCACTACTATTGAGAGACTTAATTTTCCTCAGACCTGGCAGATTAGAGGAAGACAGACAGAATTCAGTAATACTTTAGTTACATGATTTTTGTTTGATTTATCCCATATGCTATCTGTAGCTTGGTCTTTTTGTTTTGCTGTTGTGGTTGCTTTCCTTCTTTTAACAGCAGAATTTTTGCCATTTACCCTCAGCAATTTTGCTGCTGTTCTTTTCTCCTGTAAAACAGAACTGTCTTGTAATCATTCCTCCTCCTTCAGCTCAAGGCAAGTCTCAAGCACAAGATCAGATGGATGTTATATAAAAGGTGATAGGTAAAAACATTTGCTCCATTATATGATAGTTAAAACCACTGTATTAGAACTCCTTATTTGATGATGTTTCTCACTTTGAAATAGCTCTTGTTCAGGAAGAGTCAAAAAGGGCCTTTGTCATATGCTTCACTTGGGTGACCATGAGTACAAATACGTTGGTAAGTGCACTAGAATATGTTTCTTCACAAGTTAGCTGAAATTATTGAACACACAAGGTGGAAGTATTGCTAGTTGAATGTATAAGAAGAAAAGAGGACCATACTGTACATAAGTCAGACAGGTGACTTCCCACTTCAGAGGTATTTGTTAACAGACACTGTTCATTACGTGCATCTTCCTGCACAACCTCCTAAACCAACTGTCTGAAACACTTCTAACAGCTTACTTTTAAGATCTTTATTGTATGATATAAGTCATAAAGAACAAAATTTATTTGGTAAAATTATTTTATTCTAGTAATATGTAAACTGTATAATAACTGTGTAGTTTTTTTTCCCAGAGCAAACATGATAACTCTGCTTATCACATTGGTTTGCAGTAGTTTTGTGGTACTGAAATTTGAATACAGCTCTTTGGGGTTTAGGGTGCTGGTATTACTCCTTTAGCAAAGATATAATGAGGGTTGAATACTTTGTAAAATTCAGTTCAATGTAATGAGTTTAGGTTCATCTTGTATCCGGTGGTGCAATTAGCAAGACAGACTGAGGGCACCATGTAACATATCAGATGGTGGATCAGGGAAGTCTGTTACCTCACAATTCCTGTGGTATCATTCGTAACATTTCCTTTAGGTAATAACAATATTGTAAAAATGGAAAGTGGTTTCATCTCCCCAGAGAAGCCTAATATTTTTAAGATATTGAGTTAATTAATACTGTGTCCTGTTTGAAAGGAAGTTGGTTTGATTTCAGCTGTAGAGGTTATGGTCCTCTTGAAACGTCGTGCAAAATGTTTTGCTGCAGTAGTCTGTGTGTCTGGTTTATGACTGTACAGTGTGAAGGGTACAGAGCTCAGGTCCCCAGTGAACAATGAAGAAGAGAAGAATGTCCTATTTTGTTTTGATTAAGAATAACTGCTCTGAACTATTTTATAGAGCAGTAATTTACTTAATGAAGAAGATTCTACTACTGAAGCAGACACATGCCCAGGGGGCTTAAGCTAATCGGATTTTCAGTGTAAGAATGGTCATACTAGGTCATACCCAAGGCTCTTGTAATCAATGCTCTGTCTCCAGCAGAGATGTGGTTAGAGAGAAATATATAAGGACAGAACCTCCTCTTACTGTCTCAGAGTATTCCAGTACTCCAGTACTGGAATAGCCTCCAGTCACTTGTGACTCCATGACTTCTCTGCTTGTTCCTTAGTGTCAACACAAAGTGCTGTTGTTGGGGTCAGCTGAAAACACTGAACTGAGTTACTGCAGGAAATACACCGTGCTGAGGGATGTGAACAGCTGCTTCTAGGTATGTGGCCAGTAAACAGTTCCTTCACCCTTCCTGTTCAAAAGAGGCTTTAAATATAATGCTGCTATTTTAAATAAGTTCTACATGTGTCAGTCAGTATCTTTTGGGCTTTGTCTGTTTTGGCATGCTCACTGGGCTTCTCTCAGCTTTGATGAAGCCGTTGTGGTGATGCGGTGCAGTGGACAGATAGGCCTGCTGTCATCACTGGCAATTCTTTGGTCATTTTGGGCTCTATCTACATGACACGTGATCATTTGTGCCCAGAACTCATGACTAGGAAGCGGAATTTACTAGTCAAAATAACCAATACTATGAGAGCATGGTTGGCTTGCTGTTTTATTTACTGTGCTGTGTGTTAATTTAATTGAACATATATTTCGAATAGAGGAAAGAGAGAGTTCCAGCCTACCAGGGGCCAAATCTTTTATTTGTGTTTGGTCTAGGAAATAATGTATTTTATCCTTTTCTACTTAGGGTACAAACTCTTAGCAAATATTTTTGTACCCTTTAGGTGAGAAAGATAGTAAGAGCTTTTCCATGTGAAGGTTGGTGGTTTCTCAGTGCTGTTCATGTGCTGTGGCAGAGAGCATGCCATCGTTTAACCAGCTCCTTGGGCTTGCTGATCATCTCATTCCAGTGTTCCAGTTCCTTGCCACGGGTGTACATGAAAGGCCCAACTACTACTCGTCCCAGCAGAAGTGTTTCTGGGAAAAAAGAAAGCAGTTAGTGATGAACACCTGTGATGCTTCTCTGAAATCCTCGCCTAAATTAGAATATCAACCTATATTTCTCCAAGTAATGTCTGTTCTGAAAGTTATTTTTAAACCAAAATATTCATCAAGGAAATGACTCTGGATTTCAGGTTCTGTAGCTTCTACCTGCTAAGGTTCAGCATTGAAAGGTACTGCAGTAAGTGGGTATTTACTCAATGCAGGCCTGTCGTTTTGCCTGCAGTTAAACAAAAATATGTTCAAGGCACAAATATCTGTATGTGCCCTGCCCCTTTACCTCAGGTTTACTGTGGAAGTGTGCCCTAATTTTGGGTTGCATCAGCAACCTCAGTAGGATTCATATGATGCTGTGACTTGGGAAAAAATGAACGCAGTTACTGAGACAGCTGGGAGCTGTAATGTGGGTTGCCACTGACCCCCCTCTGCCAAGGAGCAGATTGTTTCTTCATGTCTGGACTTTTCAGCTATGAATGGGGAAAATTACTGAGATCATATTTGTACTGCAGGGAAGATGTTTTTCTTCTGACCACTGTAAATATTGAATTCTGATTTGCTTCTCTAAGCAGAATTCCTTAATGGATTCTCTAACAATTAGTAAGAGGCCTCAAGCATGAGGTTTTCTGCCAGGGAATGGGGATGTTTGCTAATCTCTCTTTCTTCTTTGTCACTGCTTGAACTGCTGAGAGAATTAAAATCCCTATTCCTCTTTTAAATTTGCTTAGAAAGAGTGAGTGGCCACAAAATTTTGGAGGTTGTGTTCATATAAGCTTGTCTTAATAGGATACTGGAATGAAACAAAAGCACAGCACCTTATACTGACATTGATTAGTCTACAGGGATTTTTATTCACGTCTTCCATGAAATTTATCTTTAGCCTCTAAAAGAGAGACATATGCTTAACTCAAGTAAGTTGTTCTGCTTTTAAAGAGACAGCTTTTGTAATACCCCAGCACTATTATATGTTTTATGATTATTGCTGAAAAGGAATTAGTTCCTCTCAGGTTTAAACATATCTCAGATATGTAAGAGATTTGACACCTTGACTGTAATAATTTATGTAACTTACTTTCTCCTTTGTTACTCTGGAGCACAGATAGACTCAGGCTTGCTGTATCCAGCTCTGTCTGATCTGCCTTGAAACTGAAGGTTTCATTGTACACAGGATTGGGAGTTCCCAGAAGAACTGCTGTCTTTTTGCTTTTGATGAATTTATTATGGTTCATTAGTGAGACTTTGACATACACACCTTGGAGAAAAAGAAATTTAAGAAGAAAAGACCTCTTTAAGAGGCAGTTGGGAGACAGCTTAAGGAATTTCTTCCTTTCAGGAGTCAGTATCAAGTATAAAATCAGATTGTGAGAGATCCATGGAACACACATGCCAGCATAACATGAAGCAGGGAGTACGCAAAGTACTGAGGGTGCAGTTTTGCAATGCGCTTTCCAATTTAAGTGCTGTTAAAATAAGCAGCCTTATTCTTACCCTGCATCCTTGATCTTACATTTCTGTGCTTTCCCTTCATCTGATGGAGGCTTTTTTGAAGGCTTAATTTATTCCATCAAAAAGACTTCATAGTTGATGAGCGTATATAGAGGACTAAATCTCTTTTCTTTTTAAATGGTAGGTGTATTTTGCATTTATATTGTTTAGCTTCAAAGCCCTGCAAGAAATCACTACAGACTGAAATACAAGTTGATTCTTCCATCTGTTTTTGCTTTGAGTGTTTAGATTTTAAACAGCATTTTGAGGTAAACTCTGAGTCCAAGGACACATGAGTATGATATACCAGAAAAAGCCCTCTGCACTAAGGGAGAAAATTGTGACTCCATGCCATGGTCCTTTGAACAATAGCCAGGCTGTCCTAAAATAGGATTTTTTTTTTCCCAACTCAGTTTTTCCCAGGACAGCTGTTCAGCATAAGTGGTTGTCCTGCAGCTGTTACCTCTGGGAATTGGACTTGAGGCAACTGTTAATGTCAATATCCCCTGAAATGCTGCCTTCTCTGGACTGTGTGCAGCAAAAGGATGTTACTCACTGTACTATAACAGGAGATAAATGTTGCCACTGATTGCCACAGGACAAACCATTTATTATGAAACAAACCCCAAACATAGCAGAACTAAGCTATCAAAATCTAATTGCCCCAGGGCAAAATATGGCTTGTTTCCACTCAAATCACCAGGATGTTAATATGTTCCTGTCAGAGTCTCACAGCACAAGCCTGGGTGGACAGATGAGGAAGGAGCAAATAGGAATTGTGGAGCTGATAGCAGGGAGGAAATCCCACTTACCAACAGCAGGGCTTTCCTCCTGGAGCTTTAATCCCCTTGCCCTCAGAACCACCACAGTGAGACGGCCCAGGTAGTCATTGTAGCTCAGGGAGAACTGGATATCACCATACTCTGAAGGAGGCTTTGGAAGTAGAACACCACATGTCAGATATATCTGAGAAACTCTCTTGTCACATGGACAAATGGGGAGAAAAATCGTTTTTCATATTAATGGTTTCTGTCACACTAAGGCATGTGGGTGAATTGTAATGGCTTTAGTTATGCTGTTGTAACATTTGATGGAACTGATTAATCAGGCACCTTGCCTCTTCAGCCTTTTTCTGCTCTTAGTAATTCAAAAGAGAAGCAAATAACAAAACTTCTTACGTAACTACCTCCTAATTCATGTGACTTTTTCCAAGCAGCTGGGTAATCCCTTTACAACAGCTATGGATCTGCAGGTTGGTAAGATGGGAATTTTGGTTCCAAATGTTTATAAAGTACTTTTGCATTTTAAGTACTTGGTAGAACATACTTGTACTTCAGCTATATCCTTCCAATGCTTGTAAAGATGACAGAAGTTCCACAGTGCCAAGCAGCCTGGTGTCACATACCTCCAAGTTTTCTTTCTCCAGATCTCTCCATATGACTAGTTTGTTGTCCTCAGTTAATGCTTCATTTTTTAGTGGGAATATAACTTGGCCTAGGAGATGATGCTTCTTCTGTTTATCAACATGATAAACCAAAAACTTAAGTGTCCTTTGTAGCAACATTTTACTGGAAACCTGTACAGGAAAAGGAAGAATATAATAATAATTTTAAAACATCTGACACTTTTCTGCTCTAGCATGACTTCAAAGGAAATATTTTTCAAAGTGTTTTAAGTGTAGGTGGAGATTTCCTTTAATTATTTGAAGTCTACTTTTTAAATTTGCCTTAAGTTTTAGCTATGCAGAAGTCAAGATCCAAGCTAAAATACTATGAGTTCATTTGAAAGCTGTGAAGTTCATTGGTGGTTTTTCAGCTCACATGGATCTAGTGCTATGTGATGTGTTCACTTTCAGACACAAACGTTTAGAATCTGTAAACATTTTTTCAGTTGTCTGAAATACAACCTTTTTTTTTGTTTTAAAGCTTTTGTCTTGTGATGTGTGCTAAAAGCCTCTTAGCATGGGAAGCCAAGCTTTACAGTACTATACAAATAGCAGCCCAGACATACCTCCCAAGTTCTGCTGTCTAGCCTGCTTGCACAGCAAAGATACTGAAAGCTGTGAAAGCATTAGATCAGTATTGGCTCCATCCGGACTTCAAGAACTGCTGGGCAGAACTGTTCAGCTGTAGTTCAAACTGGAGCTTTCATTATTCCCAGGGCAAGTTTTGGAATCCTTAACTTTGGTTCAAACCAGAGTAAGATCAGTTCTGGAGCCATACATTTCTGTAGCCCTGGATCTCCAGAAGCCCCAGAAAAAATCCTGTCTCTGATGGAAACAACTTCTATCTTGGTAAAAGCATTGTGAACACTAATTTTCTACAAACAGGTACTGTAGTTTGACAAGTTAATATTTGCAAACAAAAATCTGCCTCATCAAAAGGGAAAGTACCTGGAAAACAAAGTTTTCATCAAACTGCGGGTTAAGAGTTTTACGTTTTGTTTTGGACTGCAGGTAGCTTCTTTCATCAGGTAGCAGGTAGATTTTCACAAATGGACTACAGGAATCAGCAGGAGGCTGCAGCTTCCTGACTTTGATCAAGGAGACGAGGAGCCTTTCTGACTCTTGCTCGTATTCTATGGAGAACCAGAGGCGGCCAATGTTGCCATCAGGAAAATCTGTTTCACTTTTGTCTTCAGGAAATTTGTACAGGTCTGGGTTAATGGTCCCTACAACATAAGCTCCAGCTTCAAGAAAAGACAAAACAAGCACCCTCAGATTAGTCTCAAGAAGCATTGCTGGCATTTTTATAACCACTCCTGTATTAGGGCAAATCAGATTAATCTCTTTATTAACAATCAATTTTTTGTAAGAATTTCATGTTTTATTTCTTTTTCCCTCAACTTTGGGGGAGTAATTGTAGGCTGCACCACTTTTCTTTCTCTCATTTCTGTGATTGTACCTTGTTAGTTCTAGCTATTTGTTGTTGCAGTCTGCAACTGGTGATTCTGCTGTTTCTGGGGTCAGCAGACACTTCCTGGCCTTTACAAAACATGGGAGTAGAGATTGCTTTGTCTGCCAAGGTACAGCACTGGGACCAAAATGACTATATTCTCGTCCAATTCTTATATATAAAAAACAAAAATGCAGAGAGCATTTAGGGCTTGTGCTGTGGAATGCTATGTCTGGTGTGCCCCCAAGAAATATGTTCATAATAATAAAGCCACCCTTTAAAGGAATACCCTTAAAGATAGTCCCATTTTTGCAATGCCATACCCAAAGAATGAAATGATGACCGTGCCCCAGGCTGAGGGGTCATGTAGGGGTCACTGTCTTCCTGAACCTGTTCTTCATTTTTCAGGTGAATCCAATCTCGCCCATGCAGTGTTGGTGGAATGATAAATGGAACACTTCTGGATCTGCTCAAGACAACAGCACCTATTGACTCTTCTGGTTTAAATGTGGAAACCAAACTTGGTAACAGTAGTAAGTTTACTGTTCTTATGTCACAATGTAAAAATTCTACAGACATGCAAAGGTAAAAATGTTAAATATCCATTGTTTTGCAATTGATTTTATTTGTTTAATGCATAAAAATCCAGTGAGGTACATTAGATCTTAATTCTTCTGACAGATTCTTCTCTTTCCCCCTTTCCTTCCCTTTAGAATTTATCCTTCAGAGGAAATGAGGGATTAACTGCAGCTGCTTGTTTTAGAGCCCAGACCCCCTGCAATGACTAATTCTCTAAGAGTCTCCTTCCTGAAGTCCTATTGTTTTTGTTATTAGACTAGAAATTACTCTGGAACATAGTCTGGGTTTGTCTAAATAACAGGTAAAGCTATCCATGCACCAATCACACTTGAATATATTCTCTCTTTTAAATAAATCGGAATTAATCATCACTTTCCTAGTTAGATTCTCAGTTTCCTAAAGGAACAAAACAGAACATGACTAATGTTTTCATATAATGTAGGGATCTTTATTTCTGTACATGCATATATTTAGATCACCCCCTCATCTGGGATTTGACAAGTTGAAATAAGTTACATAGTGTATGCTTTAAAAACAAAATGAAAATAAGTACCTTGTGCTTTTTGGTTGAATTTCAGAATTTGCCTGACCCTGAAAAATGGCATCTGCATTTGTTGTTTTGACAGGATTGATGAGCTTTTTGTAAGAAAAGAGGCGGCAAAATTTTTTCCAGAGCAGATATGCAGTTATTCCAAGGAGAACAAATAAAAGGATCCCTCCTATTACACCTCCAGCCACAGCAACTGCTTGTTCTGTTCAAACATAAAAGCACATAAAACATCATAGGAAGATCAAAGTTAAGTATGCATTGGGTGTAGACAGGAATATTAAAGCTAACAAATGCATTCCAAAATGGTTTTTAAAAGAAGCATTCAGCTCATGTGCACATCTTTGTTTTGTTATAGCATGGTGCAACACCTAAGGACGTGTGACAATGGCAGTAACAGATCACAGTGTTCAGATGCGCTGGCAGTTATTGCAGTGTAAGAGACTACAGACATGAAAAAACCCCAAACTCCAAAGAATTGTTCAGGCTCTTTTTTTTGCATTAGCATTTACTGTAGCATGGCATAAGTGCTAGAGCTTGCATAACAGAAGAAAAAGAGAACCCAGGAGCACCTAATATGAAAGGTACCATTATTTTGGTTTGGTTTGCTCTTCCAACTATTCATCTATGTTGAATTGAATCTAGACCCTGGCACAAGGAACAAAGTAAAGCTATGGGTTGTTTTCTTTCTGAGGATGCATGTGTTTCCTGATCTGTGAAGTCAAAGTATCCATTAAACAGTTTCCTGGATCATGAGTACTTAACGTACAACCAAATCTTGTACAATTACTGTGAACAAGCCAAAACCCAAATAAAACTTAATAAATGTGTTTAATATGAATATGAGAAATTCTGTTGTGAGAATTTCTCATTAGACCAAGGGTAGACAATTGATAAGGGGCTCAGTTCATTGCTTTCACATGTTTGCTGAGAATGCTGGAGTGCAAGGCTGCAAAGATTATTTTGCTCTGTACCTTATACCCAGCCTGCCTTGTCCTACCACTAAGCTAGTACTGGTGCATTGAGTTGTGACAACCAGAATATCCTCTGTCTGAAAATGAGCCTAAACTCCAGAATTATCTTCCACTCTGTAGCCATGGGAGGCAGCTCAGGATCAGCTGAGTACTGGGTGCTGACTGTTCTCAAGGTCTCCTGAAACTGAAGTAGCTAAGTGACCTGGGATTTTCTCACAACTGGTATTGACTTTTTTCCTCTTCTCTGCTTTTAGATAGAGTTAACTGTGATTATGCTTTATTCCTTTTTCTTTTTATCTGTCTGTGCTTAGTAGGTACCTTGCAGTTAGCCATCTCTATGCAACGGTACAAGTAAATAAAGACAATACAAGCACAAAATAATCAGTCAACACTAGTGATAGTTTTGAATAATTCAAAACTAATTTCATGTGATTTAATTTATTGATTAGAGCTATAAAGAGTGTGGGAGGTGAGTTGCAAATACATGTATTGCCGATCTTTTTCAGTGTTGCACTATTACAGTGCCATGAAATGTCCTTCAGCTACAGAACACTTAAGTAATTACCTTGTGCTGTAAAATTAACCTGGCCATAGTGCCTCAAAGGCCTTAATCTGATCCTGACTCATTTTCCTGCTTTTGGTAGAGTCAGCAGAGCCAAGCTGGTTTTGCGGCTCGCCTCCAGGTGTGTTGCCCTAGCCCTCTGCAGGAATTGGCTGGCTGCTTCCCTGAGTCACATAATCACTCCTGTTGCCCGGCACTAGCACGGAGCAGCCACCCTGCTCACGGCTGTACCACAGCAACAGCACTCTGCTGTCCTTGCAACTGGTAGGTCCCAGCATTTAGCCAGACTATTAGTACAATCCTTATTCCGAGGAACAGGAAACAAGCACCTATTTGGTATGGGTTAGTATCAATACAGAGACAAGTCTGATTGTGCCATGTGGGTAAATTGGTTTTCCTTGATTAGAATGCACGGTATGAGGAAATGCATATGAGCATGGGAATTTTTTGTGTTTGTTCCTTTTAGTTTTGTAGGCCATGCTCAAATACATCTTCAGTCAGACTGACATTTTATTGCATCTCAGAAGGCCAGATGCATAAAAAATGCTTTAGTTTAATGCCCATAGTAGAAACTAATGGTTTCCTTCATGTAGGTGCACTATAAAAAGCACAAACGTCTATACAGCTGGTAGTTTTACTGTCTGACATAAGTATCTGAAAGGTTATTTCGAGCAAGCTCAACAGGTCTTTGTTTAACTTGTCCTCTTCATTCACAAGTCTTTGATGCTCTCACCGGCAGTCCTGTATTCCCCTATAGCCAGTTTGTCACCATTTATCGTTAAGGACAGTAAGATGAGGAGTGATTTGATTTTGGAGTAAGAGAATGAGTTTCCAGTCTCTTTGTTAATGAGCTTGTATGTACTGAATTTGTTCACTGCAGAATGATGTTAAGTGTTTATGACACACCCCATAGCCATTGACTCAAATTCTGGGGTTTTTATAACTTTACATCGTTGTAGATATGAGGTAAAGTTTTACTCATTTCAGTAAAGTTACCTGTAATTTAATGACAGTAAGGAGAATTTGGCTCGCCTTTAGACCATCTTATCTGATTAGATCAGGAACAGAACCAGTGGCTTAGGGCACGATGCAGCACTAGTCACAAAATAGACCACTGAGGTAAGTTGAATCCATTGTGTGCAGGGAGAAAATATGTATCTTTATAAATAACTACCTGTCGTCATGAGGAATTGATGTATTGTATCCTGCCGTGGTACAGGATCACGGCAGCAGGAGATGAAGTTGGATCACTTCATCCCCCCCCACCTGAGCCGGGGGACTGTCTCCTGTTGATAGGTACCAGGTTTATCCTAGCACAGAAGAGGTGTTGACAGGCATCCTCTGTCTCCTCTGGGATTACATCCCTTTTTGCTTACTGTCTGATTAATATGCTTTAAATAAGCTTTACTTAAATTTTGCAGTAAGCCTTTTGGAGTTACGAGCAGCCCGTTCTCCCCCAAGAGTTTTAATCCCTATACAAAGCCACAGTCTAAGCACATGTACAGTGTAAACTAAATAATCGGGGGGAGGGAGGCGGCTAGACTCCTCATCTGGAGCCTGTCTCCAGAGCCGAGCTCTCCTCTGCCAGGCGCTCCGGGCGCTGCCTGCCAGCCCTGCAGTTCCCGGCCGCCTCTTCCCCCGCCGGCTCCGGAG
>NW_008246060.1:6180657-6188038 GCF_000691975.1 Corvus brachyrhynchos
CGCCGCGCGGGTCGCACGAGGCTGCGAGCAGGAGTTCAGAGAGAGGCATCTCTGGCGCCTGTCGGGAGAAAAGCAAAGGGACCCGTTCGGGAAAGATTCCGCGAGCCCCGGGCCCCCCGAGCCCGGCCGGCGAGGGACAGACATTGCCGAACTTCTGCGGAGGGAGGGCTGGAATCGGGCGGGGAGGTGGCCGTTTTGCTGCATAAATCTTCTGTCAGCCCTAAAAAAACACCTGTGCGACACTGACTCTGGGAGAGAACTCCAAAAACTACAGTTATGCTCAAAAAAGACTTCGGTATTAGTACCTTAATTCTGATTATTCGTGTGGGCAAGAAAGTAGCATACATTTCTTTTATACCTTTAACAAAATATGTCAGCACAAAGGATCACATATCTCCTTAGACATTGCAATTATAGCCTTTCCTATTTGTATTTATGAACGTAATGATCTTTAATCTCTGAAGTGTATAATAAATACAACCAAACAGATCTTACTCATGCATAGTCCGGAGGCAAAGTATTTGCCATCACTTCTTGTCCGCTAATGCTTCTTTCACAGCCAGTATGACAAGAACCTATACCTTAAATTTAACAGCTGTTTGTATTAAATGTTCTCTTCACAACTGTTGCGTGTGTAGTGCTTAGTGTTGTTTACTCTAAAGGCCAAAGATGTGCATAGGAATTAAAACCAGTAGGACCCTAATGAAATATTCTCTGTTCCTGTGGAATCTTAGAATTATTTTCATTGCATTTAAAATGTTCTGCCGTAAATGTAGCATGGTTACACTTTTTCTATTAATTTTTGAGTCCTCTGGAAGAAGAAGTATTTAGATAATTTTTACTCTAAAAAGAAAAAGCTCCATATATTTTAGTTTAATGCTTGTAAGATAGTTAATTATTAAATAAATGTTCCACAGTCAGGGCTTTTGCTGCTCTTATTTCTCCATTGAATTAGTGCAAACACTGAAGTAGAGGTTTTTTGCTCAGCAGTTTTGCACTTGTCAGGATAATGTCTATAAGCAAGTCTGAGGCAACCAATAGTTTTGAGTTGTGTGGCAAGACAACAACTATCTGCTTTTTCTTGCAGTGTTCTCACTTGAGCTCACTTTTATGGCTGTGTGAGGAATGCTGCAGTTGCTTTAAATGTGTGATTGCTTTCCAGAACACTGTTGAACAGTAAAGTGATCCGTGCTAGATGCACAGTCTCCCATAGAGGCTGTGCTGCTTGTGTGGAGGTGTGGGAAGTTGGACATCTGGGAAGCAGTACCCAGTAACCATCTGCTGATTCAGCTCCTGTTTCGGTGAGCCAGTGGATGGGACAGCATGACCTGGAGGGGCAGATCTCGCTCTCTCCAAGTTCCTGTGGAAGGGTTAATGGCAAACCTGTCGAGCAGGGAGCTTTAATTTTGCTTCTCTGCTCTACTATGAAGTTCCTGCTTCCAGTCCTTCTGTGCTGAGTTCTTGCAACAGCTGGAAATCAGAATAAATACAGGACACAAAACACAGCTATACCCTCCTTTATCTCTGGTTACTAGCCTCCTTCCTAGCCTAAATCCCTGGAACATTTGAGGGTTTAATGTTTTGTGGACCTAGATATTGTACTATAAATGTTCTATGTTTCTGGTGCATATTTTGTAACATTTTTCAGTGTCCCTATCCAGGGATATCTTACAGTAAAACCTTGAGCTTTAAAAGACCACTTAAAAATTCTGTCACAAAACAATTTTCTAAAGTGTGTTATCTTAAAAACAGTGATGTCACATTGCTCATTTGACACCTATCTAAGTAACAGCAAATAATTTATCATATATTCATGTAATTTCCACTAGACTGGGTAAAATTCAATGTATGTCTTTTTAAAATTGGATATCTTTAAAAAAATCTGTGAAATATTTGCTTGAAATATAAATCCTTTTTTACAATTCTGGTTTACAATTAATTTGATTGCATGTAATTACTTAATGCTCTTTGTAGGAACATCCCTTGATAAAGGATAGAAAAGTACTTAAAGAAGATATAGCTGTAGGATCACAAGCATCAATACGTCTTTAGAAAGATAAGTAATTATAGCATAATTTTACTCTGAGGTCTAACCCCTACTGTAATATATTAATAATCTTAAAGTTTTAACAGATCCCTTTCAATAAAAAGGTTTTCTTTTTTTTTTTAAATCACATTTTGCAGCCCTAGAATGATCTTTAAATCCAGCCATTTCAAGTTGTTCTGCCTTCACACCCCCCTCTCGTGTTTGGGAATTTTGACTTTGATGTTGGTGGTACTTTCATCTGTAATGGCATTGAGAAAGGGGTAAACTTCTTTTTTCCAATTCAATGTGAACTAATGTTATTGAGAGTGGTGAATTATTCAGGAACAATAGATTAGGGTCTGCAGGGAGCATTGATGGGCACCCTGACTACAACAAATAGATTACATTGAAAAGTGTAATTGCAAATGGCAGAAATAATGAGTACTTAGAATTTCTATAGTGCTTTTCATTTCCAGGCAATCATTTCCTGATTTCTATACCAGCATTAATTACTGGTAGTTAACCATCACAAAACCTTTTTGAAATAATAGTTATTGTTATCCTTATTTTATAGATTGTTTAATAACTGGAGGCCCTCCAGATCCACACTTGTGTAACTGAGATAAGAATTTCTCCCACAGTCTACTGTTGGCCTTGGTCTGACACCCAGTTTTTGGCTTTAGCAGGCTATGGATAATTGACTGTTTCAGAAAAGAATGTGAGAAAGAAAGATCTACTCTGTTACGAAATACCCTTTGGATCCATTCTAGGAGTTATTTGTTAGTTTCCTTTCCAAAGAAAAGATGAGAATGGGAGAGGAAGTGCATCCAGAAGAGAACGAGTTCCACAACTGTTTTCTCTCAGCTTGGCTGTTGATGGTTCTACACCTTCAAGCAGACTGCAATCAGGAACAGCTCTCCCAGTTATTTAACAGGTGTGAAATTGGGATAGAGACAGGGCAACATGGATAACAGGAAAAAAATCTTCAAAAGATGCCATGTTTGGTGCTTCTAGATGGGCATGGGGAGAAAGACAGCAAAAGAAGAAAGGGGAGGGGGGGAAATAGCATTAACCTAGTCATGGGGT
This sequence comes from Corvus brachyrhynchos, assembly GCF_000691975.1. NCBI lineage: Eukaryota > Metazoa > Chordata > Aves > Passeriformes > Corvidae > Corvus > Corvus brachyrhynchos. The sequence continues at coordinate 6,183,770 of NW_008246060.1, forward strand.
TTGGATTCCTACTTTGGCATTTCATCTTAGCCCAGTAAAACTCCTGACACAGCAGCTAACCTTGACATTCTTCAGGGAGGGGCAGACAGAATGCTCTCTCTGGACCTGCAAAAATCTTCCACTGTTCCATCAGTTTCCTCATGGCACAGAACTGGTCAAGAGAGCCTCGGCCACATGTAAAACTCTTACGGCTTGCACAGAGCTGTGCAAGACAGATTTTTTTCCAGTGTTTTGATAGTTATCTTTTGCTAGGTATTTGAAATCCCTGACAGACACAAACATTTTCATGCCTTCTTAACAATTTTTTAGCACTCTTACAGAATATCTACTGATAGGAAAGCATCTGTAGGTAAAGTCTGCATGCCAGCACTTCTACAGGATTCAGAATGTGTGTCTCTTTTTACCTTTTCCTTTTTTGTTTAGTAAGCTTTAGCTGTTGCCTAATAACAGAATTTACACAGGCTGTAGCACCATCTCCTGTCCAAAGCTGGGCTTTGGTGCAAATAATAGAGCAAAGCAAAAAGGTCTCTTAAAGGTGACCTCTTCTTAATATATGAGGCAAAATGGGAAAACGTGAGCTTTTATTCCTTTCAAATGACTTTTCCTTCCTGTTTTATAATAGGAATTTCAAGTTTGCTTTTACTGGGACATGTTCTTATGGTTGCCGGGGTTTTTTTGCTAATGTAAATTGCGTTAAGAAACTTAGTAGCTGGCTATTGCTGTTTTAAGAAAATGAATAAAAAATGCTCCTTTTAAAATGACTTTATTAATAAACTCCAAGTTCAACGATAATATGCACAAGTCCTGCAGAGACTTCTGCAGAGAAAACTACTTGTGAAGCTCTGGCTTGCATGGCTTTAAAGCTTTTTGGAGCAGTATGTGGTGTTTTGTTCCAGTTTTGTACACCACCTGGCCCTGATAAGAGTAATCTAAACTCTGTAACTTTGGCAGGGCCTTGCAAGATTGTGTGTGTACACATGAAAAATGAACTGTTCACACAGCTGTAGTGAACAACAGAAGTTGCTCTAAGGCAAGACTAGTGTTTATTTTAGACAGCATTTCCTAAGCCTCACCCTCTCTGGGTGAGGGATAATGAATTTAGGCCAGATGTAATGTGAATAAGACAAATGGGGAGGGATTGTTGAGCAGGCAGGTGAATCCATAGACAGTAATCCATCTTTAGATTTGCAGGAAAGCACAAAATCATACATATGGCATGGCAATTACACCATGTGTAATACCGCCCTACTTGATACAGCCTTACGGATGCAAACTTTTAACTGAGAGCAAAAGGTGATGTTTCTTTTTGGAACCATGTACATCTGGAATCAGATACTGAAAGCTGAAGATCTGTTTGCTCTAACTCAAAGATGTTTCCACAGGCACGTGCACCTAATGCTGTTCTCAGTATAGCAACAACAGATTTATAGGTGTCATCCCATACAGTTTTGTGTTTAAAAAGAAATAAAAGTTGCTCAAAAGCCTGGGAAAGACTGACCTTAAGGAAGGCCTTAAGGGTCAAAGCTGTAAGAAAAAAAGAATTTAAAATGCTGAGTACAGGAAAAAAGGAGTAAACCTTTCATATAATTAAGTCGTTATTTCATGTGTGTAAGTGATGCCTTTGCCAAGTGGCCAGGAGGTGGCCAGCGGGCGCCATCCTGGGGCTGTCCCTGCTGGATTTCCTTGGCAAGGGGCCCCACAGGGCGGTGCTGGAATGTGACCGACCTCACTCGGACACAGCTTCTGGCTCTGCCAGAGTAAACAGTTCAGTATGACCAAGAATCCTCTGGGGCACCATCCCAGCTGTAAAGGAACTTAATAGAAAAAAGGCACTCTGCCCATTCTCACACTGCTTCTGCAAAAAGGAATAAGGAATGCCTGATCTGTTTACAGAATATTTATCTAGTACTGATAGTGTCCAGCATGCATCAGAAATATGTAATGATCTCTCCTTAATACACCCAATACGATGGGGTTTGGCTCCAAACACTTTTAGTTCCAGTTGGTATCAATCAGGTTTGGCCTGTGTATGAATCCTCAATACAAAGGGTTAGAAATTAAATCAAGTATAGGGTACTTGACAAGTGTCACATGGGCAACACTGGAACAGCTATGTGAACTATTTCAGTGGCAGCAAAAAACCCAAAAAACCAAAACCAACCAAACAAAAAAACAACCAAAAAAATCCCCAACCAACCAACCAACCAAAAAAAAAACTTCCACAACACAAAAAACTCAAAAAGGGTTGATCCTAACTTGAATCCTTTCAAAAATCTAGGTTAGAGCCTAGCCAGGAAGGGATGAAATAAGCTGATGTGGGCATGTTTTGTGTGGTAATCACTAGAGTTGTGACTGCTGCAGAAAGAATGCTGCACACTGTTCCTGTGGTTAGCTCTCCACTTAAAATAGATGTGAAAATGTTCTAGGGAATACAAGAAATATGAGAAGGATGAAAGTAAATCTTTCAAGCTAGGAAGAATCAGTGTCACTGACACAGATATTGTTGCCTTGCTTTACTCAGAAAAAAAAAAAAAGTCTAAATGCTAGAAAGTGGTATTTTTTCTCTGTAGGAGTTAAGCAAACAATTTCTCTGCCTTTCCCAGCCTGGGGCTCAAATCATGCATTCTGTGATTGGAAATGCTAACCTGAAGGACACCTGAGCTTATTATATAACTTTATTTGTATGTATGGAGAATTACAGTGGCTTTGAGAAATTTAAGTGATACCTTTTTTCCCATTGCCAACATGATTTTTCCTTAAAGAGAATGAAAAAGATCTCTGACAACCTGTTTATTGGACAACAGGTTGGGAGAGAGTTAAAGGAGATTTTCTTTAGATTCCTGAGACCTATGAGTCAGTATGTCCATGAGCAAAGGTTACATAAACTAATAGATTAGAACAAGATTCAGTTGCATAAACACTGTTACTGCATTTCAATCTGTCACAGAGTCAAGCCTGCAGATTATTGCAGGCAGAGCTAGCCTGGGGCTTACAGTCCATCTTGCTGGACTGCCTCTGACACTGGATACATTTGAAATAGCATTGTTCTCTTGCTGTGGAGCTCCTCTGGAATCTAGGTCTTAGTGCTACAAGCCTTATTTGATATACAGTGCTCTTGCTCTCAGCTCCTGTCTGATTTGGGATGTCACTCTGGTGCACTGGTTGCACAATAATTTAGTCTGTTTCATTTAACTAAGGATCATCGTGCCTCTTATGAGACTGGTCCACTATTGGCAGCCACAGGGACTAGGCCCAGATCCCCTTCAAATTCCCCCCAACTTTCCTGAAGCCTCTGTCCTCTCTTTTCTTTCTATCATGTTCTCTCCCCTGCATATCCTGGGTGAAGTCAGGGAGAGCAGTATAAGCAGCTCCTGCTGCATGGGGCAGAAATGGGCACAGATATGTTGCCCAGGCCTGTTGTCCAGGAAAACGGAGCCTGGATTAGGAATTTTGAATGGACTGGAGCTGACCCACAGGCCATGAGACCGATAGCTACAGTATGATGGCTGTGGTCTGAGTTGTTTGGGAATATTGCCAGTTACATGGGAGAGCAAAGCCTCTCTTTGGAGCTGCAGAGCTGTGTTTTTCCAAGGTGCATGAGGGCAAATCATGCTCCCAGGTTGCAGTACGTTCCTCTTGAGTAGTGTTTTCCTTTGAGCTTTCCCCAGCTTCTCACTGATCCCATTTCATGATTTTACATGTGGGAATTGAGGCATCAAAGTTCAAGTCTTTATTTAGATGCTTAACTCCCATTAAGTAAAGCAAACTGTCTCTCCAGCTTTGTTCATAGCCCTCAGCCCTGGGCACCAGTTAACATCTAGAACAGACTCTGATACTTTGTTGTCCAAAGACCAAGTAATTTTTTTTTAATGACACCAATTGCAAAAGTAGACCAAGGAGATTTCGTATATACATGAATGTGGTTTTGAAAAAAAGTCAGATCCAAATTTGCAAGAGTGTCTTGGCAGGCAAGTCACATAAGGAAAGAATTAGTGGTGACTTCTCAAAGTCTGGTGTTTTGTAGTGGGTTTTTTTTTCTGGAAACAGGCCCTGGGAGCTCTTCCTGCTTATGTGGTCCTGGCTTGCCTCCTTTCCAGTTGAGAGTACAGAACAGCTGGAAGACTAGCAATCAAATGCAGGGCGAAGCTAAACGTGATTAAATTATCAAAAAGGCCAAAGCCTTTATTGTGTGAAAGGCAGGTTAAAGCTACCCCAAAACTGGCCTGAAGGGTTGGGTTTTTTTGGTGCAATAATTTATTGCTTTTTGCT
>NW_008246060.1:6188080-6215196 GCF_000691975.1 Corvus brachyrhynchos
AAATGACCTCTGGGAGAAGTTGAGCCGAGTGTCCATGTGATAGTCCCTTGATTTAAGAGATGTAAGGGTTTGTGCAATATCATCTTTGGCTTATTACAAAACATGCTTAAAAAAGGGCACTTGTTTTCATTCTCCATAAACAACTGTTCTATTTGTTTGATAACCAAACTAAAAATAGTGCTGTGTAGAGATTTGCTAAGTCTTTGCAATATATGAGATTGTTTGTATCAGTGGGCTGCCTTGCTAACTGCCAAGGTAAAATAAAGGCAAAAGAACCGGTCTGCTGTGTTGAGAAAGCTGCTCTTATATCCAAGATGAAAAAGAAAGGAGATGACAGAGCTCAAAACCACCAGTTTTCACAGGTCTAAAAATTCCGACAAAAGCTTTCAAAAAGATTAATTCTGCAAAGAAGAGCACTGCATCTATGTTGCTCCTTGAAAAAAGCCATGTCAGTGGTGTTACAGCATTACTCCCAATGAAGATAAATGTAGGTGACCTGGCAGATTTCATGGAGACTTTATGAGATAAACCCACACAAATCATTGTCCTTTTCCCAGAAAAATAAAATTGCAAAATAGAGGCTTGTTCAGAGACCATGCCTGCTCTAATTGGGATGTCTAACCAGCAGTAATCTTCTCCCAGGCACAAGAAGCAGAACTTGTCTCTATGCTTGTTGGATAGAAACACTCTATATAGTGTTTATGTTTATACCCAAAGCTCTATTATATAGAGTGTTTATAGACAAATTAGGTTGACAGATGTGTCAGACATGGCACATAGCCTAATGGAATGATATTTGTGTGTATCTGTCAAAAGACAGAAAAGGTGGTGGTGATTAACTGGACAGTTTGAAGTTAATGTGATATCACTTATCTGACAGAAGTGCTTTCTTTACAGAACTGTTAGAAATAACACTGCTGTTTATGTCAAATGGAAGGGGATGGTCAGTTTCATGTTTTTAAACAGTCTCAGGTGCGTTTCAGTTGCCTCAAGTGTGTGCATGAACACTTGCTCTGCTAGCTCTTACACCAGACTTACTGGAATTATTTTGGGTGCCTGAGGATAAGCAAAAACTGAAAATTGGCATTGCATACAGAATGCCAATTTCAATAAGGGACAAGGAGTATCTGGAGTGGAGAGCTTCTGACTGGTTATAAGGATAGAAAAAGTTAAATTTGCCCATGCTGCATTAGTTATTGTCTTGAAGGCTCTCTCAGACTGTGCTAAGGCGCTGTTATTCTTCAGAAACACTCGAAAATACTTTACAATGGAGTTATCCAAAACCTGATCCAAATTGGCTGTGGCAGATGACATTCAGGCAAATGAGCAGTGTTACCCTCAAGACAGCATATTGTTCCTGGAGGGCTGCCTTATTGTGGAAGACTAGAACATATCCCAGAAATGCATTAAGATAAAATCTGTCTGGTTGAAGGTGCAATTTCACTGGCTTAAGTGGCTTTGCATCAACAGACAACAAGTATCAGCCTTCCAGGGTTTGCATGCAGAGCCCCCAGCCACAGATGTAAACAAATTGCAAGCAGTGTTTGTGGGCACTCAAACCTGCCTGCCCAAAGAGCAGCAGAGCTCGGCAGGTTCAGGCCTGATGGAGAAGGCACAGTCTGGGCAGGGCCAGGTCGCCCACCTGGCAGGAAAAAGTTGCTCTAAATGACAGCAGACGAGGCAGTGCAAGAAAAGACTGTGGGGTTATAAATGGGAAGGGGTGAGAGAAGAGCTTCAGTACAAGGTTTTAGGTCTCATGTGGAGGCACCAAGCAACCAGGATGGTTTTCCTACCCCATTTCCTCTTCTGAAGAGGAGTAGATGGCCAAAGTGTGCCAGTGAATTTTAGGTTAAATAAAGGGCTTTTGGGTTAGGACTGGACTTCTTCTGTCTTGAACGTGGAAGCCCTGGTCCCCTGGATGGAGACTGACAAAAGCTGGCCTGCAGGTCTGACAGCTCTGCCTGGTGGTGCCCTTCTTCAGCAGGCAAGAAGAGCTGACTGCCTTTCCTCACACGAGGTGACTCAAAGTCAAGGGGCTGGTGGCTTGCTTTCATATGACCCTCAAGCACCCAAATCAGCAAACAGTAATTTTGAAAGCTTTCTTCCATGGCTGGGTGTAGGACTTTAATTTCATGAAATTAAACACATTGTCATATGTCTAAGCCCTGGGTGGAGTTCTCAGGAAAACACGAATGCTAGTCAGGCTGAGACACAATGGCAGAACTGTTCTGAAATCATCCTCTTGAAAAATCATGCTTTCCTTCTTATCAAAAGAAATTTATCAGCATTGTCTGGATTTGGCCTAATGGATCTGTAGGCTACTGATTTCTCAGCTTCCTTTAACTATCAGCTTCCTAAAGGAAGATACAACAATAAATTCTCCAAATCTGAATTTGAGGCAGTTTTACACGTGTTCTAATCAAATGTAGAATGAGAAAGCTGTATGCCAATTGCATCATTACTGATGCCCAGATTTGTGACCTGTTGATGTAAAAGTTGGTCACCAGTATCTTCCAGTAAGCACATTTTGATGCTTTTCATGAAAATAGTCAACCTTGCTGGACATAGAAAATCTGGTACAAGAGAGCCCCGCAAGTTCCCTCTGTAAAGAGTTTAGGGGAAAAGCTAAGTGCAGTATTGTCCTCTCATTGTATCTTTTATATGATCTTCTGATGTCATTTGAGCAACTTGGGACTCATTTGGGAGATGCATTGGAGTGGAAGGGTCATACTGAGTTGTTCCATGGCTGGCCACTGGCACTGGAACAATGTTGGAGTAGCTACAAATGCCAGGAGTGTGTTTCACCCTGTCAGCCAAAGGTCTTTTGCTGGAATAAGGAAGGAAGCTGTAGAGTTGCTCTCTCCCTGCAGCACCACTGCAGTCCTATACCATGGGATGGGAAGAGTCACCTGGGCAAGATCCTGGGCCAGCAGAAATGCTGATAAGGATGTGCTGAAAGGGACAGGTTCAAGGAACTTCTGTTTCTGGCCTGGCAGGAAGGATGTCAAGGTCAGTGCAAAGAGCTGACTGCAAGTGCCTACTCTGCTTCACTGCTGTAATACATGGCGGGTAAAATAACGCAGCCAGAAAGCTGCTGCTGGCCCGTGTGTGGCTCTTAACCCCTGAAATGCTTCCTAACCTGCAGCCTGAGGGTGTGATTGCTCAGTGAGTCTGTGGGGGTGTGCATCTTAGGAACAAAGCCTGGAAGCACATAGGAGATTACTGTCTTTGCAGCCCATTCTGAAGACTCGGGGAGCAATTGTACGTTCCTAAAAGTGTTGGGGAGGGGTCTTGATCCCCCTCTCTCAGCTGATCGAGGCCTGATGGGAGGGTATTGGTGAAAGCTTAGGAACAGAGAACTGCTCTAAGTGGTTTACAAAAATTATTAACTGCTCCCTGGACAGAAAGAAAGAGGACTTGAAAGGTTTCTTTTCTGATGTTTTGGTATCCTTCTCTTTGCCCCATTAGAGATCCAATGGGGATCTCTGCCTTGTGTGAAGTTCTAAATGGAAGGAATAGGCCAGAAAGAAATAAAAGCAGCTCAAAATGCAGAAACTTGGAGTGGTCCTTGGGAAAGGACTGAGTGTAGCCCCTCGTAAAGACGAGTGGAAGGGGAGATTCTGTACAAAAATGGGCCACTGTGGATGGGGACAAGGCTCCTCTGGTCACATCTGTCCTTGATGTTCCCTGATGCACCACAGGTCACACCTGGCAGCTTGGAGGACCTGTGTGCTTGTCTCCTCAAGGCAGGATATTCCTGCCGGGCAAGGATGGGGTGGGGGATGCTCAACAGCAGCACCCTGGGGACCCTGCCCATGCCTGGGTGAGCCCCTGTGTCAGGCTGAGTGCAAGGACATGGTGCTGCCTCTATGTTTGTGTGCAGGGAGGGCAGCTGGCCACAGCCTCCAGCAGGCTGGGATCCCCTGAGGGTTGCAGTACCACAGGGGTGAGGATGGCCACAGTCAGTGGGCAACTATGAGCCCAGAAATAGCTGTGCCAGGTGTGGGAGAGAGGGATAGCACAAATGGGAGCCGTGTGGGAGGGCAGCCTCAGCTGCGAGCACCCGGATATGTGTGCTGACACAAACTCTTTGGAAGTCACTTTGTTCAACTAATACGTCTTTTGCACTAGAAAATGTATTCTAAATTATGTCCTGTTTGGTACAAGCTAGATAATTATCTCTAGCATTTTTCCACTTCTCCCTGCTCAGCACGAGGGACTCACTCTTCACAGTCCATGGATACATGCTTGTTCCCAGTCTGTGCCTACAGGACTGGTGCAATCTGGCCTTGGGGTTTGATTTGTTTTCTTTCTGGTTGCTCCACATTACCAGCAGCAATGGGTGTTTCCTACTGGTGATTTCACCTTTATATGAGGGTTGATATTGAACACATACAGGATGCCCTGGCCCAGGAGTCAGTTCCTTTGTATACCTTTCATCATTTTCCTTTAACCTTTACAATTTTATTCCTCCCCCTCTGCTCCTCCTCTTCCTGCCCCTGTTTGCCTCCCCTCCCCGTGCTTCCCTGGTGGCATTGCCAGCTCTGCACAGGCCCCGTTTCTCTAATCAGATGAAGCTGCAGGATTATCTCTCTCCCTCCCTCCTAGGCTCCATTTTATTTCCTCTCCAGCCAAGGGGGAAGCCAGGAAGGGGTGCCTCGTCGAGGCAGAGGGAACCCCATCTCCCAGTCTCTTGCCTTTGATGCTCCCTAACAATCCCACCTCCTTCCTGTTATCATATGCTCACCTTAGTGTCAACAGCATCAGACGGATCAAGGAGAGGAAATCTGAACTCTTTGGGCTTTTGTTCTCCTCAGACTTCTGAGCACCTATTTTTAAATACCCTCCAAGTAACTTGTGCAGGGAAGCTGGATGTGCAATCTCTGAGTAGGGGGAAGGTAAGGACCACGGAAGTCATGTACTGCCCGTTCTCTCGTCTCCTGTAAGGACACCGAGTCCGTCCTCTCTGTTTTGCCAGGAGAGTAACAAAGCAGATGAGGGGAAGGGAAGGGAGAGGAGCTGCACAGAGACAGACTCAGGCTTCTGCAAGTGCTGTGTTGGCAGCAGGGGTTTGATAGCTGGACTGAAAATCCCAGGAAATGGTAGCTTTTCTCTTTTTCTAAAATGATGGGAACTATGACTCTGCACTTTAATTGAATTTAATGTAGTTCTGTAGAAGGTGGGTTTTTGTGCTGATGTCTTTCACTTACATGTGCATGTTTGTGTTTTAGTAAGTGTTCCCAGAATATACATGTCACTGTTTTTTTGGGGGAGAAAAACCCCCATAAGCTTGTTCATCTTATTCCTCTGCACATCTGTGAGTTTATGAAGATGCTTTTTTGATTATCTCTTTTGTATATGTTAGGGTCTGGATTCTAAAAATAAGAGAAAATAGTAAATTGTATTGCTTTAAATTTCTACCTTTTAGTACTAATATGCCAGAGAATGGTTTACCTTGCTGCTTTCCACCATGTGTACCATGTGTTTTTTAAATTCTTAAGAATATCCTACACTAGAAAAATCTGAGGAATATTTCAGTGCTTTCTGTATATCAGCTGTTTTATACTTTTCCTTCCTAGATAAATGATTGATTGCTATTTAGAATGGCAAATAAAATTTTTCTCTTAAACCAAAACATGTCTTTTCCAAAGTCACAGATTTGGTTTGGCTTTTTATTGTCACTAGATTAAGTATTTTATATCAGAATCCTTAGTAGAATACTATTTTGTGTGTATGTTGTGATTAAAAGCAAGAGTCTATGATGATGCACTCCTGGATTTTAGGGGAGGAGGTTTAAAAGGGAAGGGCAGCAAGCAATTATTTCCATTTAGAGAACTCTAAGCATGAAAGGTGATGGGAAAGGTAGCCATGAGATAAATATATTTTGCAAGATGTTGATCTTGTACATAAATAAGATGGAGCATAGGTAGATGAAAATTGACCTCTCTTCCATTGACTCATGCTTCAAAGTAATCATCTGGTACAAAAATATAAAAATATCAGTGGTTTTCTTGCACCAAGGCATTGATGAAAGCTTGCAGACAGTTGTTTGCATGTTTTAGTGTATGTCTGACTAGACTGTAGTACGACATAGATTGTAGTAAGATCTGTTTGGAGGCCTCTGCATGGAGTCTTTGTGTAAAACAATTAGGTTTTGAGAAGTTTTCATTTAGGAGGGTGGATTAGATGAGAGCTTTATGTTTTCATGTTGTGTCTTGGTTACTCTGTAAACTTCTCCACTTACCGGTTTTGTTGATTTTTATTGTCCAGACATTTTATCTTAACTGTATTCCAGAGAAAGCTGCAATTGCAATTTAGTTTATCTGACAGCTATTCAGGGCTACATAAACAAGAGCAGTAAACTGTCTATGGCCTTGTGGTGTCAGAGCTCGTTTATAGTACCCAATGTGATAAATTTCCATCAGATAACAGTGCCAAATCCACATTTTTCCTTCCATAGTAAACTATGCATATTCAAACTGCGCTTGAAAAATAAAAGTGTATGAGAGAGGATAGAACAGAGGAAAATTGTTATTGATAATCATTAGACTTCTGAAGTTTGATTTTCTTTCTTGCCTGTTAAGGGCAATGACAAAGGGTAAACTGGAGGTAGCTTTTACCCACTGCAGATGAGCAGAGGTATTTGCTGTACCAGGGAGATAATGTTACACCTGACTGCAGGCAGGTAAATTCTGAGCAGAACACCAACAAAATCCTGTTTCTTCTCCAGTGGACTCTTCTGGAGGTTAGAGAGACTGAATTGTTCATTCCTTTGCCCTGGAGTTAATGTTTTTAAATGAGGATGGAATGTACTTCACTGGTGCCTTGTATTTGGATATTGCAAGCTGTTACACAGTTTCCAGGAGAATGCAGCCTAGGGATGATGCTTTCCAAGGCTAGGGACTTGACAGAGACCTGTTAATGGTATTTGTTCTGCAAGTATTTTTTCCAATTAATCAGAAAAAAATCTTATTTTAGTTATCATACCAGTATTTTTGTTGCTGCAAGTATCTTTGGCAAGTGTGTGATATTTCATTGCTTGTAGTCGGAAACCATCCTGGCCCAAGAGCAACAGTACAGAGCAACAAGAGCAGGAATCATAGGCTGCAAATGATGTTGCACTTTACTTTCCTTGTCAGCCTTGAACTCGTGTCTTTTTCTCAATCTCCACAAATCTCTTTTTTTTTTTTTTCTTCAAGTCATTTCTCATGGCCATGAGCACACCATAGGGACTGCAGGCACTGGCCTTTTAGTTAATTCTTGCAGTTTATTGTACAGAAATAAGAGGTTTTTAACTGGTGCAAACAGTAAAGCTGTATGCATTCACAGTATCTCTCTGGGATATTAAGATTCTGGAAGATGTGAGTTATCCAAACTCTGAACAGCCTTTTTTTTTTTTTTTTTCAGAGAGGCCTGGGGGCAGTGTTTCAGTGGTGGGAGAGAGATCTTTTCTGTAAAAGCAAAATGAGGGAGAGACGGAAAATGTTGGAGTGGTCAGGAATATCTGCATGAGGGATACAGTGAGAAGGCAGTGAACCAAAAACTACTACTGAGCTTTTCTCTGGTTTAGACCATTTGATGCAATATTTCCTACAGATGCCTTAGCAATTGAATTAATCTCTAGCTATGCAGCTGGTAGTTCATATGGATGTTAAGAACTGTCCTTTAGGAGTATTCTCTGATTGCTTAGGGGATTGTTGGGAAGAAGATGGTCTCTTCCATTTAGAAAAGCTGTTAGAGTTCTTTAGAATAAAGTTCCACTCTGAGAAATTATCTTTAGCAACAGGAACCACAAAACAAAAAAAAATCACTTTGGGGCTGCTTAGGTAGATGTGCTCAGAGCAAGGTGGATGTGCTCAGAGCATGGGAATTGGGTCAAGCCAACTAAATGAAGCTGACATCAGCCAGGTCTTTCCTAGTTTGGTGTGTGAGCATTAAGCATGTGAGATATATCAAAGCATCATTCTGCACCAAAAATAGCTTAATAAGAAAGATCACCTTTAAACTGGTCTGTGCCTGTGTGGGGGAGTTCTTGCAAAATGATGGCTTAACTTGTGAACAGTGTGGATTTAATACAAAGCAGAGAAAGGAGCAGGAGTATTTCTCCATCTGCAGAATATTTCCTAATTAAGCTTTAGCAAGGGCACACCTGAGTGTGCAAATGAAGGTTAATGGGATTGAGCAGTTGTAAGACCTTCATTTGACTTGCAGAGCTTTACTCCAGTCAACAGTGCAGAAGAACGACAGAACCCAGATCATCTGAGCTGAAGCGAAAGATCCAATTCCTTTTCAGCTCAAACTAAGCAAACCTGACATGCAAATTGGAGAGATGATGAATGCACAAAGCCACCCTAGCTCTCATAAACTGGATGGTTTTTTTTAGACTTTTAAAATTTTTGCCTTCTGCAAATAATCTGCTGGGCAAGTTCAGTGTTTATGACTGAACAGAGTAGATCAGTACTTCTTGAAACATCAAGGAAAAACATCCATCTTGTTATAGCAGTTTTATTTGGTTCTCAATTGCCTCTAAACTGTGAAAGGGGTGGAGTGATTTTGTTGATTTAGTAACAAGAGAGGTGCTAATAGATTGAAAAGAAACTTTTGGAGTCACTGCCTCCTTCCAATATGTCACCTTTTGTGTAGAATACGGGGATCACCTTTGTGCTTCCTTTCCAAAGTCATTCCTGTCTCGTTTCAGTGAAAGGTATAGGTTCCACTAATCAATTAAAAGTGGTTCAGTATTGCAAAATGGCTGCACATTTCAGCTTCTCAGGTTGAGAAGGTACATTCATTGGCAATGACATTCATTGGCACTGACAGATAAAAGCACATATTTGTGAAAAGAATAAAAAAACTCATTGGATCATCCATTTTTGAAGGGACCTTGTCAATTCATCTATTCCAGTCTCCTGCTCAGAGCAGAGACAACTATGAGGTCAGATCAGATTTCTTAGGGTTTTGTGAGTCTTGAATATGGTCAAACCAGTGTTTGAAAAGTGAAGAATTCCTGTAGCAGAGACTTTATTCTTTATAATCAGTATCTTGCTGGTAGCAGTTAACAGCACATGCCTGAAGAGTTATTCTCTAGTTGTCCATGTCACACAGGTGGGATCTTCCTCTATCCAAATGATGACAGGAACTGAATTATCTTGCGGCTCTTGAGTTGTTCCAAATTTATACCTCAAAACTTTGGGATTCTGACATTATTAAATGTTAATAAGGAAGTAGAGACTTCTGCAGCTCAGTTTATGATTGAGATTAACCAAGAGGAGGGGAAATTTGCTTGTTTACATAGAGAAGGGTGTAAACATTAGTTCTAGAGGAAGTTCTTCACATACTTGGATTTGACAAAGTATTTGCAAACTTCAGTCTGCTGCTTTGAACTGTTACTGTACTCTGTCTTGGGTTTTCTCTCCTTAAGGTCTCTGGTTTCAAACAAGCCTTGGGAGGCAGGGGCTCTCCTCTAGCCAAGCTCTAATGTTTTTCTCTCAGTCCTGGGAGAGTAGGGAAATGCTCCCTTTCATCCCTTGCAGATGTTTTCTGAAAACTGTAATAGTTTTCTAACTACAAAACTATAAAACTGTAATAGTTAATATAAAGAGAATAGTTTCCCACATAAGTCTTATTCGACCACAGATGAATTGAGACAGTTGCTTTTCTGAGACAGACATTGCACTTTGACATAATGTATTTTAATGACAAAACACCAAGTTGGAAATGAAAACTTATTCTTCCCATATTCCTTGTTTAAATAGTTTCAAAGCTACCTCATACCACAATGGCACCTTTTAACAATGCTATGAAACATGATTAGCTAGTCCTCTTTTTAGTTCTTTTCAATCCTCAGCCCTTTGGATACAGGTTGCCAGCTCTTTTCCAGGATGTATAAAAGACAGCCTGCAGTGTGAACTGAAGGCTTAAATTAGTCACAGAATCTCTTTTTCATGAGAAGTTCATCATAGTAAATAAAAGCCTACAAGTGCATGTGGCACTGCAGGACAACGTGGTCTGCAGTTGTGACAACTCTGCTTAGAAATGTTTAATGAAACTGCTTATAATAATTAATCATTGCTACTTAATATGCCATGCATATACAATATACTTGTTAGCATGCACATTGTAGAGAGAGTATATATATACAACACCTAATTTGAGAAACTCTGCTGAGCCTGAGTATTTGAAATCCTTGAGATTCCTTACCCTCACTTGATGCTAGAAAGTTGCAGGGGGTGCTTTAAGCATGCTTCTGCGGACCAGGTAGTGTCTGAACTTTACTGGTAAGGTGAGTTTTCTGCAAGTGCAACAAGAATTTCCTGTAGAGATGCTCTATTTATTTCTTTCAATCCAAATATTACAAAAGAAGGGCTGGAATGCATTATCTTCAGCGTCTTATATTTAATATCTTTTATTCTGGGATTTGAGCATGCTCTACAATCATGAATTAAGCCTTTAAATACCTACATCAGGGGCTTCTGCATCTAATCTCTGAGTCACAGATGAGTAAACTGAGTCACAAAGGGAATGACTTGCTCAAGGTTATACACTGTGACAGTGAGCACAGACAGAATTAGAAAGCAATTGTTTCCTCTTTCTAATTACTGAGCAATTGTTTCTTTAAATTCTGGAAGCCAGTTTTCTGTCAGCCTACAATGCAGAAGTCAGTCTTTTCTTACCACCACTGAGAGCAGCTTCTGGAGGTAGATGGATTGTGGTTTTGAATTCTTCTTTTCTCCAAGGTTTTGTGTACAGTTCATAAATGCTGTTATTTAAATAACGAATTGAAGGGCATTTTGTGGCCCTGGTGTAGTGTTCAATCACAGGGAAAAACAAGGCAGCAAGAAATGAAGGTAAATTTCTAGGTCTTGCTAGATAAGTTGGCAGGTTTTTCTAGGTAGGAAAGAGATTCAACTATTACGTGTTGAAGAATAATGAGCCATCTTTAATTGTTTTGGTGAGGCATCCTTCAATCTTAAATATTGTCTTTATCCTAATGGAGATGTTTGGAGACCTTCAGATTGCTATTACTGTTGTTTATATCACCATTATTCCTGTTTGATGCTGCTGTGGGAACTGCCATCCTTCAATTAAGGATGATATGTGAACATGAAAAGCTGCCATCTTGCGGCTATATCTGTCCAGTATTTTTAAGGCAGATTTGAGCTTACTTTGCCACTGCAGCTGGTTACAAAGCTTTTATCTCTGTTGGCACAACACTGAAGCAAGGGAGTGAGTTTCTCGGGGAGGTTGGGAATGCTAGACAGGCTCAGCTCTGTGCTTTTGGCCACCTCCTTCCAGCCAGAACAGAGCACACACATGGACTGTCCATCCACTGGAACAGGCTGTGACACAGCTTTAGCTGTCAGAGGGGCACTTGCCTGGCAGGAGGGGTATCCCACTGCCCTCACACTCAAAAGTGCATGGGATGTCCATAGGGCAGGGAGGCTGAGTTCATACCTTCCCTCTAATTGTTGCTGTTAAGCTTTCAAGCAAACAGCAGAAATGATTCTTTGAGTATTTTCTACTAAAACACATGAATTTGCAAGTAGATATTCTAATCACTTAGCCGGTTTGGGTGGAGTCTGTTGGATATGCAAACTGCTGGACTCTTGTGCAGGTTGCATTGATATCCAGCTGCATTCCCTCGCTCAGAGATTGAAGGAGGCTGTAAGCAAGCTTCTGGTTTTCTGTATGGTTTTTAAGTTCATGCTGCTGCCCAGGCAGCTGTGATTCACACAGTTGGCAGGCGTGGGCCTCTGATGGGCAGAGGCTTGCTGAGCAAGCTATGGCCATATGCTTTTGTGGAGTTCCAGATCAACGGGGTTGCTTTGGAGCTGGTCTGCTCAGGGCTGAAGGGTGGGCACAAAAATGGACCTCTGAGGAGCATGAGTTGTTCAATACCAGACCAATGCTCCTCCAGTTGGAACATGTGATGGAATAGGATTTGATCCCCTGCTGTGAAGAGGAAAAGGCTCACTAGTGTCTCTCTTTGAAATAAATCCAAATGTAGGTAGGCCACTGTGTATTTTCTGCGTTAAAGATGAATTCCTAAAGAGACTATCAAACATTTTTTTCGCAGGACTTCTGCACTGCCAGGGGATATCAGTAGCCATCAATTCTTAAGAGCATAATCCTGGCATCTGAATTAACAGTTTCATTTTGCGTAATTCTGTTCTGCTTAAGCCAGAAAGACAATTATATTAATACACCACATCTTTAGGTA
This sequence comes from Corvus brachyrhynchos, assembly GCF_000691975.1. Taxonomy (NCBI): domain Eukaryota; kingdom Metazoa; phylum Chordata; class Aves; order Passeriformes; family Corvidae; genus Corvus; species Corvus brachyrhynchos. The sequence goes on from NW_008246060.1 coordinate 6,200,301, forward strand.
TGCACTATTCACTGTAAGTATGATTCTAGGTCAATGTTGTCTGCTGTCATTATATTTGATTTGTTTTGTTAAAGCCCCAGCTGGTGAGAACAGCTGATTACATGACCACGTCATCATGTTTAATTTGTACTTGAAAGTTTTAAGTGTTCTAACTGAAAATACGAGCTTTAAAGAAGTGAGCTGTCAAACAGTAAAATTGAGCATCAAATATAACCGCACAATATCTCATTTTTTAGCTCTGTCAGGTATATTGTAGGGTAGTTTGTATGCTGAGGCAGATCTCCACATGGAGATATAGTGGGAGTAATGTTTTGCTTATAAAATTCTTCTAAAAAAAGATCAAAATCCGAGAGGTTTTTGAAGTTGTTTCTGGGAGAGATGGTTAAATAAAAAAGGTGGCAAAGAAGATGCATGTTGCAGTAGCAAATCATGTGGTGGTGTCAGGACGATGTGCCAAAACATGCCTCCCTTGTGACAGAGTGCACCTCTCTCTGGTTTCCCAATAATTTATTTATGGCCATGTGAATTGTCCTTCCTGGGGATTCAGCTGAAGATGTCACTGAAATGGTCTCCTTTGGTTCATCTGTATCAGGTTCCTCTCTCATGGCACTTTCATTTTAGCCTTTTTCATTTTTAGGATTCAGAGTTGTCAGCTCTGCTTTGCTAGCTCAGACTGTGCCAGGGTTGTGGGCTGTCCCTGGTCCTTAAAAGAGAATGCTGACCTTCCTGCATGGCTCTTCTAAGCTGTTGGGATAACTGTGGGCACAGTGGCCCTGTCTTTCTGCACCAAGGTGAATGTATTGGCAAACGTCGGAATCTATCACTTTTCTGATGAGGCAACTCATTTGTTGTCCCCTGCTGAGGCCACTGGTAAGCAGGGCACCCATGGCACCCTCAGCATTTGGGGAAGAGGTCTCTGCTGTGGTCCTCAGTAAGGAGAGAGCCACGGTTCAGTAACAGGGTAAGGGGGACTCTTCACTCTCAATCTTGTTACCAGTCTCTGCAGAGAGATACCTGCCCAGCATGCTCAGCACAGGATGGGGGAAAGACAAAAGTCTTTTAGGAAAGCCTGACAAAATGGTAATTAGCAGAAATGAACGAGGCTGTGAGCAGTGGGTTTGTAAGGGCGTCAGACACACGGCCTCTGCTTTGGCAGTGCTGAGCACTGAGGGTCACAGCTCTCCTGCTCTCGTGTTTTCTAGCCTGTCAAATGTACTCCTCCTCCTTGTAAATTATGGTGCCAGTGCCACGCCCCACTGTCACCAGTGCTTCTCGCAGTGCAGAACTGGAAAACAACCCCATTCCTCTGCATACACAGCGTGCACTTGTCTGTTGTGTACATCTGTTGGTACCTCTAGATGCCCAGACCAATCTGTCCTGTAGATCTGTCTGATACTTGGAAATACTTAGGATGATCGAAAATATTTACAAAAGGGCATTAGCAGATTAAACTGAACAAGGCATCGTTTGTTTATTATGCTATTCCAAAATGGAAAGCCTAAAGGAAGATGATGGATTAAAGGTTAAGTGATTGGAGTCTCAACCTGAGTCTTTATTAATCTAGTTGACAGAATTTAGAGAAATTATTTTTTGTATTGACAGAATTTAGAGAATTTTTTTTAATGTTCCCTGACAAGTGATGCCTTTTCCCCTACTGTAACTTCTCTTTCTTCCTTTCACTTATACCTCACCAAAATAAAATAACAATTAAAGACAGCAACAACAAAACTCCTAATGCCAGACACTTGAATCTCTAAGCTTTTTACCATGGCTAATCCTGTTTTGCCAATGCCTTTCAAGTGGTTTGACTCCCCCCGCCCAATGTAAATGTTAGTGATTACTGCTAATGAACTTTTTCCTTCAGTAGTAGTAGTAGTTAGGGAGAGGCCATCAGACTCATAATGCTATCGTGCCAATCTTTGTCTAAAGCAAAACAGATCTTTCTTATCTCGTGCAAGTAGTTCTCAATGCGGGCAAGCAAGGACAATTTTTAGACATAAGCACACTCTTATTTTTTTAAATTTTGATGGTATAAGATTCTTTTACATTAGTACAGCTCTAAAAGAAATGAATGTCATATTAGATAATGTTCCTTTTTATGTCATTTTACCACAGTAAACATGAATCTTAGGAGTTTAGTCATGGATGGCAGTAAGGAAGCCACATTGCTTATAATACAGCAGGCCTGAAGAGAACCCAGTGTGAATATACTGAATTGCTTCTGGTACCTGAGGGAACTTGGCTGTTTAGGCAGAAATGCAGGTTTTCCTGTATCTGCTGTCTTGTGCCCCAGGCAGGGGTCAGCAGTGTTTATGGCTAAGGGACAGCTGCGCCTTAGGATGTAATTAGAGTTCTGTCATTTTAACTATAAACATCTCTTGACTTTCAAATTTATAACCATGGTGTTTGTAGTAAGATTAAACTAAAGTTAAGAACCTCTATCTAGCAGCTTTTTATTCAAGTAAATTTCTTAATTAATTTCTTTAATTAAAATGACACTATTCTTCTTGCATAAAATATACTTGTGTTTGTCTTGGAGTTTGGTGCTGCTGCAGAAATTCTGTGTTTGCCTTGTGAAGCTGATTATTGCTCTGCAGGGCCAGAATGATGCAAATGAAGCAGCAAATTCAGGACAAAGACCTTGCAACTCTCTAACACTTCTCAGAAAGTGCTAATGCTGCCATGGAGGGTCCTGGTCAGCATCCAAAAATGTTGGTATGGATCAAATTGCTTAGCTTTTCCAAATTCCACATTTGCATATTAGTGTTCTCACCTCTGAAACTGGCTCTGATTTTATAACTTTTTTGGAGTCAGATTCTGGTTTTGGAAGCATAAAACCAAATATTATGAAGAAAAAAAGAGGTTTTTTTGTTTGTATGATCAGTCAAGTGAAGATGGGTGAAACATCTTGCAGTCATTATTACAAATCTTGTTGACATGTGGGTTGACCATCAGAGTTATATAAAGCAAAAATAACTGTGGAAGATTTAGAGAAGTAAGTCTCTGGCATTGCATGCATGTTTCTAGTAAATAGTATTAAATTTCTCTGACTCTTCCCAAATTCTGCAACTAACTTGGGTTGTTTAATGTGTCAGGTGATTCTCACTGCCTCACTGTCTGTTAACTTACTATAGTAAGAGAGTACCAAATGGGGGATTTTAAAAAAGAGGGAAAAGGACTTTCTACATGGGCAGATAGTGATAGGACAAGGGGAAGCAATTTAAAACTAAAAGATGAGAGAGTTTAATTAAAAGTATGTGTGTGTAATACAAAAATACCAAAGAATTTTAGAATCATAGTTAATTTACAGTGAATATCTTTCAATTAAAAACATACATTAGATTTAATATTTTGAGACTAAATTTACTGGTGCATTAAATAGGTCAAAACTTTAATCATAAGTCATAGCAAAATACACATTTGTTGCTTTAAAGTAGTTCAGTGGAATTAGTGAAAGCAGCCTATATCCCCTCATAAGCTATCTGAAGCTAAGCCAAAAATAGTGGATGTTAATTCCATTTCTATCCTAATCCTTTCTCTGCTTGTTTAACAATTTTCTATATACTCATAGCAGAGTATCTGCCTCAAAAGTTTATTCTTTCTTGTTTGTCTATTCAGGTGTGGATTTCCTTTGAAATTTCAATTTGAAATCTTTCCGACAAACTCAGAACCTAAAGTAGATATTTCTGAGTAAAATTCCTTTCCTATAAATTACATTTTTACATTTTAAAAATGAAAATTAAGCCAAGCAGTCTGCTCTGCCCAGCACATACAAAGAAAGTTGGTTTGGGTGCCTATGTACCCACAAAATCAGTGTGTTTCTATCCATGTTTCATGTGGGTAATCCCTTCCTGATTAGCCAATTCACAAAATACAAAGGTGTTGCATGGCTGTGACATTGGAGAGGTTCCATGTCTGGGGTTGGATTTTTAAAAAGTTTGGCACCTCATTCTCGGTACCTGACCCAGCCCCTTGCTGGTAGAGGTGTTGGAAGGACCATCCAGACCCTTCTGCTTGCCGGCCTTTCCCAGAAGCCGTGGGCTGGACACCGGGCTCACGTGGGAGATCCGACACTTTGAGGGGTGTGCATGCGGCGCTGGGCCCCTTCTTGAGGGATCTTTGTGCACCCTGAGCAATCAGTGGCAGCAGTGCTTGTGTGAAATGCAGAATTTGGGAAGGCCCAAAGCCACAGGAGAATTGTTACAATTGTGTTAGCATGGAACACTGGTCGGTCTGAGCAATGAAGTTCAAATACTATTGGGAGTAGCTGGTTAGAATATTCTACATGTACATGTGTAATATATGTCTCATTGGCCCATGTTTGGTCTTGATGTCACCTGCAGTGGGGCAAAAATAAATTTCTTCAGAGTTCTCTTTGGAGGTTTCATTGCCAGCATCACCCTGGACATTGTTTTCAGTGGACTGTTTCATCCATCTGAATGTGTTTTGTGTGACATGATGGATCAGTTTCAAATGTGTCACTTCTTTCAGTTACAGAGGCTTCTGCAGCCATGCCCATTGCTACATAAAGAAAGCAAAGAGGGGCCTTGGTTTCTGTGTACATGTACGTATTTGAACCTCGTAAACTTTGTAAGAGAGCCCTTCAAACTTCCCACAGCCTCATATCATTTGTAACAGGGTGTGTTTGAAGCTTCCTTTCACCTGAGTCTCAATATTTGTGTCTGAGGATTTCCATTAGTGTTTCATCCAGGTGTGTGTGAGAGCCTTTGCAGATGTTATCTTTTAAAGAGATTAAATGTAAGGTTTTCACCTTGTAGGCAGCTATTGCTCTGGTGTTTAAGCCTCTTGACTCCTTTGAACCCTGTGTAGCAGACTATACTCATGTGTGGAACTGGCTGCAGGAGAAGTAACACGTATGTAGGATGGGAAATGACCTTTTTTCTGCATACAGTCCAAATTGGAGCAAACCCTATGCTAGAGGACATTGCTGCTGGTCACAAGTCCCAGCCACACAGTCCACAATGAGAAGTTTCCTAAGAATGTGATTGCAGATACTATTATTTTTTAATGTTGTCCTGCTCGATTTAATTTCTTTATGGAAAACAGCCAACACAAGTGGATTTCAAGTGATGGGAAAATCCAACCTGTTAGCCTGCCAAAGTTAACAATGGAAATGGAATTACAAGCACTGATAGGTGCCTGGATCAGCTGTACATCTCTTGGTTGGCAGAGGGAGCAAAAGGCATGTTCTTATCAGTTACGTTGGTACATGACTCTTGGGGCCTGTAAATATCACATTAAAAGGATCACGTATGAGAAGCTTCTCACTGAGAGGGTTGAATGTGAACCCTTGCAGCCACCATGTGTTATGAGCAAACTTCCTTGTTACATTTGCAGAGCGCTTTTGTTCACCATGTATATGTACCTTTCCTGTTCCACACATTCATTTTTATTCTAGTGATATAGTGCACAAGAAATTGTGCAGGTTTCTGTAGGAGATCTGCTAAGGAGGCAGAGTGCGTGGAGCGTATCTGAGGGAAAGTTGTCTAAAATGAGAAATTCTGGCTTTCACTCTCTACATCTGTACAAAATATCCAGTAGTACTTGGCCTGGACAATGCACAAATACTCTGGATCTTTCTGCTCAACACAATGAGTTCTTGTAGAAAAGACATATATGTATATGTGTGGATAGATACAGATATACAAGCATATTAAAATCACTTTAGTTGTACAAATGTTGCAACACCTCTGTGACATCAAGGGAATATGTGTAGTCCGTTGGTAGAGGATCTGATTCAATCAGAAAAAATGGATCGCTAAATCTGGTGAGATTCAAAATCTTCAATCACAACTTCTCTCAGATGTGAAACTGCTAACATAAATGTTAATAATGTATAGGACACTGTACCAACTGGTAGAAACAAGGGTTTTCTAAAAATGGAAGTGACTGAGTGCACTAAAAAAAAAGAACAGAAAAACTGCAAGACTTTGGTTAAAGAGGTTCTTGTTTTGTTTTTACCCTGCCTCTGGTGCCATGAATGTGCACCTTCCACAGCCAGCATGAACTTGTGGATTTGCAAAGCTGAGTGGCCCAAGAGCACAGAGCCAAGAGCCCCTTAACAGAGGCAGTGCTGAAGTGCAAACTCTCCTTACAGAGAGAGGGGAATTTCACCTCCAGCCTTTCAGTGGATCCCTCTTTGCACCACCTCCTGTTGTGCCAGTGGTGAGCACAACCTGGAGTGCTGCCCAGCATTATTTGTTTGGGAACACTGTCAGCGACCTCACACTGGCCTGGCAGAGGTAATTTCCTTGGGTTTCATGTCATCTCTGCCACAGGGGGTCAAAACAGCTTTGTTCATACCTACTGTACACTTGTGTGGGCTCTGAGAAAACAGTGGACTAAACTGGTGATCTTCTTGTAACATGAAATATCAAGAAGCTTGTTAGGAACGGTATGGGGAAAAGGGAGAACTTGTTCAGTTGTTGAGGTTTTAAGGTTGAAAAGCTCCAGCAGCAACTGGATAACTTCTGAAATAACAATGTCTAAATGAAATGGCTAAAAACTAAAAATTGTTTTTGTTTTGACAATACAGTTAATATCATTGGCTTAATGACCACTGTGGTGAAAAGCTATCTAGTATGAAAATACCTGTGTCTTTGCTTAAGTTACATAACATCTCTGGATGTCCCAAAAATGGCTCCAGTGAATTTGGGGAGATGATATTTGTTAATGTTGAGACAGTTATTGTCAAAAGGTAGGAACCAAGGAGGATTTTTTCCTTTTGTGTTTTGTGAATTGGAAAAAAACCCCAGAACTACAATAAAGCCTGTCTCTAATTTAAGGAAAAACTCTTTGGGGAAAGTGAAAATGCAAACTGACTGGTCTGAGTACACCTAGACTAGAGTACTGTGCTTTTTAAAAAGTACTTGTGAACTGTGAAAAGCAAGAAGCCCAAGCAGAAGGTCAGTAGAGATTATAGTTTCTAGTACATTTATTTCCTACTTAAATTGCTTCTTTTTCTTTTCTACCATTTCCTGCAGATCTCTCTTTTTTGCCATGTCAGCTGACAGCTACCAGCTCCACACCCATTCCTACCAGGACCCTCTAAGTTCTACTTGTCACAGTCTCTTGAATGTCAACAACCCAGAACTACAATAAATCCTGTCTCTAATTTAAGGAAAAACTCTGGGGAAAGTGAAAATGCAAACTGACTGGTCTGACCCCAGAACTACAATAAAGCCTGTCTCTAATTTAAGGAAAAACTCTTTGGGGAAAGTGAAAATGCAAACTGACTGGTCTGAGTACACCTAGACTAGAGTACTGTGCTTTTTAAAAAGTACTTGTGAACTGTGAAAAGCAAGAAGCCCAAGCAGAAGGTCAGTAGAGATTATAGTTTCTAGTACATTTATTTCCTACTTAAATTGCTTCTTTTTCTTTTCTACCATTTCCTGCAGATCTCTCTTTTTTGCCATGTCAGCTGACAGCTACCAGCTCCACACCCATTCCTACCAGGACCCTCTAAGTTCTACTTGTCACAGTCTCTTGAATGTCAACAGTCACCCCCTATCCAAGAGCTCCTCAAATCTGGCCTGTATTGGGCACTCGAGGAGTTTAGAGGAAAGGCAAAACAAACAGGAGCTGAAGAAAAGCCATAGTAGCACCATCTGCCATATCCTGGAAAACAGGAGTGATGCAAGGAGTGTGCAGAGTCCTGGATGGTCCTTCTCACAGCCTGGGATGATGGGACTTGGATCAGAGGTCCAAACCGTAAATGACCAGTCAGCCAATGACCATTCAGAGAGCAGAACTAAGAATACAAACCATGTTCTTGTCACTGAACAGTCCTCAGCATCCCGAGGAGTGGGGGACACTAAGATGTGTGTAAAAAGCAGCACTGTTCAGAATGTTTCTTCAGCCTGCTTTGTTCACCAGCAGAGCATGTGTAAAATGGAAGAATCAGGAACTGCCCTTCAGAGAAGCCACTCAGACCTAACCTGCAGCTGCAAAGAGCAGACTTACGTCACTCACATAGAAACCAGTGCTACTCACTCCAGCCTAAGCTCTTCTGGTTGCAGGCATGGTCCACCAGTGGCTAGGATGTCTTTCCAAACACAGAGATATGGATCAGAAACAAATGAAAATACATCTCACTACCAAAACCTTGTGACTCATCTTCCAGTTCTTCCTAGAGACCAACAAGTACCCACAAATACCTTTGACAGTGGCAGTATTCCACGTAACACTACTGTTTACACAGATCCTGGAACATTTCACGCTGCTGTTCTAGGACCCCACATGCCTGGAAATGGTTTCCCAAACAGGACAATGTTCAGTCAAGCCCCTGGGATTATTCATGGTGGTCTGACTTATGGTAATATTCCAAACTCTGCATACTCTCCCATGGTGATGACAGTTCACAACAACTCTGTGGGGCCCTGCAGTCTCAGGCAGGACACCCTGAAGGCAGATGCCACCATCCCGGCCTACTGCCACTCCTTGCCCATCCCATCCATACAGCTCGTCCCACGGTTGGTGTGCTCCATTAGTGAGACAGGAAAAGAGCAGGCAGAACCTGGCTACTTTCATTCCTTTTCTGCTTCAGACATTCTGACATATCCTAAGCTGGTGTCTTCAGTAAGTGAATCAGGCCTGGATGCCAAGAAAATCCTGAAGTGCTGTAATGTTCCTGGAGAACAACTGCAACATGCTCAGCAGGAGAGAGCTCCTCCAGAAGTCAAGGCTGCCTGTGTTGCCCTGAGCAGCCAGCAAGGTGCAGACATGGTAGTGACAACTAAGGATATGTGGACTATGACTTCCATGAATGACATAACCAAAGGCCTGAAACCAGCTCTTGAGCGTAGAGATGCCGAGGTACAAACTCTTCCAACCATGGAATGCAAATCAGTGGCAACAAGCCCAGCGGCTGCAGCAGAAGGTCACTCACATGTGTTCCCAGAGGTGAACCTGGAGCAAGACTTGGAGGCCCCCAAATCTCCAGTTCGTGAAGTGAGATGGGATGATGAAGGAATGACGTGGGAAGTGTATGGGGCATCTGTGGATCCAGAAGTCCTCGGGGTAGCCATTCAAAAACATCTCGAGTTTCAAATAGAACAATTCCAGACAGACCCTGCTGCGGCAGCTGAGAAAAGTAATGCGAAGCCACGCCCTGAAAAACCTGGGAAAAAAAGGCCTTTCAGAACAATGATGCATTCCCTGAGATATCCAAGCTGTTGTGCTCGCTCCAGTACTTCAGTGGAATGAGCACAGCTGTAGGGTGTAGGATAGTTGTGCTGCTTTTAAATTGTACATTAATGCTGACTCTTAAGTGTTAACGCAGTATATGTGGACAGCCCGTACCAGAATGAATGGAAAAAGTTCAGTGATCATCAAGTATACACTAAAGCAAGGAAAAATCCATGGCTGGACCATATAACAGAGAACATAAGATTATACTTAAATAATGCTAACCAAATGCTCTTGACTGTATTTAATGTAGCACTGTTTTCCTCTATGTTAGTTTTAAACTGTATTGTAAGGAATGAAACTTCTTTTTAATGATGCATCTTTTTGAAGTAATGATGACTTTTTTCTGTATTTTAATAATTTAAGGTTAGAAAACAAAGTTGGAAAAGTATGCTTTAATCAAAGTTCCTAGCTTTCAGTCATATTCCCTTAAATTGTTTTGGCAGCTGTTTTTCTGTTAATTTATAATAATCCTGACTATAAACCCACTTTAACTGTAGACAAAAAAACCAAACTAGTGTAATGTTCTATGACAAAGAATTGTAACTTTTTTCTACATAACTGTGAAGTAATTTCAGTGTTGCTAGTCTGAACTCTTCCCTTAGCAAGCTCATGTACAGTTGGAGGATGCTTCATCAACTTTCCAGTTAGTTTGTAGTTATGATGAATTACACTCTAAATATCCAGAACTTACGTTTACCAAGTGATTGACACAAGTGTACAGTGTTACCAAAGATGACTAATGTAATGTGAATTACTTACTGAATGCTTGTTTAGAGATCTGAAACAGAAGCTGTTCAGAGTAGTCTGTGGCACCACCATATCCCACAACTCAAGAGCAGTTTTGGTTTGCTTGTATTAAAAGTAATTTCCAGTGAGTTCTTTCTATGTGCATCTATCCTAAACAGTATTATTTGGCTGTTGCATAAGCCACAGGGGACAGTTTGCACGTAACCTTTGCCTGTCTTGTGTTCCCTCTCTGGTGTGACGTCAAGCATCTGCTGAAAATGAGACCTTGTGTCTTCCCCAAAGTACAGTCCTAAGGTTATTCTGAGTGCCTTGGTAATTTGGGCAGCTTAAAGATTTATTTTCTTCTAAAAACAACTTTGCAAACAAGTGTTCAGTGAGAAACCTGTTATGATAGTGTAATGCAGCCATAGTGCAGGGCCTGTTTGAAGTGAAAGGTTTGTCAAGGAAGCTGAGAATACTATTTCCAGTGTCATATGTGCCTTGGTCAATGTCTAAGATTCTTTAGGAAACGAGATGTGCAATGTTATTTTTCATGAGGAGAGAAGAGAAACATTCATTTGTGTCTCAAAGGAAAATTTGCAGTGTCTGAGAACTTACTGCTGTGGAATTACCCACTCGTACTTCAAATGTGTGTGTTGTGGTTTGTTGGTTTGGTTTGGTTTTTGTTCCAGTTAGTTAGCAGGCTGTCTACAAAATGCTCACCCAACGTTTGTGTATGCACCAGAGGCCCTGGTGATCAGGACAGCTTTAAAATTTCATCTAGAAAATCCTTAAATGTAGGACCTGCTAGCTGGAATGTCCTGTGATGCATTAATTTAATAATGTAGAATGGTTCAAGATCAAATTTTCACTCCTGGGCAAAGTGGGATTTAACAGAACTGGCTCCTGTGAAACTCACCTTGAGTTCAGGAGGCTTCCTTCAGACCCTGGGACTTTGGCCACAATGAAGTCTGAGCTCAAAATGAGTTTTATACATACCAAGTGTGAAACCACTGGGATATAATGCCTTTCTCTGGATGCCTCTACAGCTGTGAGCATCTAAGTTCTGATAATGATTCTGGATGTTAAAATACCTTTTACTGAAGCTTTAATAGGAGAAAGGAAGTAATGAGTAACTAAATAAAATTACTCTGCTCTTATTTAGAGTTTAGCTAAGCAGTTCCTATATTGGCTTTTTTAATGGTCCAGAATATTGTACATTGATTTTTTTCCTTTCTTCAAACATTACACTTTGAGAATTTTAAGCACTATAGGGGTCTAAAGCCTTGTGTTGTCAGTTAGCTTGTCCTTGAGTGTGCAGGAGAATTAAAGATTTGAAGAGTCAAACTAAAGCTTTAAAACAGTGGCGTACCTTCCTCCCATGACCATTGTAATCCATATTTTTAAACTATTTGACATGTGGAATAATCTGTATTCTCCTTCCCACCCCTGCCATTCCAAGCACTTCTCCAAAATAAAGCCCCCAGCTCTAGGAAGGTGATATCATGGGACCAGTATCAAACTGGTCAGAAAGAGAGTTTGCAAAAGGGACTGGAATAATACAGCGAAGTCCCTAGAATGCTTTGGCTATAAAACCTGGAACAACTCTTGTATTTCATACAGTTCTGGTGTAAATTACTTATGGTTTATGCATTGGTATGACTTGCTACTACACTAGTCCTAAACATTGATTATCATTCCTGGATGAGAAAAATAAATTACAAGTAAAGGGAAAGGATACCAATGATTTGCGAGTCCAGAAAAACAGATGCTCACTCATTATGTGCATTCTGAATCTTCTGGTTATTAATCAGGGTTGCTGTTATTTACAAAAAATTGTGTTTATGTTTGAGGACTTCCTAAACTTTTGGAAAGGTTTAAAGTACAAGAATATAATGGAAATCCGAGAAAAAAACCCAACAGCAAACACTCATCTTAATATTAGCTACAGAGATAAAACAAGTTGTTCCATTTGTACGATCGGAGCCTTAAAAACAGGGTTATTTGGATTCACTTTGCATTTGGGTTCAATTTAAGAAAACATTTAAATGCAGCCATTTTGTACATTAAGTATTCTCTGTTCAAGTGTTACTCTTGTAAATGTGAGTACTCTGACTCTGTTTTGTAATATTTTCTAACTTAGGAAAATCCAAGTCCATTATAGTCTACTCTTAAGTATAAATAAAGTAGCAGGAAAACTCACACTAGATTTATAACTGAACACAGATGTTTGCCAAGCTAGGGTGAAATCAGGGTGTATTATTTTCTCAAGCCCATTTGAAAACCAGTTTGCATTGCATCATGCTGCCTCTGCTCTCCACCCTGAATGCTCAGGTACCAGTTCCAGGTGAGCAGATTGGGGCTGCCTTTCCCAGGAATCCTCAGGGAGGGATGCACTGACACACTGGGTACTTAACTCTTTTGCCTCAGTGTGCCTTCTTTGCCTTGGAGAACAGCCCCGGTTAATGCAGTATTTTGGATATGTTATGTTGTCCCTAGACACTAACTAATGTCTCTAGAAGGAACTCATTGTACATTGTACATTGATACTTAATGGCTGAGAATGATAATGGGCTGAGATGCTTAGCTCAGTGGCTCAGCACAGATTGAAGGCAATTGATACTAATATGAGTATTCTGTTGAAATAGTCCTGAAAAGGTGTTAGAATAATTCATTTCATTCTGAATTAGTATTTACTGTTACCATTCCTAAAGGAGAGGCCAAAACCTGTCAGACATTTGACACTGACTATTATCATTGCAGTTTCAATTTGAGATAATCTTTGCCTGCGGGGTTAAATACTGAAATAGAGGGTATTATCTCAATGCTTTAAATAAAAACCTTCCGTAGATAAATCAGTTCTTTAAAAAGAGCCAAAACAACAGTTGCTTAGTCATTGTCATATCAGTTACTTTTAAAATAATTTTATTTATTTGTTTGGTCCTCACCTGAACATATTTTGCTTTAGGAAACCCTGCTCCAGAGAAAGCCTATCTTCCTTCCAGATGTAGTTTAAGAAAGTTTGTGTTGTACAGCTGAGCCAAAAGGCCCCACAGACAACACTTTTGCACAGTCCTTTGAGACAGGGGCGAGTGAGAAGAGGAAAAGGTAGTCAGCTGTTCTGTACCAAAATGTAACCAAGATGTTCCAGGGAAAAAGAGCATCTCCTCTGTACAGACAGAGCAATGTGTTTCTTCCTGATCACTTCTCTGCTTATAGCCAGTAAGAATAATGACAGACTGGACTAATTGCATTATTGGATAGACATTTAGTCTTTTAAATCCAAAGCAGTAACGACCTGTCTGGAGATGTGCTGAGGTAAGAGGCCTTCTAGAAGGATGTTACTCACTATTAAAGATTGAATAAGGAAAACAGTGTAGCTTTGCTCTAGGAAAAGTAATGTGTAGTGAGGTTGGGTTAAAGCAGAAGCTCAGAGTGGAGGTGAGATCGAGGGACCCTAGCTCCACAGAGGAAACAGGGCTAGATGTCCTCCAGACACTGCTACTGTCCCCTATCTCAGGAGCTTTTCCAACTGTGAAATTGGAATGTTAATACTTCATTGCCATCTGTTCCTTTCAGACATGTTGAGGTGATTAATTTGTCTTCTTAAGCCCCTTGAAAATGAAAGCAGTTTATTAGTGCTAAGTAATACTGTTAACTGGCAAGAGAGAAAGAGGCAGTATGTGGGTTTATGAGTTGGAAATAAATAATTCTAATCAACTCTCACTGTACTAGTTAAATAACTTAGTGGAACTTGCTGCATCAGTCACTTGTGTCTTTCCCTTTCAGGGGACTTTAGGGGTCTAGGATTAATTTCTAAATTTTATTTCTTTTCCCTCCATTCAGAACTATGGATCTGAAATGAAGAATATAATGTGCCTATTCAGCTTCCTTCCAAAGCCTTGTTATTTACACAGGCCACAAGATCCAGCTGCCCTTGGCAGAACAGAGGAATCTAATGCCTGTGAGCCTGTGTGCAGACCCCTGGGCTGCTTGTGTCTGCAGGTACTGCCTGTCCACAAGTACTGTGTGTCTTGCAAGCCCTTCATGCCTGCTGAGGGAGGGAGCTGTGGTACTTTCTGATGATGCTGTAGTCTGGGTCATCCCACTCCCCTGCCCCTCTCCAGGGCAATTCTACAGAGCCACGTGGTTTTCAAGGGAAAGAGAGCGGTAAGCTTTGTGGGTGACATGTGGATTAGTGAGAATTTTGTTCCTTTTCTTGCTCAGAAGACAACTTGCAGACAGAAGTTACACCCAGTTTAGAAATGGTTGTGCTCCCTTTTCACCTCTGCCAGCTCCAATGAGCATGTCCATTTTCTGTGGGGTAGCACCCCTGCCACTGGAAAAACCAGCGTCGTGCAATTGTTTCTTTCCCCTGGAGCTCTTTCACCAGACTTGGCACACAGTTACTTGCAGCTTTTACTGCATCAGTGAAGGGAATGGTGCATATCTTTTGCCATGGTTGCTTGGCTTCCATCTTTCTCGAGCTGTAGAAGTGCTGAGCCTTGAGCTGACAGCCATCACATGTACCAGGGCCAATGTGTTCAGATAGCAGAGTACTAAGCTGTAGCTTGTAAGTCTTTGGAAGCATTAATCCTTTCTAATGTGTGACCTAAACAGATGTCATCTCTCTTATTATCAGGCTTTCAGTGCTGTGCCACTCAGATGGCATGTGAAGGAAGCTTAGAAAACAAAGGGGAGAGACACAAGCAAGGAAACGATTCTGCAGACTTCCATCCCCTTCCAGCCACCTCCCGCTCGCCCACAGGGACTACAGACAACTCCAGTAACAATGGTGTCACGGGTGTGATGAAGGGGAGATTTTGTCTCCCGAGGTGTTAAAGGTAGTGGCACATAAGGAATGTGGGTCAGGCGCTCCGGTGCACTCCTGCTGGCCAGGATTATATCTCTGAGCTCCACCTGGCGCTCATCGCCGGCGGACGGCTCCGCAGGACAGACC
>NW_008246060.1:6215771-6219884 GCF_000691975.1 Corvus brachyrhynchos
CTCTTCCTCTCTGCCTTCTTCTGGTCCCTGCTCACCTCCTACAGTTTTTACTGTAAAGCAGAGATGGGGTCACAGCTTGGGGTGCAGTGACCCCTGCCCGAACACCCTTCTGTTTGTGTTTTCCAGCACACATCTGCTGACGGGCAGCTTTTTGTGGTGCAGGAAACACACAGAACTATGCAGGCCTGGGTGCCAGCACCTGACCTGTGCTGTACTGCCCTTAAAGCGACAGCATTTCTGGTCCTTCGCTTGACACAGACACAACACCCTCAGTGATGACACATGCATAAAAAGTAAGCCTTTTGCCTCCTCTGATGGCTTTTTGCAAGCTTGTAGGTAATTTGTTTACACTGCCTCTGATGCTGGTTGTAGTGCAAACTGGTGCACTCCAGATTGGGACTGGGTAGAAATTCCTGTGTGCAGGTAATTTGAATGCTGTCTTGTGTTCACATTGTCTGGAAAATCCCACAAATGCCATTGCCTCAGAGAATCCAATTTTAGAAAAGCTTCTACATCGATTTAAATTCATGGTGTGATGTTATAATTTGTTACGTTGTAATTTCTTCCTTGTCCACGTAGTGATCTGTGTTTTCTACATTTCATGCTTTTTTTCAGCATCAACCTCACTCTAACAGCAGAATGAAGGGTTAATTTAATGTTGTGCTGCCGTAGGTGCTTTCTTAAAAAGGATCTTGGGAAAAGATGAGACACGTTTCTGAGAAAGCAGAAGAGATCTGTTTCGATTGTGTGATGCCTGTTGTTCAACAACCTGCTTCCCCACTCAAATGACAGCAAACCCTAGAGCTGTAACGCAGCCCTTCTGTTCCAAGTCTGCACTATGAGTCCTTTCCTGTTCCAATTTTGACTGGAATATGTGTGTGTATATATATTGGGGGGAGCTGCAAAATGTCTAGTGACCAAAATCACACTGCTGTTTTACTATAGGCTCAATCTATGTTTGTGATAGAACAATTTTTCTGAAGCAGGTTGAAGCTTCATGAAAACAATTTTAGTCTAGTTAAAATTGTTTCTACACTGTTTACATGCCTCCCTCCCTCTAGTGTGAGTCCTTTGGTGCTGTGCCTGTTATTTCTTGCATTGATAGGTTTGGGCCATAACAAGTAAGAGATTTGTTCACATCTGTGGTGGGACCCTAATTCACAAATGCAACCCATTGGTTCCAGAAGTTCTGCCTTTGGTTAGGCTGGCTGGAGAAGCTACAGAAGACCTTCCTGAGAACCTCTTTAAATGAAAGATGAGTGTGGAGGTAGGTGTAGTCTGTACTTTTGTTCGATGTGAAGTAGGATAGATGAATAGACAGCAATTTAAAAGTTTGCAGAAATTAGAAACCTCTAAACTAGAGAAAGGAAAAAGGCTGTGTGTGGTGTGCAGGAAAAGGCTATTAAAACATCTGTTTACAGTCTATATATGAAACTGTTTGTGTGGGAGCTCAAGAACATTTCGTTTCTCTCTGGCACCGAGGTAGCTCGACACAGAAAGCAAAGATTCAAGGGGAGTAAACACAGCGCAGAGAGCTTTGAAAGTGCCTGCAGGGCACTGAAGCCTTTGGACTTCAGCACAAGCGGCGGCTGCTCCGCTCGGTTCCTTGGGCGGGCTGGGGGCTGAGGTCGCCCTGGGGCCACAGGCGGGACGGGCCCTGCGGGAAGGCTGGGGATGGATCTGGTGCACAGCTGTGGGACCGAGTGCCAGGTCACGGCCTGCCTGGAAGGGGACCAAGGACAGACGTCAGAGAGGATACGTGGAAGGGAGGGTCATGCACCCCGGTTGGCAGGGACAAAGGGAAAACAGTCCTTTTCCAGCGGCAGACCTTGAGGAAACTGGAGATTCCCGCGGGAGCTGCGTGAGGTTCCCTGACGCCTACAATGACCACTCCTCTAGAGTTTCATACTCCGCCTTGGGACTGCTGCTGTTTGTGACAGGAGCAGCCGGCAGCTTGTTGGTCTGCCTCGGCTGTGCCGGGCTTGCTGGCCCCCCTTATTCTCCCTTTACGCGGCAGGGATGGACTGCTTAATAACTGCGTGGTAGCATTGCAGAACAGGGAAATCACATTCTGGGGCATTTTACAGGGAAGTTAACACCGCTGATGCTCTTCAACTACATTATTACAGTTGTTGAAAGAGGAACGGTCTGAACAGAAAACAGAAGCATTCTTTAAACCCCATAAAATTTGCTCTAAAATAATTGCATCAGAGAATATTTGTCAAGTTCTTTGTGGTTTGAGTGTGCACAGTAGTAGAGTTTTGCAGGCCCATACCTAAGAAATGCAGAAAAAGCCTCCAGTTCTCCACCGAAGCTCATGTTTCCAAGGGATGGGAAGGGACGAATCTCTCTCTGGTCTTCATTTTCACACTGCAGATGAGCAAGGAAGAATGTCTTTGAGTGTGACCAGGGAGTCATTATGCACTTTTGCCAAATCAAGGAAGGATTAGTTTATGCTGCAGAGCTATATGTGGGATTCCCATTCAGCAAGAAATAGCACTGAATCATGGGTATAGGTGTGCATTACATGGTGTCACACTTCTTAAGGGAAAAGCTGCAGGCTTTTATCCTCATTAACTATTTCTGATGTGTATGTAGATCCCTTTTATGTATCCAAAATGCTTTTCTTCATACTCTTATTGGAGGCTTATTGTGAACACTGATACACAGTTTTATCTAGTGCTGAGGAACTGCCCACTATATGTCTCCATCTTTGCTGCTGTTTTAACACGAGCAGATGATCTTGTTTATTTTCCCATGAAACTGCATCTCTACCCAACCTTTTGCCTCTATTTTAGTAGACCACCAATTTGCCTTTTGCTTAAGCCGATGTAATTTTAAATTTCTTTTTCTGATCTGCTATGTAGGTTTGTGTAAAAAGGCACATCTGGCATGGCAAAGGGTATGGCTGAGGGAGGAGCAGTGTGTACTGCCATGAGGGATGGGAGGAAAGAGACCATTAAAATATGTATGTGGTTCCTTACCCTTGATATTCCTTTAGGGATAAGATGGAAGATGTATCCAAAGAGCAAATCCTCTTGGAAAGGCATGACCTTAACCACAATGAATCCACACAGAAAGTGTACTGTGCAGAGCAATTCTACCAACAAAAAACCACTCAAACCATCTGGATTATGACAGTGCCTTGGTCAAGCCCTAGGAAGACATGACAGAAACCTGCCATTGTCCACTCTGCCTGCTTGCCCAGAAGAGGCAGCTTTCTTTTCTTGGGAGAGTCCTGCTGGGCAACTGCATGGGCGGACACAACAACACTGCTGGTTTTCCAAGGTCAGGCAGGGTTGGTATTATTTTTCCTTTTAAATCCAAATATGCAGAGAAGGATTATATAATACACCCTGTGTCTCCTACATATTTATACAAGGAAGCCAAATACCTGAAATGCTGGTTCCTAGGGTAACAGCACATCTGGGATTAGGTGGCTGACTTCTACTTTCTCTTATGTCAGCACTTAATAGCAAGGTCCTGTTCAAAAGAACGGCTCCTTGGTCTGTGCCCAGAGGAGGAAATGTGTAGGAAATTGTGACTCAACTACCGCATGTACTCAGCTACTTATATTTCCATTTGAAGTCCTTTCTGCTTGAAGCCCCACTACATTCTCTGCTAATCTTTAAGTGCTGTGCACACACCTACAAAAGGCAGCATTTCACACATATGCTGGCCGGGTGGTCATGGAAAGGCCGAATCTCACTGAATCACAGAATGTCCTGTATTGGAGAGGACTCACAAGAATCATCGAGTCCCGCTCCTGAACAGCCACCCCAGGATCGAACCCACAACCCCGGCGCCATCGGCTCCGCGCTCTGACCAGCTGAGCTGATCTCCTCGCCCCTCACCAGCTGAGCTGATCTCCTCGCCCCTCACCAGCTAACGCGCGTGGGCAGCGAGGAGTAACTGGATTCTTTTCCCAGCTGGAAAGCGGGATGGCAGTACTGGGAGGTGTTCTGCCGGGCTTCACACTTGTGGAAAGGAAAACCCCAAATCTGTACTGTGTAAAGCCAAACCAAGCCACGTACACTGGGAGATTTCCGGTGGACACGCGGAAGCCCCAAACCGGTGGCTCGGCCCATGATACACGTTCTGTGCTCCGGGGAT
>NW_008246060.1:6220021-6222757 GCF_000691975.1 Corvus brachyrhynchos
CCCGTAAAGCTGCCCGTAAGGCACCCCGTAAGGCACCCCGTGCCGCGCAGCGGGAAGTGCCCAGGCACCCGGCCTGGATCGAGCAGGTCGGTCGGGAAATGGACGCTCCGCGGCGCTGGGCTCACACGGGACACGGAGACGGGGTTTTGTACTGATCTCGCTCTCTTCGCGTCCCGGAGAGGTTGTGTCGCGAGCCCTCCTAAAGCCACGTCTCTGATTGCAAAGGCAAAGTCTTTTGTTAGCAGCTGCGCTTCTCGGACGTTATATAAGCAGTAAATGTCTGGGTTAGGAATGGTCGGGGTTTTGCCGCATCGTGGTTGTTGAAAGTTTGTCCGACCTGTGTTGTTCGGTGCCGGTAAGTGGTGTGAGCCAGAGCTTCCAGGGGTTTGCTAAGCAGTTTGACAGCTTTAAACTTGGTGTTTATGGCTGGGACTAAAGAGAAAAGCTGTCAGAGGAACAAGGTTGCCTTCCCTTGAGACTTTGGGTAAGGTATGCAGTCACGGGAGCGGAAGAAAGCTGGCAGCCATGTAAAAACCACTGTTCATCACGGTGTAAGTGCATAACATTGGATAGATGGATGTGCAGAGAGCATGGCAGTGCTATCTTTGGGGCCATATGCTTCACGCAGGGCTAGGGATTTGTTACTTGTTTTCCAAAGGGTTTTCAGTGCAAAAGTGTGGAAGATAATTGTGTTGTAATGTGTAATCTGTATTAA
Source organism: Corvus brachyrhynchos (assembly GCF_000691975.1). Classification (NCBI taxonomy): domain Eukaryota; kingdom Metazoa; phylum Chordata; class Aves; order Passeriformes; family Corvidae; genus Corvus; species Corvus brachyrhynchos. The sequence goes on from NW_008246060.1 coordinate 6,220,737, forward strand.
GATAAGTGTGTGTCTTTCCCACTCTGGGGTATTGTCACTCTGGTACTGTCAGTAGTAATAGCATAGAGATTTCAGGCCTTCATATTCAGATACTTTGTGATTTCACTTATATGCCTGTTGTGCATAAAACATACATTTATGATAGATGGAATGAAATGGTGATCAGACTTCTTCACAGCTGCATTAGTGACTTGTGACTGTTCAGAGCCCAGGTCTTGTGAGAGTGTCTCAATACAAGTACTTTGTGCACTGGCTGGGCTATTTTGGGGCTAAAATAGGCAGAAAAGGTAGTCACACATGTTCAGATCTGTGCCACAGACCATATACTGTGCAGACAGGTGAAAACTACCCGAATTTTAGAAAATGTATTACCTGAAACTTTTGTTACTATTCCTTAAGGTGTTTATTTCACTTTGTCTCTTACTTGGAACTGTTCAAGGTTATTTTTTTTCCTTCACACAGCTTGTAACTTAAAAAATAGGGTGTTATATATTTGTTTTGGAGTAAAATAATCCCCTCATCTGGAGCTGCGTACAGATACTGGCACATTACACAGATACTGAACTGTACAAAGTGCTTGTTATGCTTGGATGTAAATGGGAAGTTCCAGGATTCAGCTCGTGTACTTAGAGTAGTTTACTCCCTGACCACAGCTCCCACGTACCTAATTTGGGAGAGCTTCTTAAGAAGAACTACTGTTTTTTGGTGGGGTAAGATGGAAATCCATGGGGATTTCAGTTCAATCAGGCCAGCTGGTTTAAAGCCACATAAAGACAGGTCAGAGAGGCCTTTGGAGCAGCCTTGTCCTGCCAAATGGAAGAAGTCATTCCACATTTATAAATAGAGCCTGTTCGATGGGAGGCTTCGTTCCCTTTAGAAGCCTTTCCCCAACAAAGGCTCTGCACAGCCATGCTTTTGAGGTGACCCATTTGAAATGGAAAACAGTGCTCTTCCCAAGGGCAGCAGGGATGATTGTGCTGAGAGTGAAAGCTGGTAAAACCAGTTTCCTGCTGGCCTGTTTGCAGACTGTGCAGAAGAGGCAGGGTTGTCTCCTCCTCTTCTGCTCCCCAGCCACCAGATACTTAATTAAAAGCTGAAAATTATTTTTCTCCAGTAGTTTCTGATCTATGGAAATTAACACCTCAGGGGTGGAGTGTAGGCAGTCAGGAGGTTGCACAGAGCACCAGGAGAAGTAATACTGTGAGCAGGAGTTGTGGGTGCAGGGTCTTGGGGTGACAGCTCTCCAGCAAGTCAGAAGTCTTCCTGTAAAAACTGGTAGTTGTTTTCCTAGGAACAATAATACCATCTTCCTTCATCATTCAGGCAGTTATTTTGGTTTAATGGCTATAACATTTTTACTGATCACATGCAGGTGAGGACACCTACATTGCCCATCCCTGGGAGTGTTCAAGGCCAGGCTGGATGGGGTGCTGAGCAGCCTGGTCTAGTGAGAGGTGTCCCTGGCTATGGCAGAGGGAGTGGAACGAGATGATTTCAAGGTCCTTTCCAACCGAGGCCATTCTATGTGCTTTCCTCAGCTGTGTGTGTGAAATTATGGAAGCAAGAGTCGATGTAACAAGAGTTGTGTATGTGTGTGCATGTCATTTTGGTCCTTCCAGGAGCTAACTTGCATCCGAGAGGCTCAGGATTTCCGAGTGTCAGGATTTCCGGCGCGTTGCAGGCTCAGTGCTGGATGGGGAGCCTCACCGCTGGGCTGTGCATGGCCAGGGACGGAAGGTTGAGCTCGGCGGCTGGGTCGGCTCGCAGCTCTAGCTCTTGCTGCTGCATCCGCGCTGGATGCCTTGGCGCTCGGGTCTGCTTTGTTGTTGCATTAAGGAGGCACATTGCCGCGCTTCTGAAGTTGCAAGAAATAGCGGTTTTGTTGCAAAACCTTGAGGTTTCGCGGTTTGAAGTGCTGGTGGGATGCTGGGGGGCACTTGGTGTTTTGCAGAGCGGATGCGGCTCGGCTCGGTCCCCGCCCGGCACGGGGGTCGCGGCCGGCCCCGGGCCCGCCCCGGCGC
>NW_008246060.1:6222788-6231474 GCF_000691975.1 Corvus brachyrhynchos
GGCGCGGGCTGGGCCACCGCGATAAGGCGCGGGGCCGCTCCGGCGAGCCAGGGCTTGGAGCGGAATTTGCAGGGTTGGGTGCGTTCTGGAAAGCATTCCGGAGGCCGTGCCTCAGCGGAGCGGGAGTCTGGGAATGGAAGCCTTGTTATAAACAGGACATTGTGGGATTGCTTCCTGAGCGCGGAAAGTAAGTGCGAGCTTATCTGGTGGGGGGTGTGCATCCCGTGACGCACATAGCGGGGACTGGGGGGACCCCCGTGTGCTTGGAAACAGTTTGGTGGCACGGAAATGGCCAGAACAAGTGAGTGTGTGTTGCCGGCTGTGTGTCTTCTTGCAGAAGTAATTGTATTTTGTTAACTGTTGAGGCGAAGTGTGTGAACGCGGGTGTTTCAGAGCATGTGATCTGAAAACATCTTAAATTCCCAGTGCTATTTGGGAGAAACTGGGAAACAAGGAAGTAGGTGCTTGCCCTCACTTAGTTTTGTTAGAGGTTTGTGGAAATTGAAAAGAAAGGTGGATTGGCTCTCATGCTCAACATGGGAGTTTTACTGGCTAATTTTCGACGAAGCCTAAGAACAGCCATTTTAACAGGAGTTGGCTGGCTGGAGGAATTCATTCAGCATTCATTCTCCCTACACATTCCGGAGAGAGTCTCTTGCTATCATCGAAAAACAGGAAAAGCAACAAACAATAGTTTCAGAGATCATTAGAGAAGCGTGTGCAAGCTTCTTTAATTTGATTGTGCCATTATGGTGTTGCTAATGAAGAGTATGATAAAGTAGGTTAACATAATTTTCACAAGAGTTTTAAGTACATTGTCTATTATGTGAGCAAATATGATAGTTACATTTAGCCTTTCAGACTTTGACTTACGTGAGAATATAATAAATGAATTAATAATCAATATGATTTTTAAAATTTACTTCTGAGTTTACGATAGTTTTTAAGGTATCTGATATCCTTGTTTTCTTGGCTGGGTGTATTGCTGTAATCTACTTGTTAGATTACATCTGAGGACTAGGGCTCCCGCCTACACTGTTGGCTCCTACCTCCTGTAGGTTGAACATGAGAGTTGAAAAAGCAAGATAAAGTCTAAGGAGTGTTGTGAGGAGAAAGGTTAGCTTACCTTTTTTTGAACATGACTAGCATGGTGAAGATGATGAAACCTTACAGAAGTGAACCTGCGAATGAGTTAGGGTGTGCAAATACTGGGACAAAACTGGCATTCATAGCACAGCATGGAGAATTATGTATTTTGGACTTCTGCACCCTGTCTGATTTGGTGCAAAATAACATAAGCTTAAAAATTCCATTTGAGTTCTCTTCTCTTGTATTTGTGCTCTGCAGTTCCTAGAAGATGAGATGTTATGGTGAGGATGGGATTGAGTTGTGTTCAGGGTCTTGGGGTGGCTTCTGTGCCTAGTCCATGTCTCATGTCTGGAGGCACTGGAGAGACAGGAAGCCCATGGTGTTGAGGGAACTAAGGGAGGTGCAGCCTCTGCTCCTGCCCCACAGTGACCATTGCTTTTTCTGTCACCTTGCACTTGCAAGCCACGCTTAGCCCTCTCCTGTCTGAAACACATTTTAATATCTGTCTGGTGGATCTTGGCTGTAGAAGGATTTTTGGGTTGCAGTTTATATGATCATGAGGCCTGGAAATTGCTGACTAAATAGCTGCTTAGGAACACAAGCTTATGGTTGTCTTGTATTCAAAACTACTTTCACTTCTGTCTAGAGCCGTGGTAAAATCTGTGACATTTTAGCTTGGCACATGTGTACGCTTTAAATCTGCTGGGAATTTCCATAGCTGTCATTGCTGAGGACTTGTTTTAAGTAGAAGGAATACTATGAATGTTTAGTGCTTCAGGAATCCCATGAAACTGACAGGAGAATTCAAACTCTTTGGTAACAAAATAACCCACTGTTGAGGAAAAGTGCTGATCCTTCCCATTTTTACTAAAAATCTATACTATCTTTTCCCCCTTACTTGCAGAATCCTTACCAGTATAACTTCTGTAGAAATTTTGTATTTGAGCCCCTTTTACTTGAGACTATGCCGAAGCTGACTAAGCTACCACAGCTGTGACCAGGACAAAATAATGGGTAGCTGTTAAAAGTTGTGGCCTTTGCAGTTTAGTAAAGAGTGATCTTTGTAGCAACACATGGGCTTTCAGTTGGTGAAACTGTATTGGAATTTTCTCATTTATGGGAGCCAGCTCATTTGCCTGCAGAGGAAAAAAGGGTGACTGAAATATTTCCTGCCCCCGGCTGGGCCATTCTCCCCCAGCTCCAGCATTGCTGCTGAAACTTACCTTAACCAGACCCTCAGCTCTGGAGTTTGCTGGATACACACATAAGCAAGTTTGCTGGCTAGGCATAAAAGCAGGAGGAAGGTGGCTGGCAGGGGAGGATTGCCTAAACTCCTGCAGCTGAAGCTGTTGTCAAATATCTGTTGGTTTTCCTGTGATTGTGCAAATTCTGTGGGCTGAGGTGTTTGAGAGATGGCTGTTGCTCCTGGAGGAGAGCTTTATCTATGTTTAGAAAACTCGCATCTTTGTAGGGTCTTAGGGGTTTTTTTGTTCACCTTTATAGTGAAGTAGAGCAGATGGTTCTTCATATGATGCTGTTCCTCTTCTGTTAAAGAGGAATAGAAACTATTAAGAAATAGTTTTTTCCATTGTGTTTTAGGAACACTTCAAGAATGAGTCCACCACAAGATAGAAATAGAAATTCCTGCAGCAGTGAGACTCTGGCAAAGTGCCTTCAAGCAAAGAAGGACTTGGAAACAGCTATATCTGGAATTGTCAAAGCTGAACAGCAGATTAAAGAAAACTGGCGGGAGGTAATTTGAAATTCTTTATCTTAATTTAAATACTTCTTAAAGATGTTTTAATAACTAACATGACTTCAATGAAAGTTTCTATTATTCCAGAATACTTACTATTATCATGGTGGTCTGAAATTTTCCTAGCGATTCGCAAACACATTGCTGTGTCATTTGGCCATGCTCTTCTTAAAGGTATTCCTGTATTACTAGCTTAGGCATGCAGAATTTCCAAAAGCTGTTGGTTGAAAGATCAGAATAGAGAGAGATTACAAATAACAGTATTCTTTGATACCTCTTTAAAGGTAGCCCTGGAACTGTTACTGATCTGAGTCATGTGGTGCTGTGGGTGACTGGGATGAATTTTTGAGAAATAAATCGCTCTAAAAATACCACTTGCCACTGACAAACAGTAGTTTGTAATCAGTGCAGCACATGCTTGTTCACTCTGCTTGACAGATGTAGAAATGTGCGTGTTCCCTGACAGGTGAAGGCCAAGATCCACAGCCACATCAGCCGGCAGCTGGAATGCCTGCGCAGCCGTGAGGTGTGGCTCTTCGAGCAGGTGGATCTCATCCAGCAGCTCAAAGAGGAGGCCTTGCAGCAGCAGGCACAGCAGCTCTACTGGGTGAGGCTTGGTTGTTGGTTGCTGCACCGGCATTTTCAAGCAAACTTTGTCCTTGCAAGTATTGTCTCACTTTTGATCCTGGAAGCTGAAACAATAATGTGTGTTTTGTCTTCCATGCAGTACTTGGGACAGTTCAATTGCCTTATTCATCAGCTGGAACGCTCCTACAGTAACGAACTGGCAAACCAGATTTCAGTTTGCCTGGAGAGGTAAATAGATTTTATGATGCAAGTTAACACAGTTGGGTTTATTTTAACTTATCAATTGAATCTGATTTTTTATTCTAATAGAACTAATAATAGATCTCACTGTTCCTACATTTTTACTAGTTCCTAGAAATAAGAACTTCAAAAAAGTCTGAGGTAATAAATCAGGACTATAATGAGCAGGAGAGGTACTCACTTAGGCAGATTATTTCAAATATTAGTTGTTGATGGCAGCTGAAGTAAGAAGGTGAAACTTGTGTTTTGCTGGCAATTTATTCTATTCTTGGTTTGTAGATAGCCATTTCTTTTTTTGTATGCCATATTAAAAGTCTTTTTTGTTACCTAATAACTGCCAAGTAGCTTGAAAGCCTTTTTATGAAATAATGGACTGACTTCCAAAACAGAATGGATGAAGAATATTGTAATTTCTTTTTCTTTCTGTAACTATCACCTTACTCTTTCAGACTGGAAAGTCTTACACTTAAACCTGAAGAGTCTTCCATCTTGAATTTTGAGGCTGACACATCTTACCTTCGCCAAGCTATTACCTCATTTGGTTCCATTAAAACGATGGTAAGCACCAGGACTTCCCTGGGTTGGAATACTTGTCTCAAAGATTTATTTTCAGTAGTGCAATCTATTCCAAGTGCTATTTTTGCTTTTAGTGACAGCTTGAATGGATCCTGTGCACGAGTCATATAATTTTAGCTGTATAATAAATACACAGTGGTTTATTAATTGTTGCATGTAGTTCTCACTTTCCCTGAGTTTAGTTATGTATATGTTATTTTAATGTATTTTGGCAGAGGCTGAGGGAATGACTACTGCATTCTTTCTCTATTCCAGCAAATGAAAATTTGTTACTGTTCTCTTTAGCTAGCAATAGTTAAAGCATTGTAGATGCTTTCTGTTATAGAAGTATTTTGGGATTCTTATGTAAGCAGCATATTTCCTGTATTGTTGGAGACAATTCTGTTAAAGGAAGCAGACTCAAGGTAGTATTTTTATAGTCAATCTTTCTCCATTCTGTTTGTAAATGTTGAGAACATTGTTAGCCATGAAGCACTGAGCAGGTGTAACTGTGCTTTACTTCTGCTTTATTGTAGAATTTGTCCTAGAAACTGGACAAAATGGAGATTTAAATTAATGTTTACTTTTCTTTCAGCAAACCTCAGAGAGAGAGAATGCTTCTCCCTGGTTCCCAGGGCAGAACTGTGCCCTAATGAACTGTGAGCAGGTGAGCTTGACCTGTGTCTGTGAGTGTTTAATTGCATTAGAGGAAAGAGGAGAACTCAAGCATGTTACGTGAGCTTGAGTAATGGCTTGTGTTTGTTAAGATGCTTGAGTAGCCAGTGGCTGTGGTGAGCAGAGTGATCTGATACTGTAGCTGCTCCAGGAACAGACAGGCAAGAACACAGTGTGAAAGTGTATATGGAGCGTGACTGACAATTTTTTAACTGAATGTTCCTTGATGTTGGAACTATCCAATTCTTATGGGTTTTTTCGTAATTAGAAGGGACTGTGTTTCCTTTTGGTGCAGAAATACTGATGCATGATGCTGAATGCCTGTGTTGATGTTCACCATAGATTGGCTCAGCAATTAGTCTTTCTCCTAACCAAGGACATTCTCTCTCAGCAGCAGACACTGTGTGGGACAGTGAGTGCCTCTCTGGCTGAGTGGTTACTCGGAAGCAGGCCTGTGGGTGTGTGCCAGGCTCCCTATGTTCCCAGCACCAATCTTGAGGAATGGGTTACGCAAAAATGTGTGTCAGAGCCCAGCCAGGTAAACCTTTTGTGCACTAACCTAGTTTTTAACAGGGGAAAACACAGTATCTGATTGCAGGCAGAATGTGGTGGGAATTAAACTTTCTGTAGAACTCCTCATTGTCTCATGTTCAGCTGATGCTTTGGCACTGACTAGCTGAATGCTCCGAGCTCTATGCAAACAATAACTGAACATTGCCTTTCAGTTTTAATAGATGAATTTCAATGTGTCTTTACTAGGATTTGAATACTTCCAAAGTCTGTTATTTTGAGCAAGCCTGGGGAAATCTAAAGGATTTGGAGAACTGGCTCCTGCACAGTCAGCAATGTGATGTTGCTGGGAAGACAGAGTCCCCTGGTTGCAAGGACTCCACCTCTACTCTCAACTCATCCTTTTCCACTATTGGAAAGGTGGAGGAATTAGAATCCCTTGGACAAGAAGAGATGGACCTTTCTGACTGGCTGCTTACTCCTGACACAGAAAATGGAAGTATTGCTTCAGAGGAGAAATGGAAGAATGAATTTAAACCTTTTAGGGAAGAATGCAATTTGAATGATTGGCTCCTCAAAGCTGAAACATGTACCAGTTGTTGTGGCAGCCAGAGCAAAAGTGTGGAAATTGAGAACCTGGGAAATCTGAAGTGCCTGAATGAGCATCTTGATGGAAAGAAATCGCCCACTACATCTGCTGTAAATGCTTGGCTTCTTCAGCATCCCCAGGCCCCCTTTAAAGTGGAAGATGTGTGCAAAGCTAATGATCTGTGTGCCAGCTTTTCAGAATGTGTGTGTGATGAAAACTGTGGAAAAGAGGCTCTTTGCAAATGGCTTCTGAAGAAAGATGGGAAGGACAAAAACGGAGTTCCAGTCAGCCAGAAAGATGTACCAGACCCTGAGCATGAGAAGACCAAATTTCCTGCCAGTTCCTGGCTTAGCCCCTCAAAGCAGCTCCCAAGGGAACCTGTGAGTGCAGAGAAAGCAGATTATTCAGCAGAGGTCGCAGAACCCTGGAAAGCATTGCTCGAGAGGCCTCTGACAAGCTGGCTGGCCAAGACTGAGCACAAAGCAGAAAGCACAGAAGAAAAGGAGAGTCGGGAAAAAGCAGACAAGAGTTCCAAGAGTCCTTTCCTAGACCTCCTGGCTCCATTCCACCTCCCCTTAAATGTAAACAGTTGGGTGTTGACTTCAAATGACCAACAAAATGCAAACCCACCTCCAGTGGAAGATAAATGGCTTCTGCGCAAGAAAGCACAAGTGAGCATAAGTTTTTGATACTTTTGTGTCTTATGTGCCAGGTTTATTGCTTTACTGAATTTAATGACTTCCTTTTCTTCCAAAGTCTTAGCTCTTCTGGATAATACTGACTGAAGATTTTCAGGTTTCTCGGCTCTTTTAATGTTTTCACAATTATTAGTTACTTAGCACTAAACAAGTTAATATGTTGTACTAAATGAAGAAAGTATTAATCTCAAAGACTCAAAAATCAGATTTGGTTTTTTGAACACTTTACAGAAGATACATGAGAATGTAATTACGTTCAGGTTGGTAATTAAGGTGACTTCTCTTTCAGGACTTTGGCCTTCCTACAGTTTGTGACCTTTTTGCCTGTATGAAACTCAGTGGAGATAACGAAAAATGGCTGTATCGGTCTCCTTTACAGGTAGGATGCAGAATGTATTAGAACAGCTAAGCCTAAACATAACTTGGGAGTACAGAACACAGACACTGGCAGCTAATGGTCATCTTCAGTTCTTTAAATGTGATGTTTAACAGTGTAGTAATTCCCTCCCCATAGACCTGTTTAACAGCTTGGACCATTCTCCTTTGTTATTATTCCTCCTCTCTTGATCACAAGCCAGGGAGGGAATTACTTCTGGTCTTGTGTAAGTCTCTCAACTGATGGACACTTGGTAACTTCCATTGCAACTAAGATGTGGAGTCAATGTGTAAATTTCCAGGCAGCTTCTTTCTTATCTCAGTAATGTATATACAGCTGACATCATGTTTTTCCTTTCTGATGATAATTCTTTGTAGTTGCTTTTGAAATAATGAAAATGGTCCTTAGCAGGAGTACTTCAAACCCTAAAAGGTAGGATACTCAGTTCTAGGAGGAATATTAGTATCACTTTTTTTCCAGGGTATCTTATAGTTGGCTTTTTTTTCCCCCAAAGTGTTGCTTGCTGTTTATCAAAGTGAATAACCCTATTTTAAATTTGTTTAGATGTGAAGAACTGGAAGTGTTGAAGTCATCCTCTTCCTGCTATCAGTCGCACATCATGCTGAGTGACTGCAGCCAGCTGAGTGCTTGTGTTTTGTGTTAGGCCGTCTGCTTTCTCTTCTAAAATTATAACAAAGATTCCTTATCTAACAGAGTTACGGAGCAAAAGATCCCTTTTTGTTGTCATTGATTCTGAAATGTAAACCCACTGAGCATAAGCAATCTGATGCAATAGAGGTGTTAGCAAGTTTGTATCTGTTATTGGGAATACAAGGATCTTTAATGGGTTGTCACTTGAAGTATGTTGAAGCCAGTGCAGGTATAAAGCAGAATCTTCCTGGTGCTGTGGAACATCCACCTTTGACAGTGACTTCAGAAGTGCTGCTGTTCCTTTCAGCTGCTACAACTTTGTCATGCGTTGGGTTCCAGCTTACTTAGGCTGTACCTGGAAGCAATTTGTTTTATGGAGCAGTTGCTCACTGTGGAGGCTTCATTTGCATCTTGTGTTGGTGCAGTTCCCAGCTGAGTATATGTAGTCCAGACTTTGAAAAAGACATGGATTTATGGGACCTAACACTCGACAGGAGACTTACTTTTGTATCAAAACTTTTGTTGTGTATTTTTGAGCCTTTCAGAGAACAGGGTAGGGTGTTAATTTTCATGCATCAGTAGATCAGACCCTACTGTGTCCCCAGCATTTACAAACTATTTGAATGTCACTGAAAAAGCTGCAAAATGAAATGTGTTTCTGTTAGTTCTAGATATTTCATAATGAATTTTTACTGATTAAACCACTGGAAAGCAGGCATCTTAGCCACCTAATATTTAAAGGTAATATTTGGGGAATAAGATACCTTTCAGCAGATTGATGTCATGCTGCTTAATTGGGAAACACTGACGTGTCAACCTGTGGCTCCTACTGATGCAGTTTAAAAGTATTTAATCTGTGGTTTCCATGTGATTATGTATGTGAAAGTGGGGTCCAGTAACTCGGATCTCCCTGAAGCTGTGGATAAAATACAAGCAATACCTCTTCAGATATTTAGCCT
>NW_008246060.1:6231492-6238183 GCF_000691975.1 Corvus brachyrhynchos
AAAGAGTGCAAAGATGTTAGATGAAAACGTGGATCATGCCTCTCAGGCTCCTTGGAAAAACTGTGAAGTTCCATTGTTTCTGGTGCAGCTTCTACTCACTTAACAAATTACTCTTAATGACTATGAAAATAGGCCCCCCCTTCTCCCCATCCCTGCTGCCTGCCTGGGAATAAGTGATTTGAGTTCTTCACAACCCTGTAGAAAAGAAATTATTATTAAGATCCGACCTTGGTATCACTCTGCAGTGTGAACACATTCCTGTCTGATTGAGCCTGTGCATTCATTTAAAAGTAAGTTTTCAGTCTGAGAAGGGGAGACTGCACATCTGAAACCAGGCCCTGAAAGGGCTTAACATCAGCAAAACACTTGAGGCTTTTGTACTTTCATAGCCAGGGCTTTCTGCAGGAGGCAGAGAGGTGTTTTAGAAGTTCACTTTCCCCTTCACATGTGTCCTTGTTGCTGTATGGGAAGACTGCACTGTGACTAACTCCAGTAACAGCCTGATCTGATTAGCAGTTGAACTTAATGAAGGTGATTGATGTGCAGCCCACCTCTTCTAATCAATTCCGTATAGTTGTCATTGTGTGCTTCTTTGTCAGTTCATTATGAGCCTTTAAAACTTGGGGGTATGTATTCCTTTACTTACTCAACTGACTTGTTGTCACTAATTGATATTTATGTAAAACATTGATTAGACTTTTCCATTAAAAAATAATTGCAACCGAAGTGTGTGTTATGTCTCATTTACAAGCTGGTTAACAAAAACTGCCGTGGCAGGTGTCCAGTTTGCCTCTGTCTGGAAGCTGCTGCAGTTGTGCTTCCATCCAGATGGGATTCACGTGCTTTAGTTCATTTCACCACTGCTGGAGCTGCACTGAGCTCCCAAGCAGGGAAACTCTGGTAGCAGGCACACCCTTACACACTTAGTGGGAAATTCCTGTCAGGCACTGCCACACTGCACCTCGTGTGTCTCAGTCACTTGTGCTTTGCTCAGCTGTTGGGAGAAATAGAGACTTGGACAAAATGACCCATTTGCTTTTTACCACTCTTGAATACTTCAAGAGGACTAATGGATTTTAGTAGCATGTGGTCCTTTTCTTCCGTGGCTGAAGAACATCTGTGGTCTGGCTGTGCAATTGAAAGTGAGTTCCTTTCTGCCTCCCTGGTGTTTGAGTATCAGCCTCCCTGCATGATTGGTTCCTCCACTGAGGATTTTCCAGTATTTACACTCCACCCTGCATTGTTCATTAAGAGAACATATACAGCTGGGCCTGGCAGCCTTTCAACCGTGATACCTTAAATTTCATGTGGGGGTGCACACGCACACACACGTTTTTTTAAAGTGGACTGGAAGTTCTTTGTTAGAAGTAGTCACATGCAGAACTCCTGAATGTGTGTCCTGAATGTTTAGCTTTCAAACACAGGGAAAAAATACTTTTAAATTATCCCAAGACAGGAGGACAGAGTAGCAGGAACAGAGAATGCTATTCATGGGTTCTCAAATGGCTGCACTTTCTTTGAACACACCGAGATATGTGATCGATGCTCTGTACTGAGGAATGCTTCTTTCCCTCCCACGCTGCTGTGGAGCAGGGTGGCCACAGGTTCCTGGGCCACCAGCTCCCTCAAATCCTTGTCCTCAGGCCAGCTGTGGGGTGAGTGGGGCAGCTGTTCCCACAGGGCAGGGAGAGAGGGTGGCTGACAGAGGGGGAAATACCCGTGAGGAACACATAGCAGGTCTTAATCATGCTGGGAAAGTACCAGAAAGGGTTGGGGTACCCTCTGGTGTCCCTGCACTGGCTGGCATTCAACAGCACAGACCAATACTCACAGAGTACACAAAGCTCCACTTAAAACACACCAGTTTCCTATCTAGAATTTATTAAGCACAGGGGTAGCCTTCTGTTAAAGCATACAAAAGGACTTCCCCCCTCCTTTTGAAGTCCCGTCTTAGATCACAGGAAACAGACTGAACACTGCATCATTTTTCTGCCTTAACATACATTTGCCTCCTGCTTTCAAAAGCTGCTTCTGCTTCGAGGTGCCCATAGATTTCCAGCCTAAGTAGTGATTTTTCAACAAATTCTTCCATCCGTAAGAGAGACGTCACCTGCGGACTGGGAACGATGGAAGTGGATTTGCTTTTCTGTTCTAGAGACTGAGCAAAACCAGCTTCACAGGATTCAAACCCCCTTCATTATACCTGCTGTCTCAGCTCCCTCACTGGGTGCCACAGCATGGAAAGCTGTGGATCTATCAGCAAAGATACCACGACTGGCACCACAACCCTGCTCTTCCAGGACAGTCAAGGTCTCCCATGCTCACATTTATGTAACACTGCATAGGAGGGCTCTAACTTGAACCAAACCCTGTTTTCAACTTGATTTTACATCCTTTTATTTCTACTCAACTTAGATATACTTTTGGTCACAATTTAAAGTAGCAACTTCATACTGATTGCCAGTAAACTGTGAACACAGTATGTCATGACACAGAATATTGTAAACACGTTCTCTGTAATTGTATCATACAATTCACCTCCCTCACTGCTGCCTCTGTGCTGGTTCTGTTTCATAGCTCAAGCTACAGATCACTCCATAGACAAACAGATTATGAACCAAAACTTTTAAGAGCTGTAACACAGCTGTTTCAGGAAAATGCTCTCAGCTCTGCCCTTGAAGCGAGCAGTTCCAGGAAATCTTGAGGGCACTGCAGACCAGGTAACGTGCTAAGTTGTTCAAGAGTTAGCCTAGCCTTAAGGTTGTGCTAACTATGAACTTGAAAAGGCTTGTTTCTATATCATCTTGAGTGCACCTGAAGAATTAAATACATTTGTTAAGCTTCACAGTTTTCCCATTTCAGTTAGGGCAGATAGTTCCTGGGTCACATTTTAGTCCTGAAAAAGTTTTTAGAAAACGTAAGATATACTGCAGAGTTCCTGACATTTAAAAAGCCACCCTTGCCCACCATCAACCCCCAAAGCCGTTCTCAGTCCTTCATCCAGCGTGGTCAAGAGTGCAGGAACACAAGTCCAACCAATGGTGACCAAGAAACATGCAGGGAAGGAACTCACTGATGCCAGTGGGGAGAGAAAAAAGAAGAAAGTGTATGTGTATTCCCAATGTCCCATGTAACAGCACTGTGCAGATGGAGCCCACATCACTGCTCTGCAGCCTGCGAGTGGGGCACAGTTTCTTTGGTGGTGCAGCCCTCAAAAAAAGTATGCTAGAAAGTCCAGCTCTTACACCACAACAGTAACATGCAGAGCACTAAAGACTGGGGAACATAAGGCTTAACAAAAACCAGCATTGACAAAGGGGGTGAGAAAAGGCCTGTTTCCTTATGCTACTTTTAAGTGCTCGCATAAATCTCATTTCACCTGGTATTCAAGCAAAGCTAATCAAGTTCAACTGTGAGGGCTCCTTAGCTGGAGCACTTGCTCTATAAAAAGCTGGTCTCAGGTTATTTTCTGCTAACGAGGCTTCTTAGCAAAGTGGTATTTCTTCTTGGGAGAAGGTAAGAGCTACCATCTTCCCTTTACTGTTTTTTGTTGTTTTTATTTTGTTGGGTGTAATGTAATTATCAAGAGCTGTTTCAGTAGTGGAAACTCAAATGTAAACTTGGTTTGCATTAAGTTGTCTGCTGACCAGTAAGTTTCCTGTTTTTTCCCTTGCTCTGCTTTCCCTGTCTTCAGACCTCTTTAATCATTTACCTGTTTAGTTATTTAAACATAGAAGGAATGAACTGTTATACAGTAACTCTAATTACTGAACTAATTCCCAATTTACTGTTTAACTTATCTGCAAATGACGCTTGGTTTATAGCTTAACACTGGAGAACATGTAGGTTCATCACAGTCTTTGTTCTGCCAGTAACCTACAAATGTACTTCAGGCAAAAAGTTTCTTGCTAATTAAAAGTCCTGTAATAAGGCATGAGTGGAGTCTTTATACTGCTTGGTTTTTAACTGTTGGGTAAATGAGTTCTGGAGTACCCAAATATTTTGATAATCCACTGGCAGCTGTTCTGCAACAGCAACTGTATTTCATCTATAAACAACCAGATCCTTATTTATTAGAGCAAATAAGGGAGTGAAGTCAAACCATGGTATGCCTCACCATAACCACCCCTCAGGAGACGATCAGCCTGCTTGTCCGCTTCCCCTCCCCACCAACTCCCCCAGGATTTCATCACACTAGTCCTTTAAAATGAATCCATGAACAGGTCACTGGATGCAGCACACTTTTGTCTTACCAGTAGCAGGAAGAGCAAAGGATAGAAATGGTATTGAGTAAGTACCACCCTTTTTATTCTGATGATGTCCCTTTTCATAGCTTGCCTTGTGCTGTCAGAATAGCAAGGCCTGCCCTGTGCCATGGCAACTGGGGCTGTGCTGCTGGGCTGGCCAGGTGAGGCGCTGGGACTGCAGGGAATGCTCTATGGACACAGACCTTACAGGCACCCCAACAAACCTGGCAGCGAGCAGGAGCAGCTACGGGGGCCCAGCGTGCCTGGCAGCTCTGGCCAGGGCTGCCTGGGGAGCATGGCAGGGAGACTGTCTCGGTGGCAGCTGTGTTCACTTGCAGGTCCAACAAACATTGCTGCCTCTCCAGCAAGTGGCTGGCGGGAAGGGCCAGTCCAGCTACAGGACGTCAAGAGGTTCCTCTCAGCACAGCTTCCATCAGTTTCACACTAATTGTAAATAAAATAGCAAGGGGCACCAGATAGATCTCACAACTGATTTGATTGGTGACTAAGCAAGCGTGTCCTCGGCCCTGCTCACAGGGACTGCCGGGCTAGGGAGCCCTTCATGTGCTCCCAGTTGTTGTACAGAGCGTAGAGGCCGGTCAGCGTCAGACCTGCGATCCCACCTCGTGCTATCCCGCGCACTCCACCTGGAAAAAACAAAGCACATTACAGCTCATCAGTGTTACTCTGCAGGAAATAGTCAGTGAACAGCAACTTCCAAGAAGTTATCTAAATCCAGAGGCATCTTAATGAACAGTCCTTTCTTAAGTAACTCTCCAGAAAGAGTCCCTGTGCTTTTTCTACCTCCCTCTCAAACCTGCTGCCAGGCTCAGGTTGATTCTGGCAAATCAACCTCATCCTGACGCTAATTCTGCTGGAATGACTTCCTCTCAAACTGTGTTAGTACTACTGCCTCAGGGAATCACTATGGAGCACTGGAAGCCAAGATGGCTTTTCCCAAGTCCTACTTACTCTATTCCATCTGTCCTTAATACAATTGTTTCTACAGTTAGATATGCTCTCCTCCTGTTGCAAAAACTCCTCAATTTAGGTTTTCAACTGAGGTTTTCAGTTATGGTAACTAGCTCTGGGCAGAAGGAGAAAGGGCAGGAGGGAAATAAGTGAACAAAACAGCAGCTGATACAGACATGACACTGGGCTCCAGAGATTCATTAGGGCCATCATGCAGAACCTATCACTGCTTTTGTGTCTTTGGAATTTTAAAACCTTTTGATAAAAAAATAGGAAGTAGATGAAAGGGACCAACTGGCAAGAACTTACTAGGGTGTACATTGAGCAGCTTTCTTTATTCTTACTTTTATTAATACTCAAAATTATCACCTTGCAATGGTAAAGAGTGAGTCACACAGGTGACTGAAGTTTCAAGGTGCTGGTGAGCACCTTAGTGTAAGGCAGAAATATAGGGCAAGTTTGGCTACTGCCTGCAAGCAGTGCATCTGGCTGGAGCTGGGAGTGTAGGTGGCATCCCACCTCCACTCCATCCATATGAGGACTGGGGTATACAGGTGCACAAGTAGAGACTTTTGTTGTTCTTACGAAACAGCAAAACACTTCTGTGCCTCAGCAGAGCTCCCAGAATGTACTGTAAACGCACAGAACACCTGGGAGTATGACCCTCAATGCTAGGAAAACTTCAGTGAGTTTGATTCTGCAATGTTTATCATTGTAGCTGAACCAAGCTAGATAATATGTACAGTGTATAGAACAAGGCCAGTTACTGCTGACAGTGAGATAAAAAACCCTGCCTGCTTTATTGGAGAAACTGGCAGTGCACTTTAGGTTTCTCGAACTTGAAAATAAATGCATCTCAGTAATCAGACAGATTGCCTTTTTTCTTTTTTTTTTTCTCTTTCTTTCCATTATGGGTCATAAAGTTGTCTCACAGAATTCCTTTTAGTGAGGCAAGAAGCTGTTGGCATCAGCTAGACTGAGACTGTGTTCCCTGTGCTGTAAGGTTAAATGGGTTTCACTGGAGTTGTTAAACCTCCCCATATTGCCCAGGTATGCAATGAAACCAAGAAACTGCACAAGTGGGACCTGGTACTAGAAGCCACGTCTAGCCACAGGTTCTGGGAATTTCATTGCCAGACCAGTTGTGACAATTTGAGAGGTTTTTTTAGGGTATAAAGCTAACTGTCTTCACCGCTGTAACCATTCAGAATTCAACAGCTCTAAAGAAAGCCCTACTGAATATGCTCTATGTGCCTAAATCAGCATTTAGGAAAGCAAATGTACATTTGTGTTTGCTAATTGATACTGAATTTGTTGCACAAAAAGCTTTTCATATGAAGGGCTTGCAGCTGGGTACACAAAACTAACCATGTGCAAGCAATGTCTGGCAAAAAGCCACAGGTGAAATTTAAAGTAGTACTGTTGCAAAACAAGTATTTGAGACAATCTTTAAAAATACAGACTCCTTGTTC
>NW_008246060.1:6238212-6242652 GCF_000691975.1 Corvus brachyrhynchos
TCCTGCTGAGGTAAATGAATACAACATTAGAGCCCAATTTTCTGCTGTTCATATCAGGATTCAAGAGATCACAGCAGAAACCCCCAAAGGGGGTCCATGGCCATCAAGTGCACAAGGAAACATGGAACATCCCCACAGAATGTGACGCACTACAGAGCTATGACTATTCCTGTAGGCTCTTCCCTCAGACCCCAGGTTCAATTCCTCTCCTTCCCCCTTAAAATCCTATTCTTCCTATACAAGAACAGGTAGTTGAAGGCTGATCAAGCCTGGCTCCAGATTCTGTGAAGTCAGGGTTGTACAAGAAAGGTGTCATCTTTAATTCGGATTGCTGAGCTGCTTTCTAGCATCCATGTATGTGGACTTAAGATGTGCTGCTCCTACCACAACAAATGTTAGTGTTCTCTTATGCTGAGCCAGCCAGGTAAGGATGGCAGCTCTAAGCCCACTGACAAAGGGTCAAGTACAGGGCCTAAAGCCATCTGTAGGCCTGCAGACAACCTAGGGGCATTGCTGGAGATGTTTCATGAGCAGGGACTAAACTTGCCATTGGTATAGGCGCATGACTGAGAGAGAAAATACCCAAGAAAACATGCAAGAAGTGTTTATTTACCAGTGTTTCTATACTATGCTTTTTCTACAAAATGTTTGGGTTTTTTTCTTTTTTGTAGCAGTTGCTCCTGGTTTCTGAACTACCCACAGTTATTACAAAAAAAAAGGGAAAGAAAACTTTCCCTAACTGGTCAGATTTACATTTGAATAAGTATGTTCAGGGTTGTGGCAGACTTCAAACAGTAAGGCACTTTAGAATACAGCCTCATTGTTGGGCAGAAAATGTTAGGCCCTCTGAGAAAATTACCTTGTTAACAAAAATAGAAACTAAATTCTCCACTCCCCATCCCAGCTGTGTTTGCATGATAGAACACGTTCCCACCCCTCCTCTGCAATCACTCCCTGCAAGCCTTTGATACCAATATTGCCCTGACAAGCCCTGCTGAAACATGGCCGTGTGCCCCTAATCTTGCATGTCCCAGTAAGATAAAGGTTTCAGCTGACAGACACTTCTGGAAAGCAGGTATTTTGAGATCAGGCACCTTACACAAGAGTTGAGAAAGACAGATCTGACGCTCTCTAAAAGGGAAATTAGTTCTCTGGCTTCAGCTGCTGCACCTTTTCACCACCAGGTATAGTCCCTCCTCCATGCATTTCGAGTAGGTTCCAGCCATGGCACAGCTCAGCATTCCAGTGCACTATGCCATGGCACACAGCCTTCCAACAGCACAGCTCTGCACTTCATCATAGCAGGGGCCACTCCTAACTGAGCTGCACTTGTCCAGTAGGTAAAACCATGAGGGCAAAATCTTCCCTTTTAGCACCTTCCTGTCTCTATTTTTAGAATGTTACTCCAATGCCCTGTGATGTTCCTGGGATGGTTAAAGCAAGAACCATACAACAGTAAACATTAGAAATACCTTAACCAAAACCTCAGACCCACACACTTATGCTAAACAAAAGAAGAATAATCTTTAAATTGTGATTAGTTTTCTGTCTTTCAAACTCTCTCAGATACTCTGAATGAAAACAATTTCTCTTCCTCCCGGGCTTTCAGGAACAAAACCACTTTTCAATGGTTTAAAGAGCTTGAGTTAAGCATACAAGGCAATCTCAATTTTGCTCCAAATTCAAGCTCAGTAACCAGACCATCTGAACCATCAAGCAGTCATTTGTTTGAACATCTGTGGGTGGCCTGATGTCATTAGAAACTATCAAGAGTTTCCTCCTGCTGCTCCATGGGGTTCATTTTATGAAATCCTGTAAGTAGTGGGCAAAGTCTGTGGATACAGAAATTACTGAGGAAACTGATAAAACTTCTATTTGGAAGCAAAATATATTCCAGAAAAGCATGTTCCATTTTCATATTGCTGTAGCTAAGGCAGTATTGTGCTCAGAATACAGAAACAACAAAGCCTGAAAGAGGGAACATTTCCTGTAGCTATTGTGGTATGAAGGCTAAATTAGAAAAAACAGTAGGAATCTACTATTTAGTTTACTAGTTCAGAAGTACTGAAGCTATTGAAATTACTTTGCAAACATGATTAAAATTTGCTGTCTTCTCACTGAGTGAAAGCAGCAGCACCTGACTGACAGGAGGCTACTTCAGCTCCTGTAACTGGCACCTGCAAACCCTGAAAATCCCTGCAGCTCTGAGTTCACTGCTCCTGCAGACCTGGGCAGCACTGAAGGCAGCTCTGCTCTCAGTGGCCACACATGCTCTTAAGACATCAGTCCTCAGGAAACTAAAAAAGCCTCATCGAGCTGTTACCTGTAGCGCTGCTTGTACACTGTCCTTATCTCTTCCTTGTTTCAGATCTCAAACAAAATCCTTTCTCTAAACACCATCTGATTGATAACCCTATAAACTTGTTAAGTTAAAACAGGTTTTAAAAGGGATTCTTAATTTCCAAAATGCCTGATAGCCCTAAACTTAAGTGATGACAAGCAACTTCTTTACTTTTCTCCAAATACTGCAGAAAGTAAGATATCCCAGACCTGTACCTGCAGCAGCCCCCACAAGCTCTTCCTTCCCCTTCCCCAGCCAAGAGAAACAAGAAAACAGACCTGTCTGGCCCAAAGAAAAACATGGGCTGGGCTCAGAGAACAGGTTTTTTATAGCTCAAGAAGTTAGTCAGCTAACACAGCTGCCCTGAACTACCACTGGATGTCACAAAACTGATCTTTAGCTCCAGCCAGATTTTACTGCTGGCAATAAAACATTTAGCCCTTAATTCATAACGTATTGACTCTTCAGGGTTGTGTTCTGAGGCCTTGAAATGACAACTACTACCTTCAGCTATTGCTAGCATGCAACTCCCTTCTTTTCAGACACACACCATTTTCTGTACCAAATTATGTAACGCCTATTGTTCCAAAGGCATGAGATGCTGTACCTAGGATCGGGCTCCTACTGCACAAAAGTAAACAAAGGGATTTAGTTTGCCCAAAGCATTACTTTACTTTTGTTCCTGTTACCCTGAACCTCAAGAAAGGAAAAAATTTATCCAAGAAAAAGAACATCTACAACCTGTGTAACCCTCAGATAAGAGGGTTAGTCTTAATCCCGAGGTTAGTTAACTTTTTTGCTTACTGAAGTCTGTCAGGGATTCCAGTGAGAAATTAACAGCTGTCACACTGGGTCCAAGTTTGTCAAAGGCCAAAATCCCGTCTAGCTCAGTATCTTTTCCTGAGTGATCAATCCTGCATGCTTGAGGAGGAGTGCAGGAGCCCCAGCCAGCTGTACTTTGTGACAACTGGAACCATGTGCATTTTAATGGTGGGAGGGAATCACAGTGACAATTGTTTTTGGTTTTTTTGTTACTTTCATAACTAATACAAGTATGAGAAAACCTAATAAATATGGTTGGTTTAGAAAAGAGGTTGAAAACACATGCAAGGAGGGGAAACATTTGTTTTAAGATGTACTTGTGCTTTGTAACATTTATAATAAAAAAACTAATATTAATTTAAGATATTAACTAATATTTATTTAAGATACTAATTTCTGCCTTTGCTTAAAACTGAATGAAGAATAGTATCTTATTAAATGGAAAAGCCATCCTTGTGGACTTAGGATATCAGACCCCCTTTTAGCAAAACTCGAATTGACTGAGTTGTAGTAACATTTTTATTGCATATGTTACTTGCAGAGGAACCCAAAGGGTTTCCTTCTGACTGTTACCTAAACTGAATGTTCTGCACAGAAGTTAAGTGGTGAGCTCAAAAAACAGCTCCCATAAAGTTATAAAACTGGTGTAACAAATTAATATGTACTCTGATTGCTGCATTTGGCCTAAAATCTAGTCAGTAATTGTGGCATTAAATTTAAGTTGAAATAAACGTGAAAGTTGGCGATCACTTTGGTCAGATGAATCAAGCAGTAGATGTTTCAAAACTCCTCACATCAGTTCTCCATTCCCACTCAGGAGGTGTCTGATAACCTAAGCCATGCACCAATGCTGAGATGGAGCCCAGCTATCACCTGGGACTGAACTGCTTCAGTCACTTCAGTGGGGAACTTTCAGTGACTGATGCTGCTGACCATGAACACAGGGAAGGGACTGAATTGCCACTGTCCTCACTTGAACAGTTTTCAATCCTCTCTTATCTTCTCCCACACAGGCTGTGTCAAGTAGCTTTGCACAAAACTGCCCACCATCAGTGGCTTTAGAACGTGCACGTTCTGCTTGACTGCTGGCATTTTGGTAATGATTAACACTTCTACAAGGACAAATTGTGAAAACTGGGACCAGTTTGGGGCAACAGATCTCAGCCTTCACAAAGTCTTCCCACTGTTTTTTTTTTCTTCCCTGTCCACTCATCAAATGCTTCATCATTGGTTTCAGAAATTCAATCTGGGCTTTGCAGTGTAATTAGGAGTGTTTT
>NW_008246060.1:6242673-6253475 GCF_000691975.1 Corvus brachyrhynchos
TAAGCAGGAGTGTACATCAGCAGGGCTGCTGATGTGATTCCTCCATCAGTGCTGTGGTTAAACATGAAGTTACAATGAAAGACCTGCCATACATTATCTTGTTTCTTCTTATGTATGATCCTGATCCCTGTACAAAGCAGGAACGATGGAAGTGGAAATCTGAGTGTTTGAACAGCACTGCCTGCCAACTCTATACCCACCTCTTGTGGACTACAGAACAGCCTTGATTTGCATTGGCATGTTTGTATGAGCTGCCAGCTGACACTCAAATATGGAGATTTATAACTCAGTGTCCTTGACAGCTTTTAAATTTTCCACTTCTTAATGCCAACACATGGCATTCCATGTAACACAGGTAATTATTACAGTCTTGATATGTCACAGATGTGTGCTGATCTTTTCCAAGGTTCAAATATTCAAGGTTTTAATGTAAATATAGATCCTGATGTAGGGTAAAGGCAGAACTTAGAAGTTTTACCATACAGAATAAGAAAGGGTGTTCTGGCATAAGGTGACAGGAGAGGCAGCAGTTTCTCTGCACTATGGCTCATATGCACAGCACACACTCGAAGTACAATACTGTAATGAATAGAGATTTACTGACTTCATTTGCCTTTATCAGGGCTACTACTAGCACTGTAGATCTTGTGTTACAAAACAAATGTCCTACCGTGCTCTGGTAATAAAAACTTTAGTAGTGTCAGATGACTGTGCATGTGACTGAAGTAGTTACCTGTGGTTGCACTGTGCCAAAAAAAGATTACACATAATGCCAGCTCTATACTTCTGAAAGGTAAGGGGGATGCTTCTGCTGGAGTATAAGATGACAGTTCTCCTTATTAATAAACTCCTACAGGAAATATTAGGCTTCTATATGCTACCCTTTCCAGCTGCTCTTGGTCATCTGTCATATCACTCATGAAATCTCAAGGAAGTAATGGAATACAGGAGAGCTGTACTGTGCCCTTGCGAAGTTTAAGAGTCTCATATTTATGAAGGCTGCTCAAGCCAATTATTTTTGACTTCAGGTAGTCTAAGCCATCAGGAAAAGAAAGTTACTCAAACTGTTTTGCCCCATATATAAAGCTGGCCTTCGGGAACACTTTTAAGACACTGTGGCTCAGTTAGATATGCAAAAGTACATAGGTTAATTCTTGCATTATCTCCTCCATAAAATGCAGGTGAGTTATGCAGCCAAACATTTACTGAGTTACTTAAAACATAAGACTTTTTTCCATGTGGTAGTATCAATCTGCGGTACACAGCAATCCTCTAAAAAAGATGATGCCTCAAATTGTTAAGCTTGGAACATGTGTTAACAGGCATTTTGCTGATGAAGCTCAGACCCTCTCTCCTGCAAACAATTCAGTTTGCAGAAGCAAACTCACCTTAAATCCATGCTGTTCTCAAATAACATTGTTTGCTGGTTTTGACCACTTTGCAAAGACTAGAGTCCTACCACAAGACAACAGTTTCATGAACACCTAAGTAATAATTTCAAAAATATTCTCTGTGTGTAGGGTTTTTTGTGGCTCCAGGTACCACTTTCGTGTGAATCACTGTCACATTAATCACTTGTAGTAAGTTTCATCCTCATGCAGTCAAGCTCTGTGTTCTCTATGTGTGTATTTCTCCCCTGCCCCCATTCACTTTGGAAGGTAGTTCCCATTTGCCTGCAACCAGTCATGGACTTGAGAAACAATTAGTTTTATCCTGCTATTGCTGAAAAACATGGCTAGGAATGAGGGGGGTACCTCTGAGGAAATAAATGAGTGTTTCTTCAGTATATATGTATAATGGTCATAACTTGGCTCTCATGGTTACTGTCAGTCCTGGGCAGTTGGAAAGAATCAAATTTAACTCAGCTGGAATTTTGTTTTTGTTCAAGTTTTCCTTAAGTAGCCTTAGTTGTGTGAAACACATTGTGGCTTAGAGGACATTGAGCTAATAGCCATTTTTACACTGCCAATTTTCAGAGCAGGACAGTATTTAGTAAAAATAGTGAGAATCCTAATAAATAGGATAAGCACAAGAGCAGGGAAAAGAGAAATATTTTGCTACTCTACCAGTGCTTTTGTATAGCATTCCTGTCAAGGTTCCAGCAGCTATGGTGTTCAGGTCATCTTCTGCACCTCGTGTTTTTTCAATGATGACTCCAAATGCACTGTAAAGTAGAGCTGGGGGAGAAAAAAAAGTTAAAAAAACCTTCCACTGTCTGAGGCCCAAAGCTTAGAATTCAGGCTTGGTGTAGCATTTAGACTATGCTTTTGAAACACAGATTTTCTGCTTATTTGAAGGGAATCCTCTGCAAAATCCCATCTCCGGTGTGTCTTTTCCAGATCTCTTTCTTTATAGCTATTTCTTCTTTCTAGAGCTATAATTTGGTTATAAAGCAGCATTGTTCATGACAATATGTGATACAAAGCACTGACTGAAGTTTTAAAAAACTAGCATATTTTTCCAGTTTGAATTTGTTTAAAAATTCAGGGTTTAAATGTGTACTGGCAGTTTCATACTGTCTTCTGTGGACGGCATGAAACTAAACCCAACACTTTCTAGGTAGCAGAGAAAACTGCTGTTCATGTGTGACAGTGATGAAACGTTAAGTACAGCATTCAGATCATGCTACCAAGAACTGGAGTACAATGGGCTATGTTTCTTTTAAAAATTACTATTAGAATGCTTTGGATTTGACATTTACAGCTGTTTTCACCTCTGCTTGTGCATGAAATCTTTATCCCCAGAGGGCCTTTTGTTTTGGGATTACTTTAGGGACTGTCCTGGAAAGGACTATAAAGAAAAATGCATGGGCTTTTAGTATGGATGCATTTATCATTTATACATTTTGATGAAGGGAAAAGCACTCCCCACCCCATCCTCAGCCCTCATGATATACTCATATTCCATGTTGGCAAAGAACAGTAGAGTATGTCATCATTTTAAAGCGATAAAGACAATGCCATTTAATTCTTTCCTTGTCCTCCAAGAATTTGAAATCTTTCCTTCTGCTAAAAGGCAGTAAATCCTTCATAAGCAACCATAATAATGTCAATGCCTTAACAGCAGCATCGTTCTCCATTCAGCACAGGCAAGGGTATTTCAGCTTGTCTTAGCAGCAAGTAGATTAACAAGAAGGGAAGGAAAAGCTGAATTCAACATAATTTTTTAAAAAAGTTCAGCACAGCTGTTGCTTCTGTTCAGGAACAGAATGACAAAAATTGTCAGTAGTGACAAAAAGAATCTCCAAGGTACAGAAAGGCTGCACAAGGTGAAGTAATATGCAAAAATAATTCAGCTCCTTGAAAGAAATTTCTCTGGTAGCTAGGACAAGATAGAGCTCTACCTGAACCCCAAATATAAGGTTCTGCTTAACTCTGTGATTTTGGAGGCCATATTTTGTAAGAAAAAGAACAATTTGTTACTGGAATGCACAAACATTTTCTTGAGTAATCTTTCTCCAAACACAGCTGAAAAAACATGTTAATGTGTCACTTAAACTGAAACCTTGAACTGCAGTGTACCTCCGTCTCAGTTCTCAGACACGTTTTCATTAGATTTGGAATTTAAAAAAAAAAAAAAAGAAAAAACCCATCCAAACAAAAACAGCCTGATAAAACTTACAGGCAACATGTGTTTCTTATGGAAAAAGTGCCATTCTTGCTGTAGTTCAGAATCCTATCTCTAACCATGCCCTCTATACTATGCCTCAAAAGCTAATGCCTGAGATAAATGGCAGCTAATCTGCTCTTCAGAAAGAAGACCGAAATAAAATGCCATAAATGCAACTTAGCCCATGCTTTGATGCATTTCTCTGAAGTCAAGCAGATGTAGACTGGGTTATAACGTGATGTAGTCTCTGATTTAAATATTGCTAACTTCCAGTACAATTTTGTAGGACAACGAGTTCCATCATTATTTTTCTTCAAAATAATTTCATCATTTTGGATTTCTCCTTTCAAAGTGACTGCATCAGTTTTCATTTTTTAAGACTGTGGAAGACTGGGGAGAGGCGAAAAAATCTGTAATCTCTAGGGCATTAGTTATTTCACTGACTTTTATGAAATAATTTCGTTTTTCTGAGGCAACTGATGTGATTTTATTTCATGGCCCCCTCCCCTCCCCACCCAAACCTCAGTTCACAGAAGTTACTTTCTCATACATCAGGCTATTGATAATTTTCTTTTCTCTTTTTTTCTAACCCACATTAGTTGTAAGCAATATTTAGGTTTAGAGTCAGTGGTATCATGAGGGATTATTCTAGCTAATGTACCATCATTTAAAGAATAAATCTTCGTAGTGACTATCATATTTCTTCCTCACATAAACATTTTGTTGACTCTTTAACAGGAAACAAACATCAGGCAGTTGATCACATGACCAGTCTCAATGTAGGTTGTTATTTCAGAAATATTGTATTTTTTGCCTTAAGTTGTGAATTAACTGGAATTTATTAACAAGTAAACATTATCTGTATTTTCTAGTTATTTCTGATATAGCTAGAGTTTGTTTGTAATGTAGTGAAAAGTCTGGGTTTTATTTAAAGGCTTTTGGCTCCTTATGCTGTAAATCCTATTTTAGCTTTTAATTTCCTTTTGATGTCTATTGAACTGCCCTTATGTCCCAAAGAAAAAATCCTGTACTTTTTCCTGATGGATTTAATAATGAAAATTTAGAGAACACTCTTACTCAGATAATACACAAATATACTTTCCCAACAATTACATCTTTAAATTGCTTTCCCTACAAAGGAATGACTACTTACCCAGTGATCCCAGAGTGTTAGCCCATAACGCTCCTTGCCTTGTCACCATATTTAGAATTCTATAAAGGAGTTAAAAAGGTAGGAAAACCTTTAGCACTCTGTGTTTACATAAAGACAGTGTTTACGACAGTAGGGCTTGTGTGTTTATGCTATACAATTGGTTAATAAAACTGCAATAATGAACTAAAAGCTCTTGAAAGCAAATATTCAGTCCTGTCAAGTCTTAAGAAAATCTTTCTCTCTTTCCAAGGCAAACTTGACTCCCACCAAGACTCAAATTTCTTCCCTTCAAATGACTTTCTAACCTGAGTTGTCCTTCCTTACGTGGTGACTACACACAGCTCCTGGAATGACTGATACACTTATGCAGACTTAGCTGGGTAAAAGGTTTCCAAGAAAGCCTCAGTGCTCCTCTACAAGGACCATGTGGCAGGGAGTGTGGAGATGCCTGAGCAAATGGTGTGGGTAATAAAACAGGTCTGGACTGCAGCAAGTCAGGAAGGGAAGAGGCAGTCCCTTGCACTGCCATTTGTCCACTCAGCACCCACCAAAAGGCTGAGAGGTGGGTCTGTGTGTATGGTCTGTGTGTAGGCTTCCAGACTAGCACTAAAGAGGGCAAGAGAACCTCTAGTGCGCTCTCAGGGAAGCACAATGCCACTTCTTCTTGGCACCAGCTGTCTCCAGAACAGTGACAACAGCAGCCAGAAGAAATGACTGATCTTTATCTCCCAGCAGTGTAACACTATCACAGGCATAGTATTGCCCTGGACAGCTGACTACCACTGGAACTTAGTTCAGCATTTAATGTGTGACACTTCCATTGCTTTATGTCCCTTCTGATTTAATTTTCTACTATTTATCCTCATTTTATAATTTTCATTAGGACACAGGTCATTACTGAATATGGTTAGGCAATGAACTAAAAAATAATGGAAAACTTCATTTTGAAACAAGAGAAAAAAAAATGTAAGAGGCTAGGGTATTGACAACCTCTCCTTAATTACAACCCCCACCTTCTAACCTGATATTCATTCTGAATTGATAAGAAAAATAGTAATTTTAATAACCATGGCATACTGTGAGACATTTTGATGACAAATGAATACCTGCAAAATTAAAATTCATTAAGAAAGAAATCTGTGTACATCAAAGATAAATTTGGAGGAAATCTAACTAGGCAAGTCTGTTCTTTGCACCTGATGAGGGAAAAACAGAACTTAATGCACTGTTGGAAGGTGATGACCTTGAGCAGATCTTTGCCTTGCAGAGCCAGGATAGGAGCAGTGTGAGCACTGACTGCCACCTCCTGGGCTTGACCTGCTGAAGTTTGTGCTTAACATCATGGTTTTGTCCAACTCTGCTCATTCCAAACACCTAAAATACAACTCTGTTCATCTAGAACATTACGAAAGAGCCATAATTATAGTGGTGAATATTTTGATAAAGAAGGGGATGAATACAGAAACAATTTAAAAAGGAGCAGAGCCAATATAAACTGTACCAGGAAATATTAAATTCCTCTTCTAAAATTCCCTTGTTCCCAAGTATTCTGCGAATGAAAATTGTTTTCCCCCAGTTATTCTGTTCCTCTGGTTTTCTATGTCTTTCACTTAGGTTTTCCTATAGTATGTCTAATTCACCACTATTTTCAGAAGAGGCATCCTGTTGAAACAAATGTTTCTGTCTTTGCTGTGTTCTTTCAAACAATCAGGTAAGGTGAAAACACAGCAATGTCACGGGTGCTCATGGATACCACAATCCAGAACAGCTCCCCCCATGCAATGCCTGCTCAACAGCATGCACCAGTGTCATCCCTAATGCAAACCCAGGCAGGCCCAGCTTCTGCATTTGAATCCTTTCCTGGTTGTGAAAATCTTGGGAAAGAAGGGAGACTTGTGCTTAGACAAATTACAGCAAAAAACAGCTCAAAGCAAACACTGCTGCTTCTGGGAATATTTCAACATATAAAAACACTGCTTTGGCTTTGAAGTAGATTTTTAGTAAGCATCAAAGTAGTAATTATTTCTCAAAATGTTTAAGCTAAGTCAGAGGACACACCAATTGTGACAATAAAAAGCAGAAGGTTGAAATGAACGTCACTGTAACTAAAAACATGCCATAACTTGATGAAGACAAATACTGACTCCACTAAAGAAAAAAACCTCCAAACATTTATTTTTTGCGGTATAATCAGATCTAGCCTTGTATAAGCTGGAAGAAACAACTCTGTCACTAAGAAGTACATTTTTTTTTTTTAGATGAAACACTTACTGTACGTTTCTAGGTTTTGACCATGCCATATTCTGTGTCTCCTTCAAGCCAAGTCTCAAGCCATTCAGTGCACCAAATGCTGCCCCTAGTTGGAATAATACCAGTCATTACTTTTTAAGAAGAAAAAGAATCAACAATACTTGAAGCAAATAGCGAGAACAGAATTCAGTGTATAGACTAAAATCAAGTATCTCTTTATTTAAGACTAGAACAGACAATTCTTGCAGAACAAGACATTTACAACCTCATAAATCACTGCATGCATAGGTGTTACCTGGACAGCTGGGAAAAGTGAAACCCACAACCACCTACCTGTCATACAACATCCTCCAATGGTAAAAAAGGCCAGCTCAAATCTGCCTCGAGTTTTGTTGGCTCCTGTGGGCAAGATAAACTCATCTGTATCCTGGGGGAAAACAAAAACAAATGCTTTTGTATTTTCCAAGTCTAGTTGAAAATGTAGGCCATATTCACTTTTTTCTCTAATCCATGCAATAAACTAAAGATGGATAGAAGTATTTCTGGAAAATTATTGTCTACAGTAGCACAGAGATGGAATACACTATGTGTATACTTTATTAAGCATGAAAAAGGACTGTAAAAAGATAAATTGACTGAAAGCTTTTTTTTCCCCCTAGCTGTCCTAACTTTTTATAAATTACACCAGTCAGCCAAGGAACTCATACTGTGTGGGTTGTTGGTTGTTTTCGTTTTTAATTACTATTTGCTTAATTATTTATTACATCTTGCAGCAGGCAATAAAAGCCTACCAAAAGCCTTCCTGTTGTCTGATTACACAGCACTGTTTGCTCACTGAGCAACCTAGTCCGATACAAAAATGCATTAATGCAGGTTTCCCACTACTCTGATACTAAATGAAAACTGCCTTTCTACAAAAAAAAAGTATTTCCTTGCCCTGAAATAAGTGACCTATTTTGAGGATGTGAAAAATGCAAGGAATACACTAAACACTAGTGATGATAAGGCATGAAATATGTGGGGTTGGTTAATTTTTTACTTGTCCATCTTTCTCCCACAGGGCCAGGCTTGTGTTCTTGTAAATCAGTGGTCTAAAATGTTAGAGAAATGGCCTAGAGAATGGCATATGTGTAGGGATAAGGTGTGCCAAGGTATTTCTTCAGTATGAGACATTGAAGATGCCTGTTCTTAAGGTGCTAAAGCAGCAGATCTCTTTTAAGGTTCTGTGCTTTCCACAGTATTATCCACCCCCTACTTAACTGACACATGACTCCAACAGCTGCAGGCTCAAGGAAA
Source organism: Corvus brachyrhynchos (assembly GCF_000691975.1). Classification (NCBI taxonomy): domain Eukaryota; kingdom Metazoa; phylum Chordata; class Aves; order Passeriformes; family Corvidae; genus Corvus; species Corvus brachyrhynchos. The sequence continues at coordinate 6,250,982 of NW_008246060.1, forward strand.
TGCATCCTAAGGGGTTTTACTGCCTCACACTTGACACTAAATGTGAATGCCAATACAGAAAAAATAACTTCTAGAATTGTTAATTCTGTTATCAATAAAATGAACTTATAATATGCTTTCTATCTTCCTTGTAACTAGGCAGTTGGAGAAATTCAGTAGTTAGCGGTTTCTAACAGTTTTCACTTCTGTCCCAAAAGTCAAGATTAAGCAATCCTTGCCTATGTAACATTTAAGTTTCTAGAGACAACCTCAAAAGCCCATCCTCCAGGCTTCTGCCAAAGGCTGACATGCTAATTTGTAACATGTGCTACCTGCTGCAGGCAACACAGCATTGCAGAAAACACCTTGTTCTGTGCCTGCATTCATGGACCAACCAAAAAAGTGGGGTTTAAAGTAATGAGTACCATTGTACTATGGGAAGACCAGAACCAAAATATAAGATTCTCAACAGTAAGGCTGACTTTCCTGCTGCATTCTGAAAGCAAACAGACAGTCTTTAAACACCAGAAGACCCTCACCTCTTCACTTGCACCTTCAGAGAAACCCCAAATTTAAAGGCTAATAATTTAAGTTCTTCTATTCTGAAATATTAGCTATGCCTTTTTCCTTCAATATTTAGAATCCTAGGAATCTGTGGAGACTGTTTAGTGCAACCCCCATTGTTAAAAGAAGGGTCAGCTAGTGCTGGGCACTCAGAGCCATTCCCAGGTCTTCTGATTCTCTAAGGAAAGAGACCTCACAGCTTGTATGGGCAACTTTTTCAGGTAAAAAAAATAATTCTAACATTTAAAAGGAGTTCTCTTTTATTTCAATACACTTGCCTTTTACTTCAACACACTAGGGCTAAACATGATGGGCAGTGAAGTTTTACAACACAGACTGCAGCCTCTAGTGTTACATCAACAGGTATTTTTAGAACTGTATCATGACACTAATGCCAACACCTTTTCATTTAAAGCAAACTTCTCTTTTGTTTCTAAACTCTATTAGTATACACACACTTAATTCCAAAATCTCTGCTATACCATTTTCAACACCAACATGTTCTCAGACAAACTGTACTAACGAAACAAGACAACTTTAGAGAATGTTTTTGGAAAAAGTCTAAATAATCTCTTAGCTTCTTTCTGACCACTCAACAGCAGCCACAGTAGTGAACCCAGTCCCACCAGAGGCACAGCTGCTGTTTTCTATCCTTATGGGAATGTTACATCATAATCTGGACTACAACAGCTTCTAGCACCCAGAACTGCATGCAGAGCTTCCAGTTACAAAAGAAACAGTGACCCAGAGCAGCATGAAACAAGGCACAGAGGTTAGCAGATACTATGCAACTGTTGACCTTAAGTGCTAATTCTAGAAAATTTCAAGTTCTCAGATAATATGAGCCATATATGTAGAAAAATACTAACTAAATAAAATCATTGACATGCATCCTAATTTGATTAAACATTTTCAGCTACAGTTAATAATTATGAAAAATGAAAACATAGCTTGATTTAACATAATTTTTCCTTATGATGGTCTCATTTTATATTAAGTCATGTTAAGCCGTGTAAGTGTGACAGCTACGTTATTCTGTAGAATAAAATGTAAAGTTTTACTTCACAATGGTCTCCCTTCAGCTGAGTAATGACATAAGGAGTGGTATGAAATTTGCTACTGCTGCGTGATGGCAAAGCCTGTTATCAGGTATAGGGCTTGGCTGAACTGATCAAACTCATCCATCACAGTTCAGAAAACTCACCCATGAAACGAGGGGAGAGATTCTGGCTGTTCTGACTGAAGGGGCTCAGTGGAGGCTGTGAGCAGTGCCAGAACTTGTGTAAGGGGGTGTTGGGCTGTCTGCCTCAAGGCAGGGAGGGAGAGCTCTTTTCAATAACAGCAGGCTTGTATTGACACAACAGCCCTACCTATCCTTTGTATTATCACTGGTCATTTTCTTCTAGATGCCATGCCACTGCAAGCTTTTATTAGGGACAATACTGAAAAAATTGTTTCTTTCCACTGTTCTTCAGTTCAAGACTTCAATACAGAGTGCCCAGCACTGCAGAAGGTTTGAGGTGCTCACGCATGGTCATGCAAACACTGAGTTCGAGTTCAACACAATAAAAACAAGCCACCTTCTCACCTGTACGAGGTACTTGGGGTCCAAGTTTAAATACGGTGACAAAGGGCTCATCCCAGTTACTGAAAGGAAAAGAAAATACAACACTTTAACACGAACTTCCGTAATAACAATTCGCATCCTGTAAGGCAAAAAGGGGCAGATCTCGTGCGAGGCAGCAGAGAAAATTCTGCCGTGAAGTTGCCCAGCTCCTTAAAAGGCGGCACCGGCCGGCAGCTCCCCCCTTCCAGGGAGCGGAGCGGGAGCCGCTGGGGTTACGTGAACACGATGTCCCTGTGACCAGCGTCCGTCAAGACACGCGGCCCCTGCTAAGGCCTGGCACCTCCGCGCCCACCCCCAGGAAGCGCCGGGGGTCGGGATCTGCTT
>NW_008246060.1:6254628-6276702 GCF_000691975.1 Corvus brachyrhynchos
GCTGCTATGGGCCCCTCGGCCGTGCTGCTGCCGGCGTGGGCAGCGTTGAACGGCGGGGACCGCATGTGCCTGTGCACCGAGCTTCCCCGGAGCTGCCCTTCCTCGTCGGGCTGGCATTCTGTCTTAACTTCGCTTCCCGGTGCCAGCGTGTCCCCCGTATCCCAGCCCGGTGGTCCGTGCGCGCTGCTTCCCCTTGGGGACGGCTTTGGGTGCAGGATGTTTATATTGGTTTTATGCCTGATTCTTTGCAAGTTTCCACTAACAGTGCAAATCATTGAAGAGAGGTATGAGCCGCTAAAGGTAGCGTGTTCCGCAAGGGAGAGGACGAATACTTGCTGCGGGAAAAAGGGCTTTCAGCGGGGGTTGTGCCAGGCTGTCACACAGGAAAAGCCAAGGGTAATGACAGGAGCTCACATAAGCACGTGGCTGCCAGCCTGGAGCGCTGCTGGCCCGTGGGGTGGGGTGCCTGGTCCTTCTGCCGCCTAACAAAGCTGTGTGGACGAAGTTCCCACGTGGCTACCTTAGTTTTGTTTTCTATTTGGAGCTAACGCTGACAAAATAAAATTTTAGTGCACAGTGAAACACCTCTTTCAGGAACAGAGAGGAGTGCATGGAAGGGGAAAAAGACCACAGACAGACTTGCTGTCATCTGCAACTGATGAGTTAAACCTCTCTAACCCCTGAGAGGCAACTTTGAGTAGATAATAGTTTGGAGTTAGAGGTGTACACTCCTACAGAGTGATAATTTTTAGAAGATTCTTACTTAAGTTGTTTTCCTCAAAGGTAGATTGTAGGGAGTGTTTTGTTTTATGGGAATGATTTGGGGATTGGGGATGATTGGGGATTTTGATGATTGGGGAATCTTGAGTAGGAATAAAGATGCCATTTAAAAAAAAACCAAGACAGCAAAGTCTGGTTCTGCTGTTTATGCTGAGAATAAGCATGTGCTGTCTTTTTGTTGCCTCTTGTTTTCACCACCTTATCTGTAGCAAAAAGCCTTGCTGGAAGTATGAAAGTGATTTGTGTTACATTGGTTGGAGGGCTTATATGGCTGCTCAGATGCTGCAGTTCAAACTAAAGCCGTTTTGTTCTGTTCTGATGCTGCTGCCATCATTTCTATTTATTGTGCTAATGAATAAGTATTTCTTCCTCAGCACAAGTTTAAACCTCAAGAGGTAATCAGCTGCCTTTGAAGAGGTTTATTTGTCCCATGTTTTAACATGTCTCTTCAGGGTTTTTGGTTTTTTTTTATGGCTGCTTACCTTTAGGCAATTTGGATTAACGCTTCAAATGTAAGAAGGTGAAATTTGCTAATCAGAATGACTGCTAGATTTAAGTTTAGTGCATCTTTGGAAATAAAAATATTTTAGTTCATAAAATCTGTCAGTCTGTTATTTTTGTCTGAGTGGGGTGAAGCTGAGTGTTTTTTGAAACACTGAATGGCTGATGATGGCACAGGTATCCTTGTGCTTGGACCCTCCATCCAGCTTGACATTGCTTCCTGGTAACCCAGTCACATGGTGGCAGTTTTGCACTATTGTTTGTGCCATTACAGAAGAACTGAAAATGATTTTAGTATTTTCTGGAGATTACTTCTCATTCTAAAAATTCCGATATCCTCTGATGAGGGTATTTGATAAGCAGCTGTATAAAAGTGTTCAAGGCCTTGAATGTTAGGGAAAGTGTTTATGAAACGATCTCTCTTAAGTTACTGATGGCCTAAGCTGTCTTTCTTACAAGTTACACAATCCCCATTTGCAGAACACAGCTGAGACTTCCCATATTCACTCAGAATCAGAAGAACCAGATCTGCTTTATTGGCTTTTCAGTTCTGCAAAGCTATTGTTACAGTAAGGTGCTCCAGCTGTTGCTCACCCAGTTGAAAGCAGTGAGCAAGCACCTTGCACAGTCAGTGGTGGCTTTCTCTTGGCAAATGGAAAGAAAAGGAATTGAAGCTAGTTGCCAAATTTGCAGAGTATCTTTGAATAACAACAATAAAACTAAACACCCCTTAAACTAATAAAGACTGTTTTCCATTTTTGAAAGAATTGCTTTGAATTTTTTCTCCCTATTCCCCCCCAAGTCGCTGCATAATTAGTTCACATGTTGCTGTTCTGTTGAAAGCTTGTCTGAACTGCAACAACACACAGATAAGACTGGAACTGTGTTGTTGGTAATAAATCTGAAAAAAATGTATCCTTCATTATGTTGCTGTTTAGGGGAGTAAGCACTGACAAGTTTTCAAACTGTTTATGGATGGAGGAGAAAAGAAAAAGTCCTGAGTGCTTATCACTTCTAGTGTGTGCTGTGCTTATATTGAGCCTTATGTTTCACAGTATGCTACATACAAATAAAATTCTTGGATGGGTCCTCAAAGATGCCTTGTTTTCTTCTTTTTTGATTTTAAGTTATGTCAGGTTGCCTCTTCATTCCAATATTCAGCAGATATTTTTGGGGCTCACTGTGGTAGTGATTAAAGGTAATGATGGGGGCTAGAAAGTTCAAGTTTCTTTTTTTTCCTTTTTTTTTTAATTCTACAAAATCACTGTATATTTTTAATCTTTTAACTATATTTAAAAAAAAAGCTGGATGAAACAAATCCCACCATTGACCAAGCCTGGAATTTATAAATATTATTACAAAACCTACAGCTGCTGACTGATGCAAATTAAATATTGCATCACATGTAGTTTTAATACTGCTACTGTCTGGATGCTCTGTATAATAGAGCTGCTAATGAGTGCTTAATTGTAGTTGTTTTTATCTTCACCCAGTACAAGTTATCTTTTTCATATGCAATGATATTGCAGTTTTATCATGTTTCATGTAATAACAGTGAACTGTGGTTTTTCAGTTTGTAAGCAGCGGACAATTACCAGTTGGTTGGAGAATAAAGGACCCAAGACAACGGAGTCCAAAAGGTAAAAAAGCACAACATAAGCATGTTCAAAAGTTGTGTTCTTTGAGGGGGCCTGGTGGGAGCTAAAAGTGCAGGTTGCCAGTACAGCTGGCTGAATGGAGGTAGCCCCATTTCTTTCCTTACCTTGGCACATCCTCTTGAGTAACAAACTGAGACATTTTCACTACAAGCAGCTGCCTGGTCCCCGCCTTCCCCTCTAAACACCCAAGCCCAAACATATTGCTGACATCGATTACTGAAGCACCTCACTGTTTAGATGAATAAATACATTGGCTCCTGCAAAGAAAAAGATGAGAACCTGGAGCAAGGGAAGGCAAAGTGGGAGTGTTGCTTCCATTGGCAGCCAAACACTGGATCAATTTAGTTGTGATATCAGATTATGTCTTTGGTCAACAGTTCTGCTTTTATTTTTGTTTGACATAGGACACTTAACAGTTGCAGATTTTTGCTGATAGTCCTGTGATCAATTCACTGTTTTGCTGTTAATTTACAGACAAAAATCTGTTTTGGTTTGTCTCAGTGGACTGTGATTGCAGTTTAAACATGTGCAGCTTGATTTAATACAGACAGAATTTACAGGTGCATTGATGTTTTTTAATGAAAGATGTTACAAATTTTTACTGCTGAATGTTATCAGATAAAGTTTGATATTTTTGGCTAATGTGGTCTGTCAGGAGCAGTGATTGCAAGGCAGCATTAAAATTATACTCCAAAGAATTTAACTATCTGGTGCAGAGGAATATCAGATATTATTTTTCTGTAGTTGCAATTGCAAATGTGCTGTTTTATTTTTCATTGATGTTTGCTAATAAATAAAGATTGAAGTCCATAGCAGTGTTAAAAACAGCTGGAAAGACTTGTGATAATGATTAATACAGAAGTATGTAGAGCTAATTACAGGCTTAGAGGTTGCACTAAATCAAGGATGTTAAGAGGATTCTTAAGGAGGGAATGAATTATTTTATTTTTTTAAAATTCCATTTAGAGTATTGCTGTTCTATGCTCTCCTCCATCCCTGCTGACAGATTAGAGACTAGGCAGCTCTAAGAAGCCTTTAGTTGTGTAAACATTTAATGTGCCTATTGCAGTTAACATCACAATTTTAATTTAAATTTGTCTTTGTGTTAGGTTTAATTTCTCAAGTTGGCAACAGATATCGTCAGTACCTTTAAAGAGTCATTGAGATGGCAGCAGTATTGTAACTCTCGTTTTTGTTCATCAAAATTTGCAGGAATAAATGCCTACATGGGAATTTAAATTATCAAGAAATAAACCCCGCTAAAATCCTTTTGTTTTCAAATAATCATCCTGTGGATGAAGTTTCAAGCTATCAGCTCTCCTTATCCTGAGTGGTCTTTTAGAAGACGATCTGTTACCATTCATGAAGAGAATTAATGCTTTTAGGAATCTATAATTATTAAAGTGTTCAGTGGCTGAATTTAGAATTGTGTGGTAATTGCATATTTTCCTATTTAGTGTAAATGGGAAGCTGGGCAGTGATCAGGCATACAGAGTTTAGCGTGCTCAGTTTGCACTGGGAATATACTGTGTTGTAACAATACATTCAGAAGAAGATATTGTTCAGAGTGATGTATTCATCAAGACTAGTCAGATTTTTTTTTTATATTCATGTGTCTTCTAAGTAATTATCAATACGCTGACACATTAATTAATATCTAAATGTGAAACAACTTTCTAACACCTGATCATACAAAACTCACTTCATTTCCCTTTGTAACCATTAAGATACATTTCTATCCTGCACTGCCTTACACAAAGACAAATCAGGTTACTTTCCTCTTAAAAGCCCCTGATTTAGTGCATCTTTTTTCTTATCAGTTTGAAATGTATTTTACCCTTGAGCTTTTGAATGGAGTTTTTTTCAAGAGTCATGGGCTGTTTATAAGAGTAAGGGAGTAAGTAATAGGAGACTGTGGAGCAGAGCTGTGCCCTGCTCTTCTAAAAGATGAATTTGTAGCTCTGAGGGAATGGCCATAACACCACTGATTTCCTTGCTTATTTATTTAATGGATAAAAATGAAAGTTATGGAGGACTCTTATCACAGCTTCTAATTTTTTTTTTCATCTGGAGAAAATATCTAAATAATAGCCTCATATTGTTTAGATTTGAAAATAAGGATAATGAATGACAGGAATAGATTCCTGAGGTAAGCAACTGGCTGATCATCCTTTGGAGCCTTTAAATGGAAATAGGTTGCTAGTGAGCTACATTCCTTAGTGCAGTAAAACTTGTTGATCCTGGTAGTGCTTATTTACAGAGTAGAATGAATAAAAATCTGTACTTCCTATTGTTTGTTTATCATTGTTGCTTAAAAAAAATATGCACAGAAATTTCATTTGGAAGTAAGACATTGAATTCCCTTACTTCTCTTCCACAGCTTACACAGCAAAATTAATAACAATACTGAAGCAAATCCTAAGATGACTTCCATTAAAAAAGATAACTTTTGTGAGCATGATGTGAAAAAGCTAGAGAATACTTGTCAGCAAAATTATGCAAAAATATCTGTGGAAGTTGGTGCAAAGCAAGTAAATTTGCCTCAGACAGGCAGCATGTGTAGCTGGGAGGCTGAGGACAAAGATGCAGTCTTAGATACAGATCCTGTGAAGGGTCTGCAGTCTGGAGACCTCTTTAAAAATGCCAACATTGATCAGATGCACAAAACTGGCAAGCAGAAAGGCTGTGAAGAAAGCAGTGCCACTTGGGCTCAGAGGAAGTTATCATCAGGCCGGGCTTCAAAACCAGGAAATTCAAAACCTTCTTCAAAAGCCATCGAGACAGATGGACAAGTGGCTTCGTGCAATTCACAGAAGCTGAAGAGTTGCAATTCTCTCTGTTCAATGGGTGAACAAGAGGAAGGGGATGTAGTTCCAGAAAGTCCACTTTCAGATGCTGGTTGTGATGCCTGTATCTCTGATCTTGGAGGTCCTGGGAAACTGAGCAAATGTCAGAGCAGTTCAGGGGACTCGCCTGCTTTTGAGAAAGAAAGTGAGCCAGAATCGCCGATGGATGTGGATAATTCTAAAAATAGCTGCCATGGGTCAGAGGCCGATGAAGAAACAAGTCCATTTCTGGATGAACGAGAGGAGATTAATATGTCAAAACCCATAAACAAATCTTTTAGAATTCAATATGGGGATGCTGAATTGGAGTCAAGGAAATCACGTTTTTCTGCCAAGGGCTGTGAAAGCTTTGAGGAAGTAGATAATTCTGTTAAAGAGGACGGCCTGCATACAAAGTCACCTGGGATCTCTCCTGCTCCATCATCAGAATGCAAAGGTGCAAAACAGGGTGTGAAGAGAGACTCCAAAATCACCTCTCACTTCATGAGGATACCTAAAGTTGAGGAGAAAAGGTAGCATTCTGTCTGCCTCTTCATCTGTTTTTTTCATGCTTGGGGATTTCCTCTTTGGTGATAGAATTTCAGAGGCTGGATTGTATAAAGAGTTTTGCAAAATGTATTTAAAGATACAAAGAAAACTGACATCAGATTGAAATAACTTATTTTTAATGGGGCTATTCATGGGGTCTTTAAAGGATATGTTTGTCCAGTGCAATTACAATTCTTACTAGTTTCATTTGTTGAAAACAGTGAATCTATTTTGTTAAACCATCAGTGCTATTGATGCTTTGATTGAAATAGACATGGAAAAATTCACTTTTGAGAGCCATTGTAGAGATGTTTGGGGGTTTTTGTTGATGTTTTTGGGTCTGGGGGTTTTTTTGGTTTGTTTTGTTTGGCTCTATTCATAATTTGGGAGAGAGAAGGACTGGTGGTTACACACTGCAGTAATGGAAATAGGAGTCCTGAACATGGCACAGGACTCTGCATGCCAGGTGTTGTGGAAGGACAAAAGGATAATCTCTGCTTTGAAGACCTTAGGTTTCAGTAGGAGCTGAGAAAGTGAATAAGCATCTAAGGAGTGAGCAGAAACAAAAGGGCTGTGTATTTTGGTATGACATGCAATTATTTTACTTGACTCAAGTCCTTCAAGTCGGGCGAGAAAGTAGTTTTGCACATCTTTACTGAGGCATTGTCCATGGATAAACAGACCCTGTTGGGAAGGAGCATGGCTCTGCAGAGGGATATTCTGCCTTGCTAACCCACTGCAGATCTGTGAAGGGGTTTGTCAGCCTGTAGAGAGGAGTGTTTTTGTAGACATGTACTTTGTGTGTGGGGCAGGGGAAAGCTGGTGGTGGTGGGAGTTTTCCCCCAGGTAAAGCTTTGGCCTGAGGCCACAGCAAAGGCTGGCAAATAAACTATTATTGTTGTAACCCTGCAATGGAAGTTTGTGTATTTGCCTACCTGTTTTTTCAGTGCAAATAAAAAGTTTCAATGCATTTTATTTTAACAGCAGGAAAGAAAAGTGTGAATTCAAACCCCAGAGGCCGGGAAGGAAGATTGCTAAATATACACCACCCCCTCTTCCAAGCAACAAGAAATGGTTTGGAACCCCGATTGAGGAGATGAGAAGGATGCCAGTGTGTGGGGCCCGCCTGCCTCACCTGCGGCCCTCAGCCAACCACACCGTGACTGTCAGGGTACAGTAATGCACTGCATTGCCTCAAATCAGAGTTGTGCCTGAAGTGTTCAATAACACGAAATGCCATGTGTTAGTCTTACATTTTGGCATCCTGCTAGTACTGTTTCTTTTCCATACCTTGCATGCAGACTGGGCAACTGATTCTCCTGAAAATTGGCTATTCTGGTGCAGAAAATTAGGATATTACGATCCAGAAGAAACATAATAATGGTTTTACTGCCTCTGTCTTGTTAGGGGCAAGTATTTTTCTTCTGCATGGAGGTGTGTGTGCTTCCTTGACTGAGTTGTAAAGTGTAGGAATTTAAATACGTCTGCAAGTAAAATTGGTACTTCCAACATTTTCATGCTCTGTTTTTATTTTAATGTGATTCTGGTTTGGGTTCAAGACACACAAACGGCTCAAGATATTCAAGATATGGAAAAGACAAAGAATGAAGCAGAGTTTCTAGCAGTTTTACCGCTGCATTTTAGATCAAATCTGGTATGTTTGCCTTTAATCCTTTGGAGTAAAAGGCAGCCTAAATATTGTTGAAATAAAATGTGACCAGAAACCTGTAAGGTTATGGATAAATCCCAACCAAAAGAAAGCCACATTTAGTTTAAACACGTACTCTGAGAGACTTAGTGCTGCCAAAGGGCTCTATAACAAGTTAGGTCTTCAAGAACATGGTGTTTGTTTTTACTTTTTTTGATGTTCTGTAAGTAAATTTGAGTTTGTTCTGGAGTAGATTCGAGGTATTGCTCTATCTATAATGATTTCTCATCCCTTTGAGTGTTAGGTTAAAAATACTACTTCTGCACATGACTATGGGTACATTTGTAACTACATTTTGAATATGTTTGGATGAAAATATGTAGATACTTAAATTAATAAATGAGGATATCTTCAGCTGGTGATTGGATATATAGTAATTGAATATATTACCTTTATTTGAGTGTGTTTCAAGAGGTCTAATGATAAGGTGGCGTTCTTTTCAACAAGTATAATGTTAGATTAACAGATGGATTCTTTTTCTGTGTAGCTCTCAGTGGTGAGTTGGTAGCTTTCCCCTTTCCAGACAGGATGGCTGTACATGAGAACTTTTAAAACTGTATTTTTGCTTACTTTTTATTTCTTCCATTTAAAAACTGAAAGTAGAGTCTGATTTTTTTTTTTGCCTTCTCTTCTGTGTTAACAGGTAGATCTTCTAAGGGAAGGAGAGGTACCTAAACCTTTTCCAACTCACTACAAAGATTTGTGGGACAACAAGCATGTTAAAATGCCCTGCTCAGAACAAAATTTATATCCTGTAGAGGATGAGGTAAGATTAAGTATTTACACTTGTGTAATCAAGTAAGTTTGTTAACACATAGATGAGTTTTCATTTTACTGCATTTGCTCAATTGTCAAACTGACTGTGGAATTAGAAAATGAAGTCTGAAAAACTGGAATTTGGGTCATGATGCTTCAGACAGAGCAAAAGACTTTTTTTTCCTTGTAATTATTTTGCCTAGCTAATGATTTGATGATATATATATTTCTGTACTTATATGGACTGTAAACGTGAACTCCTTATAAGTGATATATTTATTTACTTACATATTTATATGTTATCTATTGTGTGCATGTGTGAAGTAATTTGCAATTTCAACAGATGTGAATGAATTTGTAACCACAGTTGGATTATAATACTCTGTCAGGTATTGCTGATAGTGAGGTGTATCTGGCTTGTTCTGCTAAGACATAGGCAGAGATTAGCCCTGCGTGGTTTGTTGATCTGGTATTGTCACTGCTTGAGACATAAACATACCCACTGAAATACTTCAGACTAGGGTGGATATAATCAGCAAGCGTGTCCTGTAGTAAAAACTCCGTAATAGTTATCTATACTTGATTCAGGAATGAAGAATTCTTATAGCCTCCATTAAATACACTCAGTCTTTTCACTGACCAATTTTACAGATGGCAGTTATTAGTAAATGTGTCTTTCTGTTTCAAATGACTCAATCTGACTTTCTTTTGGGTTTTTACTTTAAAGAATGGGGATAGAACTGCTGGAAGTCGATGGGAACTAATCCAAACTGCCTTACTTAACAAATTTACCTGCTCACATGATTTGAAGGTAAGTTTGTCAGTTTGAAATCCAACCTATATGCGTATGAATACATTCAGGTTGTCTGTATACTGCCAGTGATTCTAGCTTGGTCCTATTTGTTTAATCACTTAGAAAAATAAACTATAAAAAAAATCTGCTGTTCAAGGGTCTCCCTAATGAATGAAGTCCTAAGTGTTACCACTGAATTTATTCCGATTATTAAAATGAATTGCCATTTTAAAGTCTACACAAAACTGTTTGTCCAGCAGTATATGGTAGTCTGTGGTAAACATAGCGTGAGGGTTTTGTGTAGCCAGATGGTCAGGGATGCACAGGTGAGAGAGTTGGAAATAGTAACTCTTCGCATCAGTTCACTCCACTAAAATCACAATTCAAGCTGCTGACAAAAATCTGTAGATTTTGGAGACTAATGCTCTTTTGATAACTCTTACAGTAACACTGGCATGAAGTCTTACAGTTACAGTACATTAATTGTGATTTGGTGTGGCTTAGAGTTGCTATTACGTTTTTTTGTGAAGAATAATGTAGGCAGGGAAGGAGGAGAATGTGAAAGCCATAGATAAACTTCAAATGAACAAATAGTTGCTCCCCAGCAACTGGGGAGACTTCCCTTGATGTTATTTTATTTGGGTTTTTTTTCTTGTGATTTTTTAAAGGGTGGTAGTGTTGTAAATGGTCTATTTAATTTTGCGGTCGTTCTGATTCTTTAAGTTCCTAAACTGATGCAACTTCTGCTATATTGCTTTTATACCTCAAATACCTTTTATTAGTACTTTCAACATGAGCAAGCACGGGGTGAGGAACATTTATGTTTGTTGGGAGATACGAGCATGCCTTGTCTTGTTTTGTGTTCGGAGAAAAAACCCCATGGACTGAAGCTTATTCACTGCTAAACCCAAAATAGAGGGTTCAGTATCAAGGATTTGCACTATTTTGGCAGGCTCTGTGGCAGGTTTTAGCCACCAGATGGTGCTGTTCCTTCAACAAGGAAACGTCCTTAAATGGTTTTTCTTCCATTAATAATTACCTCTAAGCTCTGTTTTGTTGTGCTTCTTCTCTAGGAGGCCATATTGAGGTACAATGTTGCTTACTCCAAGAAATGGGACTTCACAGCCCTTACTGACTTCTGTGAGAAGGTAAAACAAGTTGATTTAAAATAGAAAGAAAAGTAGTATGAAAGTGACTACTTTGCCTATATGTCTCAATGCTTTTGGCTTTATTTCCATTTTCAAGGGTAAATGTTTGCAGTTGTCATCTAAGTGAGCAGCTATTTAGCTGGTAACTTCAGCTGAAACAATAATTATACTTTATAAACTGGCTTAACTTTAAATTTTATACATGTAATTTGGGTGCTTCAGTGATACCTAAGCTTCCTGGGGGTAAGGTGAGAAATTCCCTTTTCTTGTTTTATGAAAACCAGATTTATTAAGAAATTGTATTAATATTCCCAGTGTATTTTTTTTAAGAGGTAGTCTTTTTTCCCTTTTTTGTAAAACTTTAATGTTATATTGCAGTGGTGTTTGTGTAGACTGTGCTTTGCTGGTGTAGCAGGAAAATTCTCCTATTTGGTGAGATGGTGAATTTAAACTGTAGAGCCTTTTAAAAATTGGGGTGGGTTTTATGGCTTCAGGTCTTAGGTATTAGCTCTTTCATGGGGAGGATGGAAAAAAGAAATGAATAGTAGGTCTCAAATGCAAGTTGGACTGCTATTAATGTACATCATGACTGACAATCTGAAACTACGTTAATTAAAGCATAATGAAAGATTAAATGAGATGCAGTAGAAATTGTAGTATTTTTCTTCAACACTTCAGAAGTACTTCTAAAACATACATGCTTGTTTTCTTGGGAGGGGCTTGCTAAGCTCTATTAAGGTTCAGTGGAAACTAAATCTGAAGTGAATTTTGTTAGTTCTGTATGTAAATAGATGTCTGCTTAGGCCATGTGATCAGAGGAGCTGTTCTGTTCTCTCTGTTGCCTGTCTCCATTGCATGTGGGGACTGCTGTTTCACAGAATGAGTTTTCTTTTGCATGCAGCACATTATTATTACTGCTGACAGAAGGCACCTATAAAAATCCCAGTGGTATCATACTTGCAAGCCATGAGAGCTACTGTGCTCACCCATCTTGCAGATTTAGTGCTCCCCCCTCTCATCTCTGGGGTCACTGACGTGGCTCCATGGTAGAGGCTGTGGACAGTCGGTCTCTGCTCCTATTGACTCTTGTGCTAAATGAAATTAACTTGGCCTGTTCAGCTGTTCGCTCGTGTGTTACTGAAGTATACATAAATTAGAGTGTTTTAAAGTGTGAGTGCTGTTCAGTTAAAAATTGGACTCAGGAACATACCAGATTTGCATCATATTGCTGCAAGCACAACTGAGCTTGTCCTGATGTGTTCACACTGTGCCTTTGGGATTTTGGAAACTCTGGGTGATTTAGATTCAGAGATCATCAGCCAGAGAGCGTAAGTAATATCAGCAGTCTCCAGAGGAGAGAGAACAATAGGGAAATAAGCTATGGATCGGGCATCAATCTTTCATGAGGATGAAAAGGAAATTTCTGTATCCTGGGAATGATGATTTATTTGTGTGGTTCTCAGATGAAGGGAGGAGATCTGTTTTGTACACAGATTTTAGACCAAGTTAAAAGAGTGTGCAGCAGTATTTTAAATGAGAAACAGTGAAGTGCATGTGACACAGTCACCTCTTGTAGACCATAGGAGCAAAACCTTGCCCTGGCTTGCTTTGTTGATTGTGTGGAGTTTAGTGAACAGGACATGGGGAGGGGATACATTTTGCAGAGAAGGGCTTGAATCTTTTCTATTATAAAGGGATGTGTGAAACTTTCCAAGTTTTGTGAATTAACAAGGCATCTGCTTTCAAGGAATGCTTGCAGTCTGTTTAAGTGAGCAGCTCTTGTGTGAAAGTTGATCACCCCAAGACAGACATCCTCTGTGGAAATGACATAAATATACTGGCTGTAGTGAGCTGTAGTGCTTTTGAATTTATTGTATTTGGGTGTTAATGATTAAGGGCTTACCATTGGCCTGTGTATTTTCTTGTTTATCCTATGATTTTGAGGGTACAGAGGAGCTGTTTCAGGTTTGCCCAGCCAAGGTTGAAGGGGTTGGTTAAAAGGACAGCTGGCCTGACTAATCAGCCCAAAGGGAGTGGCAGCAGCTCAACAGAAGAAGTGATCACAAATGCATATTAAAAGAAAAAGATTAAAACAGAGTCTGTGATTGTCAGCTATGTATTTATGTCATTGAGCACTATTGACTTTCAGTGCCTGCTTAACCAAGGATTTTGTGGTCTGATTTAGAAGGGATCTGTGTCTGTAAATCTAGTGATGTCTGTTTTAAGGATTATTCAGATATTACTTCAGTATGTCTGTGTTCGGTTACAAGGTGCCTTTTGTTATTTTATTTTCTGATTATGGACACAGCTTACCTCATGTATTAATCTCTTGAATACTGTCATATCAGTCTTGCATTGAGTTTCCTATTTTAGGTAGTTCCTTGCAAGTTATACTATCAAAATATGCATTATTTTTAAACACTACTTTGTTAGATTCAAGTAAATTTTCTTATAAAAAAAATAATTACCAGTTTCTTGGGCTTAGGTTTATTTTCCCTTAAGATTAAAACACTCTCAGCTTTCTAAACTAATAGGAAATATCATGTATGTGAGCCAAGATTTTTTTCCAGAACAACACAGCCTAGAAGTTCTGCAGTTTGGTCAAAGTGTTGTCAGAAGAGGGAGCCCTCACACTTTTGAAAGGATTCTCTTGCAAGTCAGTTAATGTATGGAAGTAAAATTCCTGTTTGTACAGTGAAGTAAATTCTGAAGTTTTGATTTTTTTCTGTTTCTTTTGAAAATTTCATAGAACTTGTTCATAGAACATACATTGTTCTATGAACAAGTTCTATGTGAAGATCTTGGTGACTGTTTACTTCAGACATCTGACTGTTTTGCTGTCCTCCACGGAATTTCCACAGTGTTGTGTTAATTTGTTTTGCCATCTGTCTGTTGATATTGGCATACATGCTTAGGATTTCTTTAAGTTAAAACTTAGTGGATGAAAGTTATTAGTGCTAATATTTTTCTTTGTACGTGCAAAATTCTTGTCACTTGGAAGTCATCCTTGCATCTGTTTTTCCAGAACTTACTTAGAAGCCAGGAAAGAGTAAGCAGCAAGCAGAAAAAGAAATGTGAGGAAACCACTATGGATGAAGCTGTATTGGAACACACAGTGTGTTACAGATGAGCTTTATTTCTGGGAGTGATGATGGGTTGGGTGTTAATTACATGCTTTTGTTCAACAGTGCTATGTACTGTAGTAGTTTTTATTTTTCTTTTTTGTGGGTTTGCCATTCCACTTCCAGGCAAAACCAAGTTACTTTTCTTTTTCCCACATGCGTGAAATAAAAAGTCTAGTTAGGTCATTCTAGGATTATGCCTGAGACTAATCTGTGACAACAGCAACTTTATCTAAAGGGAAAAGTAGGGCTCCTATCATTTAAGAGAATCATGGGGTCTGCTGCTTTAGATTGGGCCTGCTTGTGCTGGACATGCTTTGTTTTTATTATATTGCTTTAAAGTCTCTTAGAGCTTAAGCATAATTCTTGTTAATGAGCTCTTCCTCTTGTTGCATGCATCTGCCCTGCCCTTTCAGGAGCAGAGGAGTGTTTAAATCTGAAAATGGCATAGACCAAAGATTGAGTTTAGGTAAATCTGTGTGCCATAGGCAGTGACTGTCTCTGTGCTTCTGCAAGTGGTCTGAAAAAGGGATCACAATACATCTTGCACATACAATACGGTGAATCCATAACTGTGTTTTGTTTGTCTGGACTCTTTAACCTTGATCATCTCAGTGGAAAGTTTGGGAAATGGAGCAGATACAGGGAGAGGAGTCAGGAGTGGTATAAAGGTATGTAATAGTTTCCATATGAGGAATGTCTAAATAAGTTAGGATCATTTCACCTTTTCATCTTAGTTGAGGGACATTAGTAATGGGTATAACAGTACTGTCCAAAAGAAATGTAAGAGAGGGTGAAGAGGAAATGGCTGCCCATTCTTCTAGTACAGCAGTTAAGGGACACCAGATGAGTGTTCCTAGCAGGTAAGGGTATCGACACCAGACAAAAGTAGTCATTGAGATACTGAATGGGAGCTAGAGGATGCTATGGCCTTACATCAGGTTTTGAAGGAATTAGGAGAAATTGCTGTTAGAAAGATCTCAGTGATACCCACGAGATATTTTGATGGACTCTGGGAATATCTGAAACTGATTACTGCAAATGAGGAAGTGCTGCTGATTGCTTGTGTTTCTTGCTGTTTGACTTTACTAGGAATCTTTTGTTAATGTGCTTTCATTGTACTGTTGTTCTGTTGTACTTGGAACTATTATCCATTTTTACATCCCTATGGCTTGGCTGGATTGAAGCTGAGAGTTGAGACAAGTGGCCTTGTCCTACATGCAGGGTCTGTCATTGCATAGTGTGCAGTATGAGGTGTTGCTGACAGAAAGGTATGGCATCTATACAGTAGACTCTTTAAAGAGGAAAAAGTACTAAAGGTCATTGACATTTTAAATGCTTGAATCACTTAAGGCACTTAATGCCTTTCAAAATTTGCTTTTCCAGGCTCTCTTTAAACCCTTGGTGCCTACTTGACTCAAGTAGGAATACTTAAGGGGGATATGCTATGAGTATCTTTACAAAGACACTCTCCACTGTGTAATACTCAGTTTCCAACTGTTAGATTTGTTTCTAATGTACGGAAGAGTGTGTGTGTGTGTCTGCAGTGCCTGTGTATGGATGCCTTGTGGTCTTTCTGTCTTTTGGGAAAGCTGTTTGAAGCCAATCAGTCTATTTAATGGCCAGTAATTGCATATTTGCTGTTGATTCCCATGTAAATTCAGTATTCAGGAAATCCTTTTATATTTTGAAAGAAGCTGTATAACTCTTAACTTTGGATTTTTCTATGAGATTGAAAGAAAAATGATAACGATGTCTAAAAAGACGAGTTTCTTCCCTGTTTATACTTAATTACAGAGAAGAACCTTCAGCACGAGGGAAGAATGTACCAGGTACTTTATCTGTGCTTCTCTTTCTTGTTTTCCAGTCAAGCATGAGTTCACTGGTTTTAGCCTCAAAACTGACTGTTAGCAGTTGGGGGTAGTTTGTGGCACAAATCACAGCTTATTCTAAAATCTGATAAAAAGCCATGTAGCAAGAAAACAAAGTCACTTGTCAAACTGAAGGAATATATTGCTTTTTCTTCACCCTTTAAAAATAGTCATCTCAGAATTACAGCTGTAATTAGTTTTGATACAAGATTAGATAGAAAAGGAGTTCCATTCCTCACTTTTGTCCACTAAAACTTACATGATGGATGCTGCTGGGTGCTGGGTCCTTTTAGAAGTCCAGAACAGCTGGGATGTGAGACTTTGTTACCTTCTGTTTTTACATGCAAGTCTCTATTTGGAAGTTTTAGAACTTCACTTAAGACCTTTTTAAAATTTTCCATAAATGTAATTTAAAAATGCACAAACTAAGTGATAAGATAAATATGTAAAGAAATTAATTTATAAATACAACTTTTTCTATTTTCCACAAATACCACACATCCTTATTATATATGTTTTGGTCTTCCAAAAGTCTGGTTTCCTTTTCTTGTAAAATTGAAGTTAACTATTGTACTAGAAATTGGTTTTTGTTTTCCTTACCATTTTAATTTTAGCTTAGCAGTATATATATGAGTATATGCGCATACACTTTCTAAAATACCACTTTTTCTACTGCAGGTGTTGTGTGCAGATTCCAGAATATAAGAGAACATTCTGAGAGTGAGGAGTGATGGAGCTTGTTACAATGAGTCTTGTTCCTGTTAGTCAATGTTTTGCACTTAAGGATAATTAAAATAAATAGAAGAACACTAATATGTTTCACTGAAACACCTAGCACTTGTGTGTTACTGATTGTGGTGCAAACCTGTAAAACCTGGGATAATATCTACAGAATGTGCTTAGTGCATTTTTTGGCCAAAGTGTAGTTTCTCATTTAAATGTATGCTACTACCTAGTGTACTAGCACGTTTGGCCTGAACTTGTTACTTTCAGAAATGTCAGATACAAGTAATTGAGTGAAGATAGAGCATACTAAGTGATAGAGGACTGAACAAAACAATGAGATGTGCAAATATTGGCAGCGTGTCTGCTTCCTCTCTAAGAAGAATTGGTTGCATTTTGAGATAACTGAATAAAATTAAGGACTGTCTTGTCAATGAAATACTCTATTTCAGTTGCAGAATTGCAAACAACCACAGAACCACACACCCTTTGTGGGTGTATAGTCTTGTCTTTAATAACATCAAAATTAACTTGAGGAATTTTTCAAATTACCTGGGCAATTTTAGAAATTATGGTTCCAGTTTTTTTACCATTATTTCAAACTTTCATCTAAAAAAAAGACTATGCATGCAACATCTGAAGATGATGCAAATGCAGTATAGTCTCGTTGGATTATGGTTGAGGTCTAGATTTTCATTCATTTGGAAAAGACCAAACACAAAACACTGCTACAGTTAAGTATGTGCATATCGTGGGAAACCTTTATGTTCTGATAAGGCTTCACCCCACTCCTGTCTCCTCGTAGGTCTTATGAGCCATGTCAGTCTTTCCTGGTTCTTTTGTTGTTTGAATGACTTGCTTGAAGAAGTGATTGCTGTAATCAGTGAAACTGGAATAGAAGGAATTTTTAAGTACCAAATTGTTCTGGTCACTGGGTTTTTGATAAATCATTTTTATAATTGTCTGGACAGTACTAACAGAAGTGAGCATTGTATAGAGATGTCAGCACTACAAATGTAGGCTTTTAAGCAAGAAACAGAATGTCCCAAGGCTGAAAATAGCCTATCCATTGCTCCTTGTTGGATTTTACTTTAGTCCAGATGTTTTCAAGCAATTTTCATTACATCAGATTACCTTTTTAAAATCTAAACTGAAAGGGTCTTTTGAGTGTGCCGTGAAGGGTTTTCTTTTCACAGCAGCAGAAAGGAATTTATTCCCATACTGAACAAAAAGGTGAGCTTTTCTGTGGTGGGGGGAATATGCATCTTGTACACATTCAAAACATTAGAAACTAAGCATTGTAGAGGAGAAAGAGCATTGAATTACAGGTTTATTCTTAGTTTCGTGTACTTTCTTGGCAGAACAGTTGAGTATTTCTTAAGTGCTGTTTTGTAAGCACTGTTGCAATGACTGTTGAGTTGGAATTACCAGGGAAGGGATATCTGCACATAGCAGGTGCAGAGATATAATTGTACTGTGTCCCAAGTGCTTGTGGATACTTAATGCTTTAATAGAGACCTATGTAAAAACACATTCTGAGCATCTCTTTCATAGTTTTTCACTGTATTGAGAACTGTTTGAAAGAGAAAAAACCCTCATAAATATAAAAGTTCTGGGTTTAAAGGCTGCCTTCTGATACTTGCTTTGTTTTGTTTTGGGGTTAGAGGACAGTTGAATAGATTTCTGTACTTCCATTGGATTATGTGTAAGACATTGTTTATCTGTGCTCACCTATGTATCCCAAATGACTAAGAGAAGCTTCTTTTGGTTGTGGGGGGGCTTTCGTAAGCTGCTCTGTGCTTCTGGATTTAAAAAAAAATTTATAATATATTGAGCAGTTAGAATAAAAAAGCCCCACAAAACAAACCCTGATGATCAAAGCTTTCAAGAGAAATGCTCACTGAAAAGGTGTACATGTAGGTAGGGAAGTGCTAAAGAGACATTGCCGTTGTTAGGATGACTATGAAGTATAAATGAAGTGGTTTGTAATGGTATTCCTGGGTTTTTTTCTCCTTCCTTTTCATCTGAAAAGCTGAATTTGCTTATATTGCTTCTTTGGAGAGTTTGTTACTGCTGCCATGCATTCTTTAAAGAGCAGGTTTACAAAGGTGGCAAGGTGTGTACCCTCAGGATGGTCTGAGGGTCTTATTTGGCCAATATAATAGTAATTACTGGATATGTTTCTTTAATTATTGGTCATCTTGAGCCTATGTAATACTGACAGTCAGGCAAAAAATGGTCTATAGATGTGTTAAAATCTGCAATCTGTGTTATCTGCTTGACTTTTTTTTTTTTTGGCATGTTACAGAAAATACAGTTTTCGTAAGGGTAACAGCTCTGTTGTCTCATGAAGCTTTTCGTGCCAAGGTTTCAAAAGTGGTTGCAAAACATATTTAGTATCTGGTGGCTTTCAAATGCTTCTACACTATGTTTTCTAAAAATGTTTTTTAAATCATAGCAGTAGTAAATATTTTTCCCCTATCACTGTATTCAGAGAGATAAAAGTTTTGAATAAGCCCGGAAACAGATCACTTTTGTAACTTGTGTCAGGCAGGTGAAAGACATTTTATTTTTCCCTCATGTTATAGCTCTGCTGTAGAGACAAGGTCATTGTCCTCTCCACTTCTCTTCTTCCCAAGAATAACTTGAAAGTAGCTAGAAAGTAGTATTTGACTTTTCATCCCAGGACTCTGCCACTGCTTTGGAAATGGTTGTGATGCTTCTACCCATGATAGAATCACTGCAAGAGCATAGAGGTAGAAGTTATTGGTGGCCTGAAGGGTAGTGAAAACGACTGATGAGATTTCCAGTTAGATTTCCAGTTCCTTGGAAGTATAAATGGGGTTTCTAAAACCATTAAGAGGAGATTGAAAAATAAACACGTATTCTTCTCTAAGATTTTATTTAGAATATTTAAAAGCTTTGGAAACAAAGCAGCAGTTGTTAAGGATGATACACCTGAGAGATTATTCCAGGGCTGGATTGGCAGAAGATGTGAATGAGCCTTTGGGGGGAAAAAAAATAAACAAAACCAAATTAACCTCTGCCTTGTAAGCTGTCTTCTTTTTTCCTTTTGAAGTGTCAGTTTGCGATTTTGATAAATGTCAGAAGCATTCTTGTTCTCAAATAAGATTCTTCTCTGCATAATCCAGTGTTATGGTTCCTTTCTTCTTTCCTCCAAAGATTACTTTGTCCTTCTTTTTGTTTCTAATCAGACAAGTGCTCAATAAATAGGATGGATTTGACAGCTAAGTGTGTTTCCTACTGAATTAGTCTTGTAAGGGAACTAGAGGAAGCAGATGAGGGTATTCTTTCCTGCAGTTTTGGAAGTTCATTGACATAAAAAAATGGGAACTAGAATGCACACACACACACCACACCCCATGCCACGTGTTTTGTCTAGATTTCAGTCTTGTTGATATGTACAGTATTTGACATTACGATGAGTCTGTTTTACAGAGGCATATGAGTTACTGGGCTGCAGCCTGGTGTCTCTATCTGGCTATGAGTATGCTGATAGTTCTCACACAATGTCTTTAAGTAGAGTTGATGTCCCTGTTCAGAAGAAAAGGCTTTTTAGACAGTACTACTTAGTGAAGCTTGTTTTGGGGGTGTAATTTAAATAGATTAGTTTTTAAAGTCACCCAATAAGAACTTGTGTGGGCCTTTTTGTTGTTTTGTATGTTTGTTTGTTTAGTTGTTTTTCCCCAGCTGTTCCAAATAACAGATGGAGAAAGTCTGCTTTTAGGATTCTGTAATGTTTAAAGGCACTTATGACAAGGATTAGAGGAAGAACGGGAGTATGGATTGCCAGTCTGAGGTTGGTTACTTTCAGGTAAAAGAACTTCAGTGTCATAAACAGTGACTTGATTGTTTTGTTGGCACTGGGGAGTTGTAGTCGTAGATTTAGACTTCACCATGTTTAAGTGTTAAACAGTATGCAAAAAGCATGGGACTTCTGGATGAGACTGGAGAACAAATAAATAAGCAAAGGCTGCTCTGGAGGGAATAGAAAATGAAAACAGCTCCTGCAATAAAGGAGCAGTCACATGTTGTGATTGTTTGAGCACACTCAGGTGTTTAAATGTCTCAAAATCATAGAACCATTTAGGTTGGTAAGGTCCCTAAAGTTCATAGAGTGCAACCATTAACCCAGCACTGCCAAGTCCACCACTGAACCATGTCCCTAAACACCATATCCACACATTTTTAAAATACCTCCAAGGACGGTGTTCTCAGCTTTGAAGTATTTAATGTGCCTCAAAATACCCTATAAAAGTATAAAGAGATCTTTTATTTGAGACAAATTGAAGATAGCGAAGAAGGAAAAAAAAAAAACCTATTCCTGAAATTAGGAGAAAGAACCTACTGTAAAAAGAGTACATACAAGTTATTTGGCTTGTCTAATTACTTAGTTCAGCATTATCACATCTAACCATATGATATTGCACATTAAAATCATTAGGAAACTTGTTACTGGAAAGGCAGTTCAGTAGTAACTGCAGATGGTTCAGAGCACTGACAGCATGAGGCATTATGGCAGCTGTGAAGGAAAAAGAGGGTCAAAATCCATTAGAATTAGGAAACAAGAGACACATAGTCTGAAGGAAGCACTCTGGTTTTCCTCTTCATCCTTAAGAACATGATTCCATTGGTCCTTGTCCTGCCACAAAAGTTAATATGGGGTTATAAAACCAAACAAATTGAAAGCATTAAGCCATTGCTGTCTTAGTATGCTGGCTGCCTGTTGGCATGATGGCTGTGCCTTCCCATGTGATAGATGGAGCTGTCCAAATTTGTGCACCCTATGTGCAGTTTGTTTGCTTTGATGAGCTGTCAGATTTAGATTTAAACTCTCTACCATCACTATCACCCCATGCTACCTCAGATCCTTCTTATTAGGCCTGTCAGGCATATTCGTCTGCTGCGTTTTGGAGGACTGGTTTATAGTGACAAGAAGCCATTACTTACAGCCGTGTTTAGTCAGGCCTTTTTGCTGCAGGATAAATGTTCATTTTGCTAAATTGCAGTGCAGGTTTGGCCAAGAGCTTGTACCTCTGCTATGGCTCACTGAGCCATTTGCATCTTAGGAATTGGAGCCCTAAGTCCTGTTCATTTAATCAGTCACTCCAGTGAAAATAGTGATGGAATTGCCAAATTATTTCTTTGGTAAAAAGCAAGTCATGCTTTGCAACTCCATAGACTTTTCCCTCAGGGTATAACCCCTGCAGGTGTTTAATTCCTACATATTTTGCATGATTGGAGCACTGAATAAAGTCAACACTGTACTTATGTTTTTGTTTCAAATATGGAAGGAAGCCACGAAGGACAATAGTGCATAATAAGGAAAGAAGAAACGGATCAATTGTTATAAACCAAAATTGCTATGGTACTTACATGTATTTTCCTTTATCAAAACTTGATGACAACCATTTCATATTTTAGAATTCCTTAAGTTCTAAATCAAATGTTAGTTCCTTTAAAAATGGAAACTCAGTCCTTTCTCTTAATGTTTGCAGAGTTGTAGCCTTGAAAAAGTTGTACACAATTAAAAGCACATAGGTGAATTCATACTGACATTCATGTACTAGCAGATTTACTTCCAAGTCAGGTGCTTGTTTTAACAACTTCATTCTGACT
>NW_008246060.1:6276716-6297998 GCF_000691975.1 Corvus brachyrhynchos
ATATCTATCTGCCTTTGTAGCCCATTGACAAGGGTCATGACTGGTTCTTTCTCAATTACCACTCACTCTGCACACATCTAATAATGCATGACTTTTTGGTAGGCTGCTTTGACTTGTTACTGCATAGGAGGACTACCCCCACCACCAAGTTATTTTCCTATAGAATCAGCAAGATGAAGGATCTCAGGAAATTGTCAGATGAACATTGGAACTGATGAAATGTGGGATGTGTATGTGTCTGTGTTTTTGAGCAGATAGAGTGAACACATCCCTCTTTCAGCAGCATCAAATATGTAGAATGTGTAATGTCACTCTAAATACACAGGATTTTACATCAGTACAAGTCACTGCTTCCCGAGGAGAGTTTCCCTGTAAATAAATCTTCCCTCAGTTCCGTGACCAGGTGTTCTATGTGCTGATGCTGCGTTCTCCAGGTTGGCATTTGCATTGTGGGATGTCTGCCAGATGTAGATGTGTTGTCAGCACTCCATGTCCTGGAATCCTTTCACTTTCCATGACTGAGTGTTCTTTTTTTTGCTGCTTTCAAAGCCTGAAAAGACTGTCACAGGTAACACCAGGCTCTGTGTTGCACACAGCATAGCTGAGAATGTGCAGTGACGGTGGGTCTACAAAGCTGCACCTGTGATGTCAAAAGAGGTTGTGAGGGCCAAGCAGCCAGGGATTTGCAGGTGTTCTTTTTCATAGAGACCTCAGAGGAATGTTACCTGTACAGGAGGAGTCTGTGAGCAGACAGAGTAAGCTTTAATTACATGGATGTGGCCATTTGATAGAGAACAGTGCTGAGTTAGGAGTTTCTTGACAAGGTCTGTGAACTCACAATGATCATATTTTTGAAGTAGTGGGGTCCTCATGGCACCCAATACTTTTTTAAAAATCCTCTTCATTTACATGTAAGAATAATCAGAAGTCAATGAGAACACTTCTGGACAGTAACAGCTTCAAATTTTGAGGTTTTTCTTTCGTGGAGGTCTAGTAAGAGTCATGCATAGAAATACTATAGAAAAGAAAGCATACTCCGGTACATCATTAGAAAGGTAAGAAGGAAAAGTAAGATTTCAGAGTTGAAGAAGTGTCCTTTATAGTTAAGTATTCTGCATCAGAGCTGAGCTGTGCAATTGCTGGCCTGCCTCTGTTTTGGGAAGAAGTTGTCTCATACTATTATTATGTTGTTTTCAAAGAAGCATAGAGAAAAGGTTGAAGTCTTGACAGCTATGACAAAGTCTGGTGCCATAATATGTCACCAAATAAGTGATACTGTATAGTCTGCTGCAGTCAGCAAAGCATAGCAGCCACAATTTAAATGTCAGCTTTAAAAGAGAGGAAGTGTTACCCGAAGGGAAGAGAATATCAGAATTTGACAGCCTGGTAGGCATCTGAGGTTAAATGTCAGTTTTTGAATATCCGTAACTTACATATTCATTTTATGGGTTGAGATCTGAAATTTCAGGCTTTAAATGCTCATGTTGTTACTTTATGGCACTTAAAAACATTGTGCCTAAGAACAAAGTTTCCTGCTGGAGCAGATAATGTTTAAGGTTAGGTCATAATTTTCAGTGTTTGACTTACCCTGTGTAAATATGTAGGTGCATATGCAGCCAGCAACAGGAGAGATGCATCTTGCTCATTTCCTATCTTAAAAATAAATTTACTTTCAGAAGTAATTTGTATATTACTTGGATTCCTCCTCATATCAAATTATTTTCATGTTTCCTGGGCTTGCTGTTCTTTTTAAGTTCTTGTTTCATTTTAAAACTTTAGCCTTCATTTTTCTGCCTCCACAAGCAGCATACATAATGCATAGAAAGTAACTGCGTAGGTCTCGGTGTTGTTATATTTCCCCCCTTTTCCCAAACAGAAGTTGGCTGTGCTTTGAGCATTTGTTTGTGTCTTGGTTTTTAACTTCCTGAGTACTCTTATCCCTTTATATTACTTGGAGCAGGAGACAACAGAGCCAAGATACTTCAGTAGTTATTTTAATGATCTCAGAAGAACAGAAGTTGTTAGCCTTCAAACAATATTTTCAGTATTTATGAGCAACAGTGTGTCTTGAGTCGGAGGCACCATATTTTCCTCTTCTCAAGAGAATTGCCGGTGTCTTTTTTACATTCTGAAGTCTGTGTGAAATTTTCCATTGAAAAGTGAGTTACAAAGCCCTGATAATATGACTAAAATGATCTCTTCCTCTGATTTCACAATTAGACTTAGTGTTGCAGAGACTAAAGTTGCTAATACCTTCATGCTGTTTCATCCATTCTGTCTGCAGCTGGTTTTGTGCAAAATTGGTAGCAAATGAATTTTTAAATCGTTAGTTGAAAAGTAATACTCTGTAGTTTTAAAGCCACCATTTCAGAATTTTAGGGATTTTGGTCTAGAAACCAGTAGAAAGTAGTGGTCTCAAATACAGTTTCCCTAGATGCAGGGGAAGGAGGGAGGCAGACATCTGAGCTGTGACCTTTGTCTTCTGTTCCCCAGCTGTAGTGCACATTGTGCGTTCTCTGCTCTCTGCTTTTTGCCTTGAATGCAGCATGCAAATCTAACAGCCAGTCACATCTGATGCCTGTATCCACAGACAAAAACTTCCACAGCATAGGAATATGCTTTTCTCTTCTCTTCCCTTCAGTCCGTTCGCTCAGCAGAATGTGAGTTGTGAGGTTTTTGTGCTGTTTCACGTATTGGAGCTGCACTGCTTTCTGTTGCATTTCTTTCTATAACCTCCTATCCTAGCTTTTCTTAGAAGATCATTGCCCCCCATAAAGAACTTCTTGCATCTTTGAAGAATAGGTGTGTGATACATGAATGGGCATGTGGGTGAGTTCATCTAAACCCTGGTTGCGGGTTGTTGAGCTCAGAACTGGCAGTTGCAACATAGAAGAGAGATCTTGGACTTGCTCTGAATATATTGCCTTGATAAGCTTTGGCAGCCAAACTTGTCAACAGTGGGCCACACAGCATCAGGGGGGGAGCTGAGAACAGGACAAGAAGGGTTTGATGTGCCTTGTTCTTGGGTATAAAAGCTTTGAGAAGCCTTGTGAAACATTGGTGTGCCCATTTGTTTTCAGTGTTGTCAATTCTGTTCTCCCCTTCTCAGAAATTATGTTAGAAGAGAGGGAGAGGCAGCTGAAATAGTTGTATTGTCAGCTGTCCTACAGGAAGATACTGAAAAGATTTCAGCTTCAGCATGTGGAACCAGGTGGGCTGCACCTGTTACGTAATCTGTTGGCTGTAATTCTTGAGGGAACATAGTGGGGATGGATGGCAGAAAATGCCCAGAATTGCATCCTGTTGCATAGGAATTCCTGTTGCTGCTGCAGAGGCCCACTGATCTGAGCCAGGAGTGCATTTTATCTGTCTTTAATAGGAGGATGTCACAGGTACTTGTCTCGAACTATGACCTAAATATGAAATTTGAGTAAATCATTCCAGTATTTTTGTGGTTAAGTAGTGATTTTTCAGATGATAATTTGGTTCATTGCCTTGGAAAGAGTCAAATGATAACTTATTCAGGCTTCCTTTAAAGGGCATATGGTGACTTGTTTTCTCAACTGCAACTTTTGAGACTTGTTTCTATATCTCAGTCAGTGGATTATTGCAAGGTAAATTCAGTGAGGCACTACTGTGAAAATGCTACAGATTTGGCAGGAAGCTAAGAGGACCTATTCTTTTCTTACTTCTTTTGCATGAGTCCTGTTTTCATGAACTTTTTATTCAATCGTTATTTCTGAGGTAAAAAGCTTTTTTTTTTTCTTCTTTCAACAGGTTCTTGAAGATGCAGAGGCTCAACATCTGTTTCAGTCCATTCTTCCTGATATGGTCAAGCTGGCACTCTGTCTCCCTAGTATCTGCACCCAGGTAAACAAACACAGCTAGCAAGTGCTCTGTGGCAGACCACTTCTCTGCAAACTGCAGCTGATGGCTAAGGTCAAAACATCAGGGTCATATTATGTTCATAACAAAAGCTGTAATTTTTGTGTTGAATGCAGATGAGACCTAGGGAGCATAATGGACAATACACATCTGGAGTTATGTAATAGAATGTAAAAAAAAGTAAATCTCACTGTCACAGTTTTAGCCTGAACTTCAGTAACACTTTCCTTTCTATATGCTGAAGTTGCTTCTTGCATTATTAAATGAAATGACCATGCGACATTTCAGGTTGTAAAATCACACTTCGAAACTGGAACAATTGAATAATCTGAAGCCATCTAATTTTCTATTTTAGAATGTTTTTAACCTTAGAAGTGGTATTTTCATAAAGCTTTCATTTACTTGGGAACATACTTTAATCTGTTTAGAGCATATAGTACTTACACACATGCAAATCTTAACTAATTCGATATTCATATTATGGGAGTTAGTTCTGTAAGAAGTAAAGCTGATAAAAGTGAGTAGGGCTGGTCAAGTGAGGATGTATGGTAGGTAACGTATTAGCAGGGTAACAACAATTTGTGAACTCCTTTGTTACCATTTTCTAAATTGATTCTGCTGGGGATCCGCAGGGAAAATCTCTCCCTAGTTTGTTATGCTACAAGGGTCCTGAAGTAGATGCATAATTGCAAGCTATGAATATTTCTTTTTTTTTTTTTGCTGGTAACTTGATGAGGGAAGTTGTTTGAAAACACTGTGAAGTTTCTGAACACAAAGTCAAGCACAAGATTTGCAAGTGCATGCAGTAATGCCTTTTATAAAGATCATGTACTGCTAGGCAATGTAAATTGTGAAGATCTCTGTCAGACTCATTTTTTTGGTTAGACATAAAGATAAATTTGTTCCAATATAAGACTATCCAAAATATTCTATTTTTATAGGTTTGTAGAACTTTAATTAGAGTGAGCTTCTCAGGTTTTTTTGCTCCTCTAGCTATGTGATTTCAGACATCATAATACAGCTTGTTAATTAAATAGCCAGACGACAGAATGAGATTCAATGAATGTGAATGTAGTAGTTATAAGAATGAAGGAAAACTTGCTTGTTTTGTGGAGTAAGCAGGGCTGTGTATTCAACAGTCTAAATCAACAGCAGTTTCTGTATTCACAACTAGAAGGATGAAAATGTATCTACATTTCTCCAGTACATCTCCATGTACTGGAGCTAGGCTAATGATGGTGGCTGAGAATTTTGGAAGGAGGTGAAAACTCTGTTCCCTTTCTCCTGTCAAGGGGGTTCATAGTAATTGTTACTGGACTTCTTAGCAGTCAGAATGGTGTCCCCCTGCCATGCTCCATATTATCACATAATTAAAACATAAATAAAATGCCATGAATGTTGTGAGCCAAAGTTCCAAATCAGAAGGCTAATGCCTGATAAAATGAAAGCTGTATAATGCTTCAAGTTGGGGAGTTTTTTGTTCCCTCTGCCCCTTTATTTCTTTTTACATTAAGGAAACCATGACCATAGTAAAATAAAACTTCAAATTGAAGACCAAAGTGAAACTGAGCTTTTTGTTCATTCTGATTATATAAGAATGGATAATTATACACTTTCTACAAATACCATCAGTGTTAGGGTAGCAAAAAAATTCATAGCAAGTCATCGAGTTATGATCTGTGGCCTGACTTCCTTGTTTCTTTGTAAATTTTAAAGCATGGTTATTGTAGCTGAAAGCATTCCGTAAGGGTTCTTAACTATACAGCTATTGAAAGTGGATTTCTATTTCAGTTTTTAACATTGCCCAGGATTTGCAACATCCCATCTATTTTTTCCCCTCTGCATTCCCGATGGTTTTGTTTGATAAGTTGTGTTTTCCTGATCTTTCTTTTTATTGTTGATTAGAAATCTGAATTTTGCCAGGCAAGCCCTTTCTGAATTGTCTTGAATAAACTGTTCTTGACTTTTAATGGTGCTGCTGCAATGGCCTAAATTACTCTTGTTCTAATATAACAAATGTAATTTTGTGCTTCTGTTTTTTCTTTCAAAAAGGGTAAGCTAATTATTCTTCTCTCTCCTTCCCTCCTTTCTCCCCTGCCCCTTTCTCCCTCTCACTTCTTTTGTTGGTAGCCAATACCTCTGCTGAAACAGAAGATGAATCACTCCATCACAATGTCACAGGAACAGATCGCCAGTTTTCTGGCCAATGCTTTCTTCTGTACTTTTCCACGTCGAAATGCGAAAATGAAGTCTGAGTATTCCAGTTATCCAGACATTAACTTCAACAGGTATGGCACTCAGCTGTAAATGAACCTGGTAACCCTGCCATGAAAATACTGTTGTTGTTTAGGGGAGAAACTCGTTTGTTTCATGTTTCTGTCACTAAACTCATTAGTTTGCTTTTTGTCTTTTTTTCCTGCTGCCTCTAAGGGACAAGAAAACTGCATCTGTGTTAGAAAGGATCTTGTGCACAGGAAGATATGATGAATATTCCAAATTTTTTTTTGTGCATGAGCATGCACAGACACACTCTTGCTCTGGCATAATCAGATTGATGCAGTTCCCTGCCTCCTCATAAGCCAATCATCTGCGAATGGTATATTTTAGTTGTGCTTCAAGTTTTCTGTGTATATTTAAATTAGAGATCGGTGTTTCCCCAGCCACGTTTCTGTTGTCTCCTGTGTCTTCAGTGGTGATCTGCACATTAAGTCAGATCAATAGGACTTCATTCTTCAGCATCCATACCATTATATTAAGGCAGTTGTAGAGCTGCATATCAAAATTAACCTTTCCTTTTTGCTACAAGTTAGCCTAAGAAGGCCACAATAAGAATTTACTTAAAGATACTCTGATGTCTAAGCAAACATTTATTCTTTTTTTCTTAGTGCTAACTTACAAACAGATTTGATTAGAAATTTTTCTTTACATCTTTTTTATAATTTAAATATGCTTATTTCAATTTTAAATGAGGGAAATAGATGGAGACATTTTCTGCTGCAGAATATTATGGTTGACATGGACTTGTAGATTAGAAATACAAGTTCATTGTTTCTTGGCACTTCCATACAAGTCTGTGTAGATCAGCCTTAGGTTTATTAGGCTGGAGCTTGGATAGATTATTGATCTAGAGTTCGTCTTATTCCTCACTGTTAACAGCTGTAGTGTATGTGCTCTGCCAGCTGAGATCAAATATAAAAACAGTGTTGCCTGTGATCCAGCACACTTGGGTGCATGTGTTATGAGAGCTGTGTTAGACTAGAACTTCCCAGAATATCTTGTCAGGCATTCTAATGTACTGATACTGGTTTTGGTGGCTGCTGCCTTTAAGGGCTATCACAGGTTTGTCCCTATTGTGTATTTCAGAAGAGACACCAGGATCACTGTCTTGGTGTTTATCCCAAGAGTGGAGTGGCTTATGGAACAGAAGTGTGGGTGGGCATTGTTACGCCATACAATTCAGTGTATTCTTCTACCAGTAGTTTCTAAGAACAAATAAATGAAAAGTACTATTGATGCATTCTGATGTTCAGAGCAGTGTAAGAGGAGAGTGAAAGGTCTGGAAGAAGCTCTCTTTGACTGCACACTTCTAGCTGTATTTTGTGGTATTTTTAAAGGACTTCAAGCTACTGATTTTTGTTGTAACTTAAACATTTTATAAACCAACCAGTTAAATTTTGCAAGTTGGATAATTTCTTACCAACTACAGAATAAAATGCTGTTAAATAACTGGAGTAAATTCATATTCTCCTCTATGAACATTGCAGAGCAATGTAAGGTGACAGTAGTACGGTGCTGTACTTGTGGTTAACTCAGGGCATAATATTGGAAACTACTTATAAATAAAAGCACCTTGGCAAATTATTAGGTAAATATTTTCCTGCCGTAGACTCAAAGAATGACCAGTATAAAGCATTAACCATTCAGAGTTTTCATCTCATTCCAGTCAGTCCAACATTGTTTTCTGACTTGGCTGCCTGGTGCTATCATAGTAAGATCCAACAATGTTATTTTGAAGGGGAAGAGAGCAGACAACCTTCAGGCCTTCCTTTTGCATTATGAATGAGGCAGTGCTCAGCTTATAGTCACACAGGGTAGAAAGCCATTTTTATTTGTGCAAGAACAACAATATTGTTGCCAAACTGGAGAAAAGAAAGGAAGCTAACGTCCTCTGGTTAGTGAGGATTAAAAGTGGCTCTTCCTCAGTGTTTGCCAATTTATGCATTTATTAGATAAGCACAGTCTCCTTTTCCAGTCCTTTTTTTTGCTTAACCATTTGTTGCAGCAAATCTACACCCCTACACCCCCTGTATTTTGAATTTGATTATAAGCAGAGTAGTGAAGGTGTGACAGGCAGTGGATAAAATTGAGGGAATGTGTCATTGAGAGTGGGATTGGTAGGATAAAAGCAAAAGGAAGAGTTGTGGATAGAGTACTACAAGACTGTACAGTTTTCTGCTACTGCATATAATCTGCCTTAGTTAAAATCTAAAACGAGGGGGGAGAAGGAGGATAGATAGTATCTTATGTCTTCTTCCTGTCAACCCTGTCTTTTCTTGCCCTGCAAAGTTACTTCTTTAATAGCAAGGACAGAGTAAACTGTCATCTTTTCAGCTGTTGTTTCAGTCTTGTAAAGATGACAAGGTTTGGTTCACTGCAGTGTGTATTTTCAGCTTTTTAAAAAAAGCTTTTTGGGAAGCTGGATGTACTCAAAAGGCAGTAGGCAATGACTGGAGTTAAAATATTTGTGACTTTTTTTTCCCTGTTCATAAAAATGTTTTGATGTAAAGGCTTTGGAGGCTGCTGCTCTGCTCTGTCTGCTTAGGGACAGGCATAACAGATTGTTCACACAGCAACCTTTTGTCCCCACAGTATTACGGTCTGTAGCTTAGTTAGCTAAGTTCAAACTTAGTTCTTTCCTCAGCATTAATTCATCTGCTACATGACTGTGAATAAATGACTTTGTTCTTTGAGTATCAAAAAATAACCTGCTGTTGTTCCCTAACAAAGCCAAATTACTGAGTGCATGGATGGTAATGTTTCAAGGTTTTTTCTTTAGCAAAGGTGGTGTTCCTCAATTCCTTTATCCATGTCCTGTCTACATTCATACAAAAGGCTCCCACTCCTCCCCTCAAATCTGTGAGACTGAAAAACTGAAATTTGTGACTTCTAAGTTAGAAACACAACTGTGTAAGTTTCCTTGTGTTTTTGGTTTTAGACAGCAGTCTGTTATCAGTTCACTTTATGGAGACTTAAACATTTTTACCTTTTTATACACTATAAAATAATTATGGTTTTTAGATTTAAATGCTGATATGTTCCCGCTTTCCTCCCAGTCTTCTCCCTGCTTTAGGTTTTTATGTGCTATTAACTACCATATTTTAAGTTCACCCCTACTCATCCCAAGGTATGAATCTGTTTGACAGAACAAGAGTCAGTGTGAGATAGTTTAAAATTTAAGACTCACAGAGACATGAGTGCAGGTGATTGGGAGGAAGGCTGTTGTACGTGTTGGTATCAGCATACATCATCTGTGCTTCACCTCTCCTCTCCTGCTCTTAGTCTTGCTGAATGAGAGGAGAATAAAAGTGGTCATTCCTCTTTTGACACTGAAGCACTTGGTTTAATGGTGTGTTGTGACACTGACTGTCCATTTTGATACATCTTGTTACAGACTGAAAGTCACCTGTGTATAATTAAATACTCAGTAATTTAATTGAATTCTTCCCTTTTTTGCTTGGCAAGGATGAGCCTATTATGAGTCTTAAGTAATTAATAACATAATTCATTTCAAATATAGCTGGTAAAATGGAATTCATAGTTTAAGAGCTTTAATATTTATGAATTCTAGTAGACAGAATGACATCCATTCAGTGGCCAAACATTAGATCATACTAAATAGCATAAAATATTGCTACTGTTCAAATTATCAAGTTAAATTTAGGGTGCTCAATTTTTCTTTTTAAAAAACACTGCTATAATATATATGATGACAGTAGATTGGGCACATTCATGCAAAAATAACCCATCACAAAAGAAAGAATTGAAGTGGCCATTTTATTTACCTTATTGATGAATTTTTCTTGGAAATTGCATTCTGGTTGAATATAGAGCCTGAATTGCATTGACTCTCTACATTTATGATGTTGGTTGCAGAGTTTAAAATAGTTGATTGTGGTGATAGTTGTAATTACACTATAGACACTATAGACAGTATAGAATTTGGTAGTTTAGGAAACTGTCTAGTTTGGTTGTATGCAAAAGCAAAATGAAAGGAAAAATGTCTGCAATCTTGAGCCAGTGTTCTGGAAAGGGCACAGGTTGGTCAAGGACCTGTTTTGCTTCTGCTGTGTCTTTGACCTGCTACAGATTTGTTTTAGCTGTTGTGTCAAGTTAGAAGAACGCTTCCATTTTCCTTGTTCAAAAACTCCATGGTTAAACTGGAGATGTGAGAGCTCCCATCAAAGCCACTGGGGTTGAATTCATAACTGAAGGCAGTAAGTGTAATGGCATAAGCCTGGTAGATCTTCTGGCACAAATATTAGCAGATGCTCTGGTCTGAAACCACCAGTATTCCTCTAGGACTGAATCTTTATCAAACAAACCTTTAAAGTAATTTCAAGTGATTGGAAATGAGGAGAAAAACACACTAGTTAAGATATATTTCTTTTATGGAATATATAATATATGAAAGGAAATGGGAAACTGTATGGTACATTTATGCAGGAGAATTGAAATCTAATTTACCAGTAATGCAATTATCTCTCCATAAACAACATCAATTTCACAACATTAATGAATATTCTCTGGGGAATAAATTATCTAATGACTTTGAGAGAGCTTGGTTTGGACTGAGATGTATTGCTCCTCTGGTAAGTGGTTCTACAGTTTTTGAGTTAAAGGACACTGATCCTACAAAACTCATTCTGTTACACCTACTTTGGGCATGTGAATTGATTAGCTTTGGATGGATTACTTTGAGTATAATTTTCTGTAAAAAAATTTAAATCCACATTTGTGTTTGGTAAATGTGGAAATACTCTTTAAATAGGCAACTTCAATAGGACACTATTTTTATGAATCTGTCATAATTACTTTGCTGTAGTGATTAAAACAGTACCAAATCTGAATATTTTTAGCTTAGCAAATATAATAATGTAGTCCAGAACTTAGTTGTACCGTGCTGTTGGTTGTCCTTTGGTTTAGATTCCAAGGGTGAAACATTTTACCCTGCTATTCCCTGGTGTTGAGCAGTTGGAGTTAGCATCTTATTATTTCATCAAGGTCAGATACCAACCTGATGTATTTTAAGACTCATAAATCACCAAAACCTTTTGTTAAAACAGATTTATAATGCTCCAAGTTACTTGCCACAATAAAGAGAACTACAAAATGAAAAGTGCAGAGAAGAGAGATGTGAGTATATGGGAGTGTCTGAGATGAAAGATAGTTTTTTGCATCTAGATTTACCAACAAAATTACATTGCTCAGTTTTTTTGTTTGCACACATCTTAAAAGTCATTATTTAATCTAGAGATGAAGTTCTAATATAACATAAGGTTGTTGAACAGTGCAGTGTTCTTAAATAACTTCTCAGATGACAACAGCTTGTACCTATGACACATCACAGTAAATAAGAAATTGCCCATGAGGTTGAAATATTGAATGTTTTGTTTTTCTCCTACTTGATATGAAGGAAATTAGAAAACTCTAAAATTACATCCTTTGTAAGCAAAGAGAAGGAAGGCAGTTTTAATACAGAAAGAATTCATGTTGAGTGGAAGAGGCACACACCAGGCACCAGAAAAGCAGAACCGAGGTTGCTGTGCCTGACTTCTGTACGGTTGTGCTCTGTTTTCCTATTGGGAAGTGCAAGATGTGGACAGTGGCATTTCCTTTTGTTTGTCAGAAGGATGGTTAATATGCCTGCTTTTCATGTCTCTGGAAGGAATTCCTCATTTGGATTTTTCTGCTTTTGATTTCCATTAAGTCCAAATTTCATAAAGTGAAGTTGTGATATTCTGAATAGTTTTCTTTCTAATACTCACTTAAAATATTTTCAATGATTGCAGGACTTTCTAATAAGGGTTTATATTTTATATTGGATATAAGAATGCCCCATTTAAAATTTGGTAAGGTTTCGTTATCTTGCATTATCTAACTGATGTGTAAGTATTTAAAGCTGTCTAGGGCAGTGGTCTCCAAGCTTTTTTGATCACACATACCTATCAGTAAAACATGCTTGAGCATGCATCCCCAATGTATTCCTATTTATTTATTTAGTAATTACATACATGTGCTACTTTATTAATATATTGCATTATAAAAATTTAGAAAGGATGAGATACAGATGAAATAAAAACTACTTTAAAATGTTTTTTATTTAATGAATGGGACAAAAATATATTCTTCCTGCAGCCTAGTGGATTGTCTTGCACACCCCTTGGGATAGTTTGGAGACCAGAGTGGGTCTGGGGTATTACTGTTCACAAAATACAACTACATACCAGGATTGAAACATTGTGTAGTTTGTTTCCCTTGGCAAGGGAAGCATAAATTATAGCAATGAAACACTTGTTGCAGCTTCATTCTTCGTGAAAAGTCCTTGACTGGTCCTGTCTCCTATCTTTTTCACTGAAGTGAATCTTGAGTGATTTAAAATTCCATTTTGAAAGGTGGATATGTTTCTGTATGGAGGGAACCCCACCCAATAAATAATCAACCAAAACAGCTTTCTCAGAAAATACTTGAGGCAAAGGATATGGGTAGCTAATGCAATTCCAGTTATTCCTATATGGTAAACAGGTTAGCTTTCATGTATTTAGAGAATGAAATTGCTCTCTGTCCCATGCAGTTGTGTGATAAGCACGCATAATTACAGACACATTCCAAATCTTACACGGTGGGCTCCTCTCTCTCTGTGCACATTAATGCACACAGCTTTCTTTGACCTTAGATACACCAGTATCTATAGGCAGTCCTTAATGTGGATGTGACTAAGGTTGCCTTAAGCCCAATTGAATAAAAAATGTCAAATCATACTGAGAGAGAATCCTTTTGAAACAGTGTTTTGATAAGCTGTGCTTAGTGTTGGAAGTCAGAGCTCAAAAAATACTTCATTAGAAATATAATACTGGTTTTGAAAAAGAGAGAGTTTTATATTTCTCTTTTGTTCCTGGAACTCCAGTTTGTTTTCTGGGGTTTTTTTTATTCCAAGAGGTTGGGAATTGCAGGAGAAAGATGAAATAGATGCCTCTTATGTGCTTCCCAGTGCAACTAATGCAATCCTAAATGATGGGGTTATTGGGCCATTCAACACTATATTAGTTTTTCCTTTAGGGTGCTGTGTATCAGCATGAAATTTCAGTGGTTCCTATTGAGGATGCTCAGCAGCTGAGAATGCTCAGCCACTTAGTCAGAATAGCCCTCAATTGTATGGAGGGGAGTACAAGTTTGATAGTAACATACTTAAGCATATTATTTCCACCCGTATATGTATAGATATGTATGTATATACCCACATATATATACATGTGTATATGTATATACATACCCGCATATATATATATATATATGTATATATACATCAGGTAAGCATAGGCTTGAAATGCAGCAAGATAGAAAAAGCAAGATATTTGGTTTATTCTCTTTTCCAAGTGTTTTGTCATCCACTACCTTAGACTAAAACTGTTTAGTGATTAGCTCTGTTGCTGAGGTCGAAGGAAACGTCTACTCAGTATTTTCGTTTCTGCCTTAACTTTCCATCCTCCCCCCTACTGAGTCCCTTTACTGGGTGAAATTCATCTATCCATATGACTTCCATGTAAATCCTTCTTTGACTTTAATTTGTAGGAGAGGATCAGGTTTTAGTAAAATGTTTCATAATTGTTTAGGTGTTACGTTATCTTTAGTGAGATCGTGCTAAAATAGAAGAAACAACTCAAGTGTGTCTTCAAGTCCAGTAATAAAAGGCAAAGACACTTTTTAGTGCATGTGGGGTAGTGGAGGAAAAAGAACACATGGTTATTTGTAGGGATCACAAGTACAAAATTGTATATCCACACTTCTGCAAAGAGTACCCGTGGAACGCCATGGATTTATGAATGGGAATTGTTCTTTGAAGTATGATCCATAGTGCAAATTTTTGCATATTGTTACAGCGTGTACACCTGTCTGGGTCTTACAATAGGTTCCAACTTCAGTGTAAAGACATGATTATTCTCTTTGAAAAGAAACCCAGCCTGGCTGTGGAAATATCATTATGAAATTATTGAGCTGGGAGATTAAATCACATGATTGTAATGGCTCCTGCTGGAGCCAGTTCTTAAGAGTAACATCATGGGAGCAATTTAACTCCTTGGAAATTAAATTTTACAAGTATATACTGTATTTTAATTTTACCTTGATCAGAAACAATGTATTTGGGAACTGTTTACTTAAGCTGGTTCAAATTCTCCTCAGTAAACTCCATGCATGCCGAGGTCACTTCTGTGAAGCTCTTAATGTTCTTAAATAATTTTTCTCTTGTGTCATTTTAAACTCATCCTTTGAAGTTCCATGCAGGTTTGAAGTCCACTTGCTCAGGAAGGAGTTTGGAACAGATTCTTTGGAGCTTTTGACTCCAGCTTTAGGAGGTGGAAATATTGGTTGCAAATATGACAGTTTTGAGTTGACAGTCAAGACTGCAAAAACCAGAATATTGATTGCACTTTTTAAAAAGCTTTTTTTTCCACCCCAAAATTATTAGGAAAATGCTAATGCAAAAAAGGTACATGTTTTTGTAATAATTGTTGAAATGTTATGAACTACTGCCTTGTATCTTTACTATATATTTAGTGGCAGTTTTACATTTTCCCAATATCAGTTTTTACTGGTTTTCGTATTTTATTTCTCATGTATTGGATTTCTCTCCAGAACAATTAAGTGTCTGAGTATTTGCTAGAAAAGTTTTTTTTATTTAGCTGCAATGACTTTAGCAAACTACAATGTCATAAGCACAAAGTTCTCCCCCCTACTTCCTTATGCTTTAAAATCTCTGGCCTTGAATACTTAAGCGTACCTCTGTGGAGGTCTTCTGTTTGATTAACATTGCTTCTACCCTGGCTTGGCTGGAGAGGCAGAGATGAATTTGCATCTGTGTTTGGTGATCAGTCCTGGAGGCCTTCTCAGCTCCTGAAGTGATAAATTGAAGATACTGCATGGCAGTGGGAACGTCCTGTACAAAGCCAAACAGCTTACATACGCAGTTGCCAGTAAGATTTCAATTACTTCACCTGAAAGTAGCCTTGCAGTGCTTTGCATTTGATTTACAGTGCACTTCATTTGGATGAGTTCTTTAATTGAAATTAATGGGTTTTGGCCCTAGGTGGTTCTGTCAGGAAATTGTATGGTTTCCACTTAGATTTTCGGGTGTTTTTTTAGTAGGATCTGTGTCTCAGCACTTGTAGAAGAATTTTATTTAATATCTTAGTGATGCTTTCATATTGCTTTATTCTTTAAAATATTTGCTTCAAAAATAAATTTTTCATAATTTTGCCTAATTTATTATTTCACATATAGGTTCAAGGTAAAACGTTTGTAACTTTGTCATGTTATGTCTTCAGTTAAATTAATGGGGTAGGACCAGGCCAGGATTTTTGAATCATGTAAATATCACTTGCTTTTCCTGTTGCATTCACAAATCTGACTGGTTTTAGCTTGATCTGACTTATTCTAGGCATACTTCTTCAAGTTCTTCACCTTTCCTGCCCAGTCTGCTGTTCATACCGAGTTACATATTGCCTTTGTGACATGAAGAACTCTCTCCTGAGAGTTCGCAATGTAAGCAAGGTGTCACTTTGATGTGAAGAGGCAAAAAAATTAGTAAAGGCATGATCAGGCTGACAGATAAATTAACCAGTTTAAAGGCTTCATACAAAATGAGACTTCCAGATAAGAGGTTGGGGGTAATGTAGACAACACCTGCACAGACATGCACACATTAACTTCTTATATGAACCCCTTTATAGCTGTGCAAGCTCAAGGCCTTGATAGAACTTGCATATATAGGCCCATTTTAGAGTAGACTGTTTTAAGTCTGGAGTTCACCTTCTTAAAGTCCTGATTCACTGTTCAAAGAATAACACGTTAATAAAATTAACCTCTGTGACTTGATACAGATTTTGGATGCAATTGATCTCCTCAGCCTGTATATATCATAAGAATTTTTAAATGTTGAGATAAATCTAGTTCACTTCCTTGCTGAATCTAGTTCAATTCACCTCCCAGCACTCTGGTTTTAAAGGCAGATTGTCATTCCACTACACAGAAACAAATGAATAATGTTGTGTCATTCCTTTACTTAGACTGTTTATTGGGGGGAATCTTATATCCTCAGGGCTTTCAGTGGATCAGAGATCTTTTAGTAAACTTCAAAGGGTATTATTTCTGAAGTCACTGCTGTTCTTCCTTCCAGATACA
This sequence comes from Corvus brachyrhynchos, assembly GCF_000691975.1. NCBI lineage: Eukaryota > Metazoa > Chordata > Aves > Passeriformes > Corvidae > Corvus > Corvus brachyrhynchos. The sequence continues at coordinate 6,293,058 of NW_008246060.1, forward strand.
TTCCATTATGTGTTGCCAGTAACAATGCCTTGTCACTCTCTTGGAAGTGAAATTAAGTAATGCATGTTCAAGTTGCTGGAAGATAGATGATGCAGTAAAAGTATTTCAGCTAACCTTAAAAGAATGCATTCACTTAATGGCTAAAAATAGGATCCTTCTATTTAATGCTTCAGTTTTTCACAAGTGACTGTTAGAATGGCAGTAACAGCCCAGTGGATGGAGCCCTTTGTGTTGGGGGAAGGTTCTTTTCTTTTGAAATGCTGCTGGTGCTGTGCAGCTCTTGAAAGCAGCATGGTTGCATTAATTCTTCTGAGCAACTCACTGAGCTGAAAGAGGGTAAGACATTTGGATCTTGGAGTACTCAACATAGATGTTTTCACCCCTTGGTCACTTAATGGCCTGTTAAACATTTCAATTTGTTGCAAATAAAACTAAGAGCTTTCCAAAATGTTCATAATGAAATTACATTTCTTAGTATTAGAAAATTGGTGCAAGTGAGAGAGGCACTTGTGATCATAAGAAATGCAGCAAGTCAATAAGCTCATTAATCCTAAAATCTTGAATTACAGAGGGGCTGTCTAGAGTGTTCTTTCTACAGTACAGTACTTAAATGCAAGGCTAATGAAAGGTGTACATAATAATTACAAAAAATCAAATTGCAATTAGTAAGTAGCATTAATTCCTATGCACTGTATCCCTGAAATCTGTTTGCTTTTATTTCTTGTTTTTCAGATTGTTTGAAGGGCGGTCACCAAGAAAGCCTGAGAAACTTAAGACCCTTTTCTGCTATTTTAGAAGAGTCACAGAAAAAAGTATATCCTTTATTCTTTTTTTGAGCTGCAAAGCAGATACATGAAAAATTTAATCCCATTAAATTTAGAAATGGCTATGCAGCCATGATAGAAGTATGTAACAAAAGCCTGCTTGCAAAGTACACTGATAATGATATTAATGGCACTTCTTACCATATGTATGATGCATGCAGGCAAATTTTTTGCCCAGAGCTCATTCTGTTTTATTTTCTCTGATGAATACATAAATATATATGTATGTATATATGGGGTGTGTGTAGAATACAGAGATATATTTTTAGCCCCCTGTAGATATATATATAAAAAAATGTGCGTGTGTATCATTGTGTAGATAAATATATGTATATATATAATGCTTGTAATATATGCAGCCGCTTGCCTCACCACATCAGAGTGAGGATGTAGAGGGAACTGGGCACCATTAGAGTCATTAAAATCACAGGCTTAAGATTTTGAGTCAAGCTTCACTTTTCCTGCAGAATGCATATGTAGTCTTTTGACTACGATGTTTGTAGTTCTGAGGTATTTTCCCCTACTCGTGTTGGTATTTCAGGTTTTTCCCTTCCATGGTTCCAAAGCAAAGCTGTTTTTAAGTTTGCCCAGTTCAAATAAAACAAATGATAGCAAGACATGAGAGATCTCCTGCTCTTGGAGAATTTAGTGCATAGTCAGATCTTCTGTTATTACCACAGATTTCAACATTTGCATAAGCTTTCAAAAACAGATTTATTTTTGTGATAACTGCCATAGCTTATATATTGCATTTTTGGGGAGAAAGAGATTTTACTGTCGTAGCATACATCAGATCTGCAGCAATACCTTTATAATAGTCTTTTTTTAAAGAACTTCTTCTTTACATGTCAGCATTTTGCTATTAACTTCATACTTTCTCAAAGGATTTGTTTTAAAAGAAAGACAGATTTAAACTATTAAATATAAAAGCCTGTTACTTGGTTTAGACCATCTTCAGTTCATCATTTTAATTCACCACAAAGTAAATGCAGCTAGATCCTATTTCAGCTGTCAGACTTTAAGCAACGTCAATTGAACTAAATCTCTGAGGTAGAAAGTAACTTGTGATCTATGTGTGGGACTGAGAAAAGATATGGTGTACAGCTTTTTTTAATACTTGAGTAATAATGTTTTCATGCAAACCAAATCCTAAATTTAGGCAGCTGTCCCTGAGCCCCTGTGCATGTGAAATCTGATGGGAACATGCTTAATGAAACTACCATATTAGATCTCCTAACAGTATAACTTTAAATAAAATTTAATAGGATTCTCGAATGCTCTTTTTTGAATTAAAAATTCATATTGCACCTTTAAAATGCCCAATTTCTTACTCTTTTTTTTGTCACAGGAATTAGTAGGGCTGAAGTAGCTTAGCTCTATAAATTACTGTAATAATTTCACAACTCTTTCTATTGTAAATAATAATCGAATTCTCTGTAAAAGAAGAGAAGACTGTGCTCAAAAGGTGAATGCTTGCTTGGTAGAATACCACAACTGATAGCAGAATTCCCTTGTGAAAGAGCACTTCATTACTATGCTTGAAAACGATGCACTTTTTTCCAGAGAAAGTAGCCCTTTTTTAACCTAAATTTTAAAGAAAAGCGTAGGACCACTTAAGGCTTTTTTAGAAGGATGCATTTGTGCTGTACATACTTTCCTGAATGTCTTCACAAATCAGCACAGTAGACTTAGTGTAGCAGAGAAGTAAGTCTTAATTGGAGTTTTTATTAGGATGATATCACCTAATAAAAAGTTGGTATTTTCTTTCTGTTGCAAAACTGAACTTCTTTGAGTAAAATGAAGAGAGAAGATGATACTGCATCCTTCCTGCCATGAGAAACAGCTCCTCTTTTTCCCTTGAGGACAGGAGTCTTTTCTCAGTTGGAATACAGTGAATTTCACTGGCATCCTGGCAGGGCTAAAAACTGCTTGATTTGGAATCTGCTAACACTGCATCCTTATTGACATAGCTGGACTTTCTTGGAAATATGAGCTGCTGCTTCCTCCATCCGTAGGTTGAATACTCTCTGAATTGTCTGTTGACATTGAACAGTTGTTGATTTTAAAGGTTCACAGTCTATTTTTCTCTAAAGCAGCACATTTTAATTCAAGTACTGGGTCTTTCTAGTAGTGTTTAGTGTTGTTGAAGTGAAAATCACTTAAGAAATAGTTTTTCCTAGATCTGGAAAACTAAAATACTCAAACTGCAAAGTGGGAAGAGAAGTAAGTACTTTGGTCTTCATGTTACTTGTCTTCAGTTGGAGTCAGGGGAAGAATCAGAGTCACTCTTGAGGAAAGTTAAGCTCTTGGTATCTACCAAGAGTTATGTTTGTAGTTTTCAAAGCTTGCCAGTTAAGATAATCTAGGGGCTAAAGCTCCCACCCTTAATACATTTTCCTTTGGGGTTGGTTTGCCTGTAGAACCTACGGGATTGGTGACGTTTACAAGGCAGTGTCTCCAGGAGTTTCCAGACTGGGAGAGGTAAGTCAAACATCCTGTTAATGTAAGAAATTTCTTAAGTCCACGTTAACTGAATGTCATTCATTTGGAATTGATTCAGGTCTGGAAGTACTGCAGAAAACAGTGTTTGCTATGGATTGTTGCAGAAAGAAATAGAGGGCAGTGGGTGAATTGCCACAAGTAGTTTGTGTCCTGAGTTTTCCCATATGTTTGTGTGTAAAGCAAGCAAGTCTTAGTTGAAGTTTTAAAACAGTAGCGTATCTTTGGTGCTGTTGCTTGAGTGGGGGGAAAAAAGAGAAGGATGGCTTGATTTAAGAAATGACAGGAAAGATAATGAAATATGGGTGATAACCAGCATGAACGCAAGTATTGCAGCTTTATTGCTGGTTAGCAACTTAATGTGGAACAAGAAAAACTTAGAACTTCAGATTTGGGCTTTTTATGGTAAAAGGTGGAGAAACTGAACAAATGACTGTGTTAAACTTTTCCATATTGTGTCTGCAAGGCAAACATGTTTTCTTTAATCCATCAGGGTTTTTGTGGTTTTTTTTAAAATCACGTTATGTTTAAGGTGTGTAAGCAGTTTGGGTTTGGGTGAGTTTTGTTTTAAAATGAATGTTTTTGTGTGGGGGTCCTGAAATTATCCTTTCTGTACAATATCTTTCCTCAATGGTAGATCTCAGAAAAAGCTATCTAGATTGCATGTCACCTATGAAGGCACCATCGAAAGCAATGGACAAGGTATGCTCCAGGTAAGTGCATATAACAGTTAATGTGGCTTTCATGTTTTTGTCATACTTTCATGGTCTGCCAGCCTAACAAAGTTATTTGTTTATCCTCAATTCACTTAAATGACAAGATGTTATGCAGTGTAAAAAAAACCATCAAAATCAATTCCATGGTCAGTACTGTCAGTGTTCCCCAGCTCATCTAGGTAGCACATGTACCTGTTACAGGAAGAGCTGACAGAAAATCACAAATCCTGGACAGCTTCAGGTCTTCTGGTTCAAGCCAGGATCAAAGATTGACAAGATAAAAGATTCAGGCTGCGATCTTGATGACTTGTCAAGGGTTTCAGTTTATTAAAAAAAACCCAATCATTCTTGTGCCCCAGACAGTGACCAGGTCAGTGTTTCAGGAGACTTTTCTTGCTGCTGCCAGCACCACTGTTTCAGTCTGGGAGGCAGTCAGCAAAAGAAATTCATGAGGAGGATGTCCTGTCCATATCTATAGGAAGTAACATGTTTGAGTTTTCAGATTAGTTGTTTGCTTTCTGCTTTTCTTAAAAAAAAAAGTCTGCCTTCTAGAATTCTTTTACAAAAAAAAGTAAAAATCAGAACTTTTTTAGCCAGGGACAAGTACTGCATTGGAAGAGGAGGAAGGAGACTAGGAGGAATTTTTTTCTGCAATGCCTTTTGCTCACATTTTAAAATGTCTCATAAATCTATGAAACTTGAGCACTCAAATGTGTGATGAATTATGAAGAACTCAGCAATTGCTCAATAATGACCATTTTTCTAGTGTTTCACTCTGTAAAAGGGACTATTGCCTAGGATGTGATATTTTTCCTCCTGGCATATCTCTGCTCTGATGAAGAGCAGTCACTCCAGCAGGGAGCAGGATGAGCATGGCAGGGCAATGCAGGAGTCCACTGTGA
>NW_008246060.1:6298008-6328987 GCF_000691975.1 Corvus brachyrhynchos
CCTGCTGACTGGCTGCTGGCCATCAGACAGAGGCAAGGTGGTGAGTCAGGATGCCAAGGACAGTGAGAGATGTCTGGTGGACATGTGGGCAGCAGCAGAGCACAGGACTGGGCATGGGCCCACAGGGAATATGTCTCAGGTGAGGACCAGGACAGGGGTGGGTGTTAGTATGGGACAAGGATGGGGCCTGAGGGGAGGCTACTCAGTACAGTTACAGTGCTTTGGGGCTCTGGCACACTGAACATTTGAGTGGTTTTCATATAACTTTTTTGATCATAGTCAAGTTTAGCAAATCTCAAACAACTGAAATGTGTTGGTATTTCCAGGATAGACTAAAGGAACACATGCTGCTGTAGTGGCTGGCTCTTGGTGTGCTTTGGACTCTGCCTCCTGGGTCAGTTTGTAATCTACACAGGTGTTCATGTCACCCCAGCAACTTCTGTCCCCCTCCTGTACCTCTGCTCTCATCAGCTATCTAAGTAAAAACCAGTAAGAAGCTAATAGCATTTGAAACATTAAGTAACTTTTTAAAATCACAAATTTATATGGGCAGTTAATTTGAGTGAATAGTAATTACTTTATTGAATAAACACACTCCTTTTAAAACTGTTGTCTGTATGAAAATGTAATTTGCAAAATATGTACCATTGCAGCAAAAATAGTCCAGAGCTTCTCTATTTCAAGCAGAAACCTTTAGAGTCAAAATTATTTGCCTTGTTCAAGTGCATTTCAAGGAGAATTCATAAGAGGATTTTTTTGGGTATAGAACTATTACAGGGGCAGTGCTAATCTAAAGATGCTTCAGTGTAGAAAGTTGGGGCAGAGTGCTTTTTAAAGGACAAACTCATGATTTTTCAATGTCCCTAAAAACAAGGCTGTTTTCATCTTTCACATTTACTGAAATGTGTTTTATTCTGAAACGTACCTCTTCAAGGGAAACCCACAAAACTTGGATTTGGAGCATTTGAGATGCAAAATTTTTTTTGCTGTGTAATGTCTCATTTGTCTTCAGTTTTCTGAGAAGTTGAATGGAAAAAATAAGGAAAGCATAATCATGTTAATCAGTCCCTCTGCTTGTAGTTTTAAGTGATAGCAATAGATTTCAACAGAATAACTGAAATTTGTACATGATTTTATTTACCTTGGTAAATGAAAGGTTGTTTTTTTTTTTCTTATGCTATCATAATCCTCCTGAATGTATTTTTGGTAGGTTGATTTTGCAAACCGTTTTGTTGGAGGTGGTGTGACCGGGGCAGGACTAGTACAAGAAGAAATTCGGTTTTTAATCAATCCAGAACTGATTGTATCAAGGCTCATCACTGAAGTCTTGGATCACAATGAATGTCTTATCATCACAGGTTAGTCTTTGCAGAAAATGTTTCACATTGAATTCTGGTTTTATATATATAAAATACTTTTCAAGTTGAAGTTTAGTATGTTTAAATGCTGTAAGGATAAAAAAAAAGTAGAAAACCAAAAAGTTGATACTCATTTGACAAAGAGCCTCCTACTTCATCCCACCTCTTAACACCACAGGGTCACTGTTCCATAGATGGTTTGTGAAAGGAGGAAAAAAAAAAGTGACAGCAAGCAGAAGAACTTCTTTTTTCCTCTGTAAATGTGTTTGAGGATTTGGTGTCTTAGCTAAAGAATGCTGATGGGCAGTATAGGTAACAGCCACAATTTCCAGCTATTAGCTGATACTGCTTCTCTTATGTTGAAGGATGTGGGGTTTTTGTTCCTCTCTGGAATTTGTAACATTTGATGTGATCAGTGGGATTGAACACTCCTAAGAAGAGGAACTACCTTCTGATTACCTAAAAGGGGAGGAAATGGAAGAGTAGAAAATCTGCATCCATTAGAAAAAGGTAGAAAGCTAGAAACTGTCTCTGAAGGACTTTGATCTTTTAAGTTCCACATATGTGTTTGTGTTACTTGTAAGTTAGTTATGGGCTCCTAATTACATCAAAAACTACCTACTTCTCCAGTGTGTTGCTGAGGGGTTGTGGACGGAGACGTCCTGCCTGTCTGGAGCTTAGCTGAAAAAGTTTTTTCTTTTGCTTTGCACTGTGTCATAGAGCTTGGAATGTGTTATTATCCACTGGATTAAAACAGTTAGCATCAAAAGACCAGATGTGACTGTTAAGAACTGGAGCAGCCCAGGTGATGCTGTCTCAGTTCTATACATGAGTGAGCATTTTTCACGACTGAAGAAATAAAATGATGCTGTAATGCTACTTTATTTACACTAAAGAGCAGCTATAAAGAAAAAATATATGATCAGAGACATCCTCTGGGTAAATATTATAGAAGACTATGTTTTTATTTTTCAGTCTGCTACAGTAAAAATGTTGGGTTTAGTTACCTGAGCTGTCTCAAAAGTCAAGAGTTTCTGTAGGTATTAGAACACATTTCTTGGAAAAATCCATCAATAGCACTTCTTTCTCTCACATGCATACACAGTAGAAATTTGAGCTTAAATCTTGCAGGCCTTACTCTGTCCTGAGTTATTGCTTGTACTGGGCAGAGCATCTTTTGTTTTCAGTCTTACGCTTGGTAATCTTTTTAAGACAGTGTTTTATTTTGTTTTGCCATCCTGCCAGAATTAATGCCTTTATCTGTGAAAAGTTTTTGATAAATTGGCTTTTGTGATTACATTTTAAAAAAAATGAGTCAACAAAAAACTTCTTGGCCATCAGAGACTTCTGTTCTGTATTTTGGATATGATACCATATTAACCTATTTTAAACACTGTCCTCTGGGAGAGATTTCTTTGGGAAGGATAAAAACAGAGCACAGCTATCAGTCTGGGTAATAACTGATTGGGGGAAAACACTAAATCAGTGTTTTGAAAGACCTCCTTGCATTTCCCTGCAAACAAAAATGTTTATTTGGTATGGACAAGTAAAGGTGAGAATGTTTTTTCACTGCAGCAACATTTTAGTTTTCTTGAGTACTTCAGTGTTTTGCAATTAGTGTTTGGGATGTGGAGTTCTTCTCTAATGGAAATATTCATTCCATCATTTTTATTTAATCTCTGGAGCTTTTCCACCTTGGTTCTTAGCCAAGTCTCCTCTGTGTCATGATCCTCTTGATAAATTACATTCTTTGTGATGCATCTTGACTCGGCAGCCTAATGGGTATAACTGTGTAGCTTAAATTTGCAGAGAAGTCCAACAAATTGGGAGATAAATTAAATTTGTTGTGATTTCACAGTATCTGGTTAAGATCACTGCTGTAATGACTATGGAACTGGTCATGCAAACAGTCGAGTTCTTCAACACAGACATCTACCTACAGAAATGTCAGCAGCAACACCAGAGATTCCCACAGCTGCATTTCTGGTAGAGCTGTGAATAAGGTGTGAGTGCTTTTCATTCAGATTTTTTTTTTTTCCTTTCTTTCTTCCCCCTGTTGGAACTCACACATCCTTGGGCAGCATTAAGAGCTGATGAAGCTGTGTTCCATGTTTCCTTTAAATCTACAGATCTATTGATGGCCAGTTGGGACCACATCCTAGCAGGGCAGTTTTGGAGACTTCTGACCGCACTACTGAGGCAGCAAATCAGATGAGATGGGTTGAGATAATTGGTTTGGCTGAAGATTTACTCAGAGGGGAAAATTGGTTTTCAGCTGGATTTAGCAGTCTGACTGTTCCAGTGCTGGGAGAGCCAAAGACTAATGGTGGTGCAAGATAAGGATTGGAAGAACTGATTGACAGGGGAAGAAGGACATTCCTCTCACTTATGGCACTAAAAGTGCCTTTCTGTTGGTGACTACAAAACTTTACTCTTGCAATTTTCACATCTACTTTTTATTTAGTGCTAGTGGTCCTGCCTCTTCAGGGATATAATTTCTAGCTCATTAAAAATACTAGAGGAACACTATGGTGGGATTTTTCCCAATCCCTGGAAATGTTATAATGCTGTTACAGATCATACGCAAATGTAAGGCTAGACTATGAAGTCTGAGAAAGGTATATTTATTTTTAGTAATAATTGCAAATCTTTGTAATTTGGTGAGGTCCCATAAACACCAACACTTGGAAATTTCACATTTTGTCTGACGATGTAACTTTTAGAAGTGTCACAAAGGATGGACTTTTGAATGGTACATGTATATACATTCTTTTGACTTTAGGTAGGCTTTTCTAGGTTTTGTAGCTTGTTTTTAGAGTTCTGGTGGAACTTTATTTGTGGTTTGCCTTTTTTTTACTTCCTTTTATTCATTTAATGAGAAGAAAAAAAATTCACCAGAAACACTCACATATCCAGCTTATCCCATACTGCTTTTGTTCTCCCAGCAACAGAAGTTTGTATCCCAGTAGTTCAGAGGCAAAAGTGTTGCTAGTCAAATAATCATTTTTGTCTGACAAATTTCCAGAGCTTCACTTATGAAAACTCATTGATTTTCATTAACTTCGTGTTTCTAGGACATGACTTTAGAGTCTGTGTGATTTCTTTGAGTTTCTCCATTATTGATTTTTTTTATAGATATATGTGTATATGTGTGTGTGTTTGCTTGTTTGTTTGTTTCCTGGTGCTTTTGTCATCAGACACTACACTTCCATAAAAATTAATGAAAACAATGAACCTTGAAAATGCCAGTTTAATACTTGGACTATAATTTAATCTATCCTGGTACAATATCTTGATGACCTAGAGTTTTCTTTCCCCATCTTAGACACCAAAGGAAATGCTTCCTTTTTGAAGCTGGAAGTTTTGCCTAGGTTGTCCTCTAAAGAGAGCTCTCAAAAGAGTCACGTACTTCCTTTGTCTATCTTTTCTTGCTCTGTGCTCAGACACTTTTACCAAGCATATGAAGAGAACTGAATTTTATTCATGTCAGGAAAAGTCTTAGTGAAGGTTGATAGCCTGCAATTCAATTAGAAGGCTGATTTCTGAATGTGGAAGCTGCTTGTGGTTGTCCTTTGTTTGAGGGCATGGATGTATGTGAATACATAGGCGTATTCTGTCATCCACATTTTTCAGATGATTTTTTATCAGGAAGTGAACTCAGTGAGGAATCTCTTACCATCCCACTCATTTTGCATAGCAACTTTTCAAAATAGCCTTGAGTGAGATTTGTGTGCCCTCAGAATGATTAATCTTCTAGAGTAAATAAATAATGCGTGGGTAACAGGGCAGATGAGTTAAATGAGCATTGATAAGTCTTGTGAGTTAAAATTAATATGGGTAAGTGGGGAAAATATCTTGCAGTATATGCATCACTGTAAACAGTTTTTAACAGCTTGTTTCCTGTGCTTGAGACTATTGGAGGTAAACATTGAAATTTCCTTGTCAGTGAGGTTTAAAGTTAATAGCTTTGTTTTTGATTGTTCAACTGCATTTTTATTTAGGGATTGGAAAACTTACATTAAATGTAAACATTTATATTCTCAGGGTACTGCTGATCTGTGCAATAGTTAGGCAGTACTCATCTTACTAATCAGATATTTTGTGCTGTCAGCTTGCATTTCTTTAAAACCTCTTTTTTCCCATTCTATTTAGAGGCATAGCTGGTGTCACAAATTGGGGTTGCTTAACAGTTCTCTTCTTGCTCTTACTGTTTATGATTGTGCCAAACTACACCTGTATGAACCACCAAACAAGTCAGCTCAGCTGGTCAGAGCACAGTGCCAGTAACTCCAAGGGCATGGGTTCACTGGAGAGTTGGACTCCATGATCATTGTGGGTACCTTCCAACCTAGACTATTCTGTGGTTGCTTCTGAAACTCAGCTGTTGTGAGCTCAGAACACGGGGAAAAGGTGTGATTTTGTTGTGGCATTACTTCAGCAGTATTTCTCTGAAGCATTTGTGCAATGCCCAGTTTTTGAAGCAAGGTCCTGAATCTCTATAAAATGAGGTGAAAGGCAGCCTTTTAGAAGTTATGATCCTTGTTCTTGGTTAAGATGTGCTCTTTTTTGGTCTTGGGATACACTTTTGAAAAGGAATTGGTATAGCAGAGCATAGGAGCTAAAATCATTGGTGGCCTTAGGGAGCTGCTTTCTGACAGCCTTTAATACTTGCCAAAGTACCCTATTGGACCTTTCAAGAGCAGCCAAATATGTTCCATACTGTGGTTTTTTGGGTCTTGGTGCTTTTACAGAGGTAGTTTGTTGGTGCTGACCACTTCTCATGATACACTGGGCAGCATATGTAGATCTGCACTCGTAATGTTTTGTGCTGGGTGCTGCTCATCACCTGTGGGAAAGGAGCTTTGCAAGGAAATCTTGTATTCGTGGTGCAAATACAAATTCTCTGTTTCCCTTTGCTTCTGGGAGCTGCATGTTCATTTGGAGAAGCAGTGATTCCTATCAAAGATTTGCCAAGTGAAAAAAATATGTACATATTTTGTATGTAATCTGGAAAATTATTTGTTTCAGGTACTGAGCAGTACAGTGAGTACACAGGCTATGCAGAGACTTACCGGTGGGCAAGGAGCCATGAAGATAAGACCCCTAGGTAAAGTTCCACATAAGTATTTTAAGTTGAGGAATAAATAAATGTGAGAAATTTGAAAACTTGGTACTTCTGAGTATTTCCTAGCATTTGCCTTAATAGGATATTTGCTTGATGTTGCTCTCTTCAGTAGGGCCAACAAGCTAAGAAAGTTATATCATATTGGTAATGGCATACTAATGCTAATAAGTGGTACCTGCCCTTATGTCGGTTCTTAGACCAACATCTTTTACAGTTTAGAGATATATGTATTTAATGCACATTTTTGTTAAGATACTGATTTAACTGTGAATCGCAATGTCACAGGAAATCTTGACAGCGAGACCTCAGATGACACGGTGCAGCTGATGTGTGACAAAATAAGAATCAATACCATGAATCTGAGTAGAAATCTCTGAGATCTTGAATTTATTTCTCCAGCAATGTCACTAGAGTGCATACACAAAATTACTCATTTGGTATAGAAACATCCACAGTGTACTCTCATTTAAATGTTGGCAGAAGACAGAGAAACACTGACGTTGCAGTGTTCTTACATACTTGATAAATAGTACTGTGTTATTAGATTTGTTTCACGTTCATGCCCAAAGTCTAGCCAGAGTATTTCTAAATTTATGGGGAGGCCTGTCTCATTTCTGATTCTGCTTTCATTCCCAACCTACAAAGAAAAAGTGCTCCATTGTCTGTTACGAATTCACCTTTCCAGCTGCTTCTAACACAGAAGATCTGCAGGGAATTGCTCATTTTGAATTGGAGTTATATGGCTGATATTAAACAACTAATGTCATCTACTTTTCTCCCCCCTCCAATTTTAGGGATGAATGGCAACGACGCTACACCGAAATTGTTGCTATAGATGCATTTCACTTCAGACGTTTCCTTGATCAGTTTGGTCCAGAGAAAATTAGAAGAGAGCTCAACAAGGCCAGTAACTTCTTACAACAGCCTGCAGTCTAGTGTTTATAGAACCTTTTCAAATATTCTTATATTATTGTCCTCATCTAAGGAAGTTCTTGCTTAGTTGTGTCTTACATGAGAGGGTTTTGCTGTCCAATGTTAAAGCAAAAGATTGTCAAATATATTTCTTTGATGTGCTATTCAAAGGTGTATTTTATATAACTTTCAAAAATATAAATGAAACTTGGATATACATTTTGTTAACTTTTCCCTGTCCTGCCTCTAAACAACAGTCTGAGAGTTGGGGTTGTTCGTCAGGGAGAAGAGAAGGCTTCAGGGAGACCTTATTTTATCCATCCAGTACTTAAAGGGGTTTATAAAAGGAAGTGAGAGGGACTTTTAATATGGGCAGATAGTGACAGTACAAGGGGCAGTGGTTTTAAACTGACAGAGGACAGGTTTAAATTAGGTATTAGGAAGAAATTCCTTACTATGAGGGTGGTGAGGCACTGGAACAGGTTGCCAAGGGAAGCTGTGGATGCCCCATCCCTGGTAGTGTTCAGTCCCAGGTTGGATGGGGCCCTGAGCACCCTGATCTAGGGAATGGCATCCCAGCCCATGGCAGGCAGGTTGGAATGAGGTGATCTTTAAAAGGTCCATTCCAACTCAAGCTATTCTATGATTCTAAATTGCAAGTGTAACTTCTTTCCCTGTGATTTGTGCTGTTGAATCCTACTCAGCTGTGCAGTCAAGGTGGAAAAGGAGGTGCCTCATGTTTTAAGATGGGGCAGTTCAAAAATAGGGTGCCCCTTGCTTTTCTTTCACCTTTCTTCTTTGCCCTTGGGGTATTGACTTATTTCCTGGGAGTTTACCTTTTCTGATATTGATGTCTTCTTGAGATCAGATCCAGCTGTTCATAAATCCTCTTTATTTTCACAGTAGCTGTAAGGGCTGTTGTAGCTGCTTATGTGTGTATACATGCCAGTTAGAGCTTACAGTCTTCAAGAAGACTGACAATGCAGGCCAGTTGTAATCCTTTAAACAAAACTTCTGAGCTGACATTCAAAACTAGCACACTTCCTACTAATAATTCTTTCACATTATTAATCATTATCATTATATATTCAAAGTTATCAGTCCTTGACCCTGCCCTAGGTCAGCTGTGTATGTACAAAACTGCACTTTGCAGTGACTGTGGTGCTTGATAATCTACACATCAAAGTTGCCAGGCTGAAGAGTTCTTTGAACAGGGGAAGCTGGAATTGTGGTGGACATAATTTTTTTTTTCTCTTCTCTTCTCTTCTCTTCTCTTCTCTTCTCTTCTCTTCTCTTCTCTTCTCTTCTCTTCTCTTCTCTTCTCTTCTCTTCTCTTCTCTTCCATCCCCAATTTGTGATACTGTCCTTAAATAAGATATTTGAGATGTTTCCCAGTCCTTGGTCTCTGCCCTGGATTATGTGCTGCATAATGTTTGGGAACATTGGGTTACTTTCCCAAGCTGTGGCAGGTGCTTTATCATCTGCATAGCCTGGGTTTTCCTGTCACTTGTTTTTCTTGTATTGCTGCTGCTCTTTTGTTGAAGCTAAAGCAGTCTTTTCCCAGCTTTTAAGGTTGTACTTTTTCAGGGACTAGTAACTGTCATCAGTGAGCTGTTTATGGTTATGAGACCTTAGCTTTACCCTGTGCCAGTGTTTTCAAGGCCTTTGCTGTTATCCCTTGCACAAATTTTATCTCCTAACTTGCTGTGTCTGGAATCAGTCTCCAGTTCACAAAGCAGATTCTCCTTAGTTAATAAGAAGGCTAATGGGCCAGAATTAGGGCCTTGCATGGCCAGCATAAGGCGTAGGTAGTGAGAGGTGTGTGGCCTGTGCTAGCAGTGGCAGTGCTGTTTTTACTGGGCAGTGGAGTACAAGAATGCTAATTCAGTTATACTATACTATATATAGTGGTATAGTATATACTATACTATACTATACTATAGTGTGCAAATTTTTGGGATCAAAACATGCTAATGAGTCTCCTTCATGTGATTCCACATTTACAGATGCAGTGGGCCTTTGCTTTAGCTTCGGTGTTGAACATATATGCTCAATGCTACTGTGGCCACAGCCTCCTGCTTTCTGCAGTACAGAAGGGTACAGAATATTATAGGATGTATTTTAAATAAATTCAAACATAGGAACACACTGCCCTAATTCTCAGCTGGAAAGGGAATGCATCCCCTCAAAATGATGTACAGTGCTGAAGGACTAATTTAAATTAGTTGTAAAACCTTAGCATCTTGACTAAAGTAACATTCATCAGCTTGTTTCTTCATGGTTGGTAACGAAATTAGCCCTAAAAAAGACAGTTAAGTACAGTTTGTAAACTTCGCTGATATCTTAGTACAAAATTCTAATTACCTACATCAGTGAATTTATGATCTGCCTACAATTTTCAGTTTATTGATTGGTTTGGATTTTTAAAATAAATTATGGTAGATCACTGCAACATTTATAAGGTTAGTTGGTTTGGCTGATGTTTTTTTATGAGGACTGATTGTTATTTAAAGAAAATTTTAAGTCTGAGTTCATTTTCTGTTCAGGCTATCCTGGAAAGTTTCCTGTAGCTGTGATGAAATGCCTGGGACTCAGCACCTGTATCTTAATTTTTAACTTGGGTCCAAATAGGGCAAAAATCTTCCTGCTTTAAATTTTTTTGTTATTGCTGTTAAATTGAAAGGAAGACTAATGGTGTATTGAAGTAGTTTGAATTTGATATTGCTAGAAGACAATATGATTTTTGTTATAATTTTATTTTTTGAAAGTATCACACCAGGTTGCCTCTCAAATCCATCTCTGACTCTTGTCTGCATGTAGGCCTACTGTGGCTTCTCTCGACCCAATGTTCCACCTCAACACCTCTCTGCAATAGCCACGGGAAACTGGGGATGTGGTGCCTTTGGAGGGGACTCCCGATTAAAAGGTAAATTGTAGCAATTAGTTAATGTTCCAATTAATCCAATAACTTATGTTTTGCTCCTTGGCCATATGTTTTTGTTCAAGTACATTTCTTGCTTTTGTTCTAATTACTACATTTTTCCAAGAAATGGCATTCTTTAGAATTGGTTCATTAAGTGCTGATCTTTAGGCCATGAGTAATGTGACCTTAAACAATAAAAAAGCATTCTACTCTATTCTTTGTGCTTTAGACTTTTATGCTCTTTTCAGTTTAAAGTATGAGGCAAGCACGTGATGATGAAATGCTGGATTTGGAAGGACTTGTAGCACTGAAACCTTCCAAAGCACAAATATGCAGCATTCATTCACAGAAGAACATGTTCATTGCAGTTGTCAGTCATATAAATCAGTTGACCTTTCTGGAGCAGTCTTTTTAGATTCTGCCTGAAATTCATATCTCTGCAAAGCTGTTTAAAGTACCTGGTAATTTGCAAGGCTTCACAAATTTGCTGGCAGTGCTTAATTTTGCTCCTTAATATATTGCTGTATGCTAGAGAGGTTTCCAGTCACTCAGACGTGCTGCTTTCTTTCCTGACTTGCCTGCTGTATCACTCACTTTCTCATGTTCTTTTATATTTAAGTATTTATAATGCAGCAGATATCACATGCTTACATTCATTTAAGACCTTTTCCATCAATTCAAGAACTGATGGATCCTGACATGTAAATTCATATCCTGGTTCATATAATTCTAAGTAGAAATTTACATTTTTTTTTGTTGTTTCCAAGCATTTGGAGAGTATTTAAAATTTGCTTTTCAGAACAGCTTTAGGTAGCTACAGTGAGACAGTCATCAGGCTACTAGCTTCATTAGTTTTCTCTCTTAATGTGCTTAATTCATAAAGCATCTATTTTTTTCTCAATGCTCACTGAGTTCCTGGCAGTTGTTTTTTGATTTCCATTAGATAAAATAGGCTGCCAAATGTGTATCTTATCAATATCAGGACTAGTATTTACTGTAGGATCTGAGCATAGTTGATTTATGTTAGGCAGGTTTAATAAATACTTTAATTTGCATAAGGTCTTGGATCTGAACTGTAATACCCCATGTATATTTTTTTAATGTAGAAGGGATGTCAGTACAGCCACTGCTTCAGGTGCAAGCCCAGAAGTTAAGTGGGATCACATCAGCTGGGTGCAAGGGGCAAGAAAGCTCAGATCCCTCCAGACCCAGTACCACAGGCTCTATTGCTCCTCCTGTGGTGCTTCTTTCTGTATCAGTAGCATGGAAATCTCCCATGGTATTGTGTCTCATTAATGTACAGAAGATTGTGAAGTTTCATAAGATATAGAGCAATTCAAAATAAATAATAGGATATTTTTATTATCTTGTAAAGTGAAACTGCATTGTTTGTTTGGAATGAATAATAAGATTCATTAGGTTCTGTTCCCCTATGCAAGCTAGTTAATTAGACTCTTTAAAAGCTGAACTACTGAAGCTTTACTAAATCCACAGCTGGTTCAGTAGTTTAATTAAAATATCATTCCCAGATTGAGATTAATTTCACACGTGAATCATGTAATTTATAATTTTGGCTATGGGTTTACAAGAGAGGGTTTTTTTGATTAAGGAATGCAGTGTTTTAATAGGTCTCTGTTTAAAATGTGAGAGATTCTTGATCTGAGCTCTGAACAGCTTTCTATTTAGCTTCCACTAGCAGGTGGTAATGCAGTATGTACACTGTTTTATTTAAAATTAATCTTTACAAAGACAATATTAATCACATTTTAATTAACTCTACTTACTGGGTAGAAAAAGGAAGAATTGGTATCAGAACTGCGCCAACAGGCTCTGAAGTAAGACAAGCTGCAGCAGATGAAATAGTTGCTGGGGTCCATTGTTTGGACTGTTGTAGCTCCCGTGAAATGAACCTGTGATTGATTTCACGCCTCTGTGGCACTCCAGCCTGGCAGTGCTGGCTGGTGAAAAAGCTGCACTCTTTTAAGTTTGGTGCTGCCTAAGGGGGTCCTGGTTTTTTTCTCCCCCTCATTGTTTCTCTTCCCCCTTCTTTGTTCTTGGCTCTGTGGTCTGGTGCCCTCCCTTGCCTCAGCTCTGGCTCATAGCAAAGCTTTCACTCTGCCAATTCAACTGCTGTTCTCACAGCAAACCATTAGCTTTTATTATTCATCTGTAACTTTTCTGCCAGTTTGGTGAATGGAATGGGCACAGTGATGTCTGATGAGCACCAGTGATGTCTGATGAGCACCAGAGAGCTGCAGAAAAGTGAGCAGCTACATGAGAAGTGGACCAGAGCTACTTTCCCCAGTTGCACTGGGTCATTAGCTTGGCTCAGCTGCACTGTTGATCAATACCCCAGATGATTTCTCAAGGTGAATCTTAAAAAAAACCGTTTCCAAGATAGGAAACATTTTTCTTTCTTTTGCTTATAGAGGAACAAAATCTGTCTATATTGTAATGGTAGCTGTTGGCAGAACTTGGGATGCAGCCTGGGCCAATGAGTTTGACAGAAAGCTGGAAGTTAAATAACATGAATTGGATTGCTGATATCACACCTCATAGGTCAGAATAAGCCAACGTATTCCATGCTGCATACTTCTATTGTAGGTATGATGGACACCTTAAATTATATAGGAAGAGGCTGCAGAACCATAGTTCTCCTCTTGGAGCTAAAAGCTGGGTCAGCTCCCACTCTGCGTAGCTTATCTAGTGAAAGGGTTGGCTCCATTCCTTCTAATAGGTGGCACAGAATGGAAATTGCCAAGTGCTCATGGATGAATTTTACCCCACTGTCTGTGGCTGTACAGGCAGCTCAAACCAGGATGGAAGGTGCTGCTCTGTTGCCTTATGCTGCCACAGGCATTTATTGGCTAATTAATGGCTGCATGCTGCTTGGGGGCAGACATGGAGAAAAATAAACCCCTCTCAGTTTTAAGCACAGTTTATCTGGAAGTAAGGGTGGATGTCAGTAACAGCTCTAGCAGAATGCTTCAACGCTCTTGGCCTGCAGTGCCCAGCGTTCTTTATTTAAAAAAGAATTTTGGAAGTAATACTTATCCACCTGTTGTTTGTACTGCCTTGCAGCACCCATGTGGAAATGGATGCTATGGTTGTTTGCTGTAAACTTATGCTGTGTTTTTTCCTTCAGCAAATTGTTCTATCCTGTGTTCATATGTAATCTTTTTTTGTTGTTTCAGCCTTAATTCAGATATTGGCAGCTGCTGAGGCTGGACGTGATATTGTTTATTTTACCTTTGGAGATGTGGAGCTGATGCGGGACATTTACAGCATCCATACTTTTCTCTGTGAGAAGGGTCAAACTATTGGTGAGCAAAAAAAAATCTTTGTGTGCAGAAAAGAGACATTACCATCTCTACAAGTAGAAATTTTCCAGTATGAATTCTTGTCACCACGTCCTGAACACAAGCAAATGGGTCTCGGTTTATGTGTGCCTGTTTTCAGAATGGGGAAGTCTGCTGATTTGGGATCAACTGCACAGTGCTAATCAGTTAGAAGACTTCTAGAATGCTTTTCTAATTCCTTGGGAGTTATGCTATAGAACTTGAAAAATACAGATACATGTGGTAGGTAGAAGATTTGCAAAAGCTTTTGATATAACTCAGTAATGCTTTGAAGAGGGAAGAGCTGCTTAGGCATTCTTGACATAAATTTGTCTTCTAGTGGTTCTGTCTTGATCCTGCAAGATGTGGTCTGATGTGTTTTCCAGCCTAATGTTGGGATAGCTTGTGCAACAAGTTGAGGGAGCCCATCCTATGTTCTGAACAACCTGCAGACATTCCCATTACACAGTCTGCCTCTGTCACTGCTCATTTAGAGATGTCCCTAGCCCTGTCTGTGCATTTCTAGCCTTCCTTTGCAATCATACATTGCTCATATGGCGTGTTCTTACATGGTGTTTAATGATCTGTTTTTGGTTTTTGAAGGGGACATTTATAGGCTATTGCTGAGATACTACAATGAACAATGCAGAAACTGTTCTACTTCAGGACCAGATGTCAAGCTGTACTCTTTCATATACAACACCATTGAGTCCTATGCAGATTCTACTGATGATGATGATGAAGACGAAGAAAAAGGGTTGTGTTTTGAAGATTAAAATAAACGTATTTGATCAGAGTAATGTTTATCTCCTCCCACTGGTATATTGTGTGAAATGCTGGACATAATGAATGATCTGGCTTAATTTATATTGACTGCATTGGTAGTTATGTATAACACCCAAACAAAAAATCCCACAAACACCTTTGAGAGATGAGATTTATTTGTTTGATGGTTTCATACATGAAAACCTTGTTCATGTGTGTACAGAAAAAATTTTTTTGGTAAGTCTGGTTTGTGTTATACCTTGTTAAGTAGAATATTTTGGTACACATGTATATTTCATTCAAGATTGCTGAAGATTTCCCTGTACTCCTTTACATTTATTTTTCAGAGCTCTTACGTAGATTTCTCATGGAGGCTTAGAGCTGGAGTACAGACAGCCATGTAACTCCTTGGATGATGTTAGAGAGAAGCATTTAGATGATTTTTCTTACTGAAAATTGTCATAATCCTTAAGACTGCCAAGGTACCATCAGTGTTCTTACCAAAGTTTTCATTCATTTAACTTAAAATGTCCTGGGTCTAATTTATTTTTTCAATAAATGGTTAAAATTGGAGAAGTTCTGTAGGAGCCAAGAATGCATTTCACAACTGCATGGTCTTTACTAAATTAGACATAAAAGTTAGCATAAAGAAGTAGAGAAAAAACAATGAGAGTGGGAAAATGAGAAATGTGACCAAAGCTGGAAGCAGAGGCAAAGATTTTCACATGAATACCATTTTGTTGGTGCTATCTGTTACCACATTGAACAAGGTCTTAGACACTATTGGAAATTTCTCCAGGTTCAGTGCTGCTGGCAATATTTGAGTTAAGGTCTGCTAGTTGTGTTTATATTGTCATATCAGTTCTCCCTTATCTCAGTATGCATATATGTGAGTATAAGATCCCCATGGGATATGTGAGTGAGGAAAAAAATCACGTATCAGTGGGAGGAAAGTCTGCAGGCTACGTAAGAACATGAGGTCTTGTTAGGAGTTTTTGCCTGTGTCATTTTAGACATGGGAATAACAGTGAAGAGTTGGCAAAACATCTATAAAACCCATGCTTTTACTATCTGTGAATACCAAATTAGTGTTGCTGTAGTACGTTAATAGTTTACACGAAACTGCAGATACATCTGTGATAAAACTTTTTCAGGTCTGTGTACAGGGCAAGTCCAGTGAGACTTTTGTCTATTAGTAGTTTAAGCTCACCCTAAGCTTCAGCCCAGAGTCTAAGTTTAACCTCTTCTGTGTTAGATTTTTTTTGTCTGTCATAGTTGCTGTTATGAGTTAGCAATACAAGTAAAAACTGCAGCAGGAAATGTAGTGACCTAAGTCTCTTAATCAATGAATCCTTTGAGTTATGTCAGATAAAACTTCTCCAAGCCTCAAACACACCATGGTAATTAAATGCTGGAAGCTGTTGGCAGTCTGGCTCAGAATAAATCACTCACTGCTTCAGCTGCTCTGGGGGAAGCAATAGGAAAAAGCTCAGGTTGTTTATAAACACCTTCAGGGTGCTGTATCTTTGCGTTAATTTTAAGTGGGCAGCTTGCAGGTGTGTTTTTTGGCAAGTGATGGACACAGAGGTTCTTCCTGTTTTTCCCACCAGCTGTAGTTTTCTCCACCCCATCATTATAGGGAAAAAATTTTGGCTAGAATTTCAAGCTTTTTTCTGTGTTTGCACCTTGTGTCCTTAGATTTAGCAGAAATCTTTTCTCCTGCTCCTGGTGTTTCAGTGTTGGCTCAGATTCTGGCAGTAGGAATAACTGTTTTATTAGCTCTGATTTGGGCATTTAGGTTCAAGTATGATCGTGCTTCTAGATGCATTGCCGATGATAGATGTACCCTGTGAATTACGACAAGTGCTGGAAAACTGGTGCTATCTGCCAAACCTTCTTCACCTTACTACTCAGGATCTCCTATAGAAGAGATGAACAGAATTTGTTCCTAAACAACTGGAAAAAAAGATAACAAAACGCCTTAGATGGCTAGACATGACCTCCCCTTTATTATATATAAATACTTCTTCATTAGTGCAATATTACTTGTCATTGTGAGAAGTGATTGGTCAGGTATGAAAAATGTACCAAAATATGATGGAATGAAATTCTACTTCAACTCTAGAAACAGAAAAATTTAACTTTGGAGAGATTATCTGATGATCATATTACAGGTATGCAGTTAAAAGAGTTCTTGCAGTGTCAAGTGCTTCCAGGATAATCCTAGTCTTTTTATGCAGTCTGTAGTGTCAGTGATACTGAGCATTTTCTAATATGGGGAAGAATGCCTTTGTTTGAGATCATTCATTAGGGTATGTCTACCTTACTTTTTTCTCTTGTGAATTATGCTTGTATGGACAGGAACAAAGGAAAAGAACTCCTTTTCCATTTCATGTGTTGTCTGAAAAAGAGTGATATATCCTGCTTTCTGTGGTGTGTTCCTGATCTTGTAAAGAGCAACATTGTAAGAATGCTTTGAATATGATTTTGATCACAAGCAGGCTGAAGATTATTTTTTTGTTATTGTTGGTTTGGGTTTTTTTAAAGCAAAGTAGCCCAGAATTAGCTAACAATCGTGTTACATTCCCATGATGTTCTAATTCAGTAAAGAGCTGAACTGCCCAGATTGCTGCATGTCAGCCCAATACGTGCTCCACATCTTTCTTTTTCTCCCCACCCGCCAGTCCCCATTTCCCAACTACCTGAAATGTTTCCTTTAGCTGGCCATGCCTTCGGTGCTCTGGGGGAAGTAGTGTGGAATGGAGATGCCAGTGGTCTCCTTGTGCAGCCTAGAAAGCTTCAGTTTCACTCTTCCAGAAACCTGGTGATGGAGTAATCTGGGTTTGGGATTTTTTATTATTTTAGGGATGTTTGCTATATGATTTCCAATAAAAATAAACTTCCTACCAAAACTTTTGTTTTATACTTTTTAGCAGCCAAATGGAATGCCTGATGTGAAACAACAACAGGCAGTCATGTCGATCGCAATGTTGCCTCATAGTCAAGTTTGATGTCTGAGCAGTTCAGTTGTTCTACAGCTCTTGCACCTAAATTGCTCAGTTTTGAGGTTTTCCTATCTGATGGGGAGTATCCAATACTGTATATATTAATTTATAAACTGTTGAAGTGTTTCTGACATTCTTCTAAACTTACAGTTTATGCACCGTTATATTGTATTGATTTTTCTGGATCTGTATGCTAATGTTTACATAATTTTGTAGGAATACAATTAAAAAGTTCTGACTGAAGCAATGTTGTGTAATTTGTCACATAATATACTTTCCAGGACAGAGGAATTCCAGCATGTCTGAATGCACAGGGCACAGTACTGCAGATAGTTCTAGCTGTAAATTGACACATAACACAGAGCTGAGAAATGTATTTTTCCTGTACAGTATTGTGGTGGTTGCTTCTGTCTGCCTAGCAATGTAAAAAGCAATTAACTGCTGTACATTGGAAGGGTGTGAGTGTGAGGTTTCATCTTTGTGTATTGGCCATATACAGATACTCTGATGTTCCCAAGCTTTTGGTAAGCAAGTAGATGTTGGATTATTCATTGAACTTTGTGAAGAAAATGTCACTAAATAAAAGCAAATAACCCCATAAAAATATATAAATAATTAACATGTTGTAAAAGGGTTTCTGTGGTTTGTAAGAGTGAGGCTGAGATCCTCCTAAATGAAACCATTTCAAACTTTTTGCAAAAAGTCATTTTAAGCTAGTAAGGAATTCATTTTTTAGCATTACAGGAAATTAGGATAAAAATATAATTTGATTGCTCCTAAGGTTTTATGTGTAGCTGTGCTTATGAAGTTTGTGGTGTTGGTAGTAAAGGATTTCATCCATCAAACAGCAGCAACAGAAGCAGAGGCAGTGACCAGCAGGCACGTCTGGGGGAGCGGGAGTGAGCAGGTCAGTTGTGGCTGAGCAGGGAGCTCCCTGCCCTGTGCCCAGATAATTCATGGCAATGGCCAAAGGGATCCCATTCTCCACGAGCAGTGTTTGGCTGAGTGCTGTATGGGCTGGAGGTGGCGGGCTTTGATTGCGTGACAGCTGGGTAGGGAGAGAAGGGTTGATGCCCTTTATGCTGTACCTTGGAAACCCCAGGTGCAAGGGAGGCAGAAGGTGCTCCCATTGTTCTGCTGCAGTGTGGAAGCAGTTGCCAGTCTCTCCTGTCCCAAGCTGTCACTGATCTCACTGTAATCAGCAAACACCCTCAGGAATACACTTTATTAATTCTTGAAAGCAACTGTAGCCTATTGAGATAACCCTGGGGATAAAGCACAGTTGCAGGGGCTGCTTCACCATGGACTTTTCCTGGTTTTCTCCATTGTTTTCCCACCTATGTCAGTGGACAGAGGAGTCCCAGACACCTGAATTTCACAACTCTTCATGTTTATGTTCAGACAGTCTTCATCCTCTCATCCGGAGCAGCTTTCTGTGACAGAAGGATGGACAGATGGATGTCAGACCTTGGGATTCCAAAAGCTGTTACAAACTCTGTCAGGTTCACTGAGGTAATTGTATATTAGCCAGTGTAGGGTGATGCAATGTTTGCTCTGGATGGATGACCTCGGTTTTTTCTTTCTCTCTTTTTTTTTTTTTAATTTAGTTTTAATATCTGCGCAAACTGATCTTTTCCTGTTTTGTGACACCTCTGTGACAAGAGTGAGAACATCCATAAAATCATGGAGACTGCAAGATGCAACA
This sequence comes from Corvus brachyrhynchos, assembly GCF_000691975.1. Classification (NCBI taxonomy): domain Eukaryota; kingdom Metazoa; phylum Chordata; class Aves; order Passeriformes; family Corvidae; genus Corvus; species Corvus brachyrhynchos. The sequence goes on from NW_008246060.1 coordinate 6,317,140, forward strand.
GCTATCTGAAATTGTTGGGTTTTTTAAGCTCAGAATTGAGTATTTATGATCTTGTTTTGTGCTAACAGTGTTTCATGCTCATTTATCATTGCTTAAGTGAGTGTGACCTGGAAGTTGCATAGGAGGTATTTGTCACTGATAACTCCATTACAGCAATACCATCAATTTCTGCTGAGCTGAGCTGTCAGCCGGGGTTTCATTGCGTGGTCCTGCTAAGTGGCACAGGGTCCACAGTTAAAGGAGGCACTGGTGTGTTCTGGGCCCTCGTGGTGACACTGTGCGACACTGTTGGGATGTGTGTGGGTGTGTGCACACTGTGCTGTGCATGCACACACATTGAGGCAGCTGTAAAGAAGCTGCCATGAACTACTGGAGTGGGGATTATTGATAATGTAGCTTTTAGCTGTAAATCTGGGAAGCAGAGGACAGGAACCTAGAGAGAGATTGCGCTGTCTTTAGGAGCTGGCTGTGCTTGCTGGCTCTCTGGTATCCACAGTTCACACACCTCAGCCTTTTGCAGTCAGCTGTCCTCTCAGATGGATTGCACTGAAAACTCTTTGCGTAACTAATGTGCCTAAAAACAACAAGACAGGTTTTTGTGCTGGTTTTTTTTTCTGAGGTTTTTCTTCATTAATTAATGGTAAATTGAACAGGTGATATTAAAGGTACGAGGTTTTTTGCCCTTTTTTATACTGTTGAGTAGCTAACAGGATCACTTTGATGTTCAAATTTTTAAAGAAATGGAATACAATGAAGGAATTTATTCATTGGGTGTGAAACAGTAACAGTATGCCTGGTTGGGTAAAGGTTACTGAAAAGCCTCATCTCCTTCTGCCCAAGTGATAAACATTGTTTTGTGTAAATCTCCTCTTGGAAAATTCATGCAACATGCAGATAAGAACCTACTTTCTCTCTGTGGAACTTTCCACAAAGGCTTTGTCTATCCTGCTCTCAGTTGTTTTCATTTGGAAGGACAATTCAGTAACATCTTTTTTTATTTATTTTTTAGAGATGCCTTCTGCAAATGATTGGAATTTTTATACCTACTACAGCTGCTTCCTTTTGTAATTAGTACTATCAAAGTGAGATTCTGCACAGATAAAAGCTGCATTTGCTAAATAGGAAGGGAACAAAGGACCAGTGATGCAGGTTTGTTTTAAAAGTCCATGTTTAGAGTTAACAACAAATAAGAATGTAGTGCCACACATGATGTTACCAGTTTGGATCCAAGACATACATGTGTGTGTTAGCATCTAATCACTGTCCCTGTGCAAATCCTGAACTTTCATTATAAGGCTACTTTTGTAGGAAGGCAGTAATGACAAATTACAAACTGTTTCTTTTAATGTATCTGTGTGTCCCCACCTTGTTAATATGTGTGACCTTAGCTAAATGTTACGGGCATTATGGGTGTTTTTGCCTGGAAGAACAATGTTTGCTAGCTTTTGTAAATGGTAATTTACACTCAGAACAGCATCAGGAGTGTGTGAAGAATTAAACCCCTGTAAATCCTCTGTGGATGTGCTCCGTAATGGCTATTGAGCATCTGAAATCTTTTCAGGGTGGAGGAGTGTGCTCTGAGGCTACAGGGGAAAACTGCAATCTTCTTGCTCAAAGACAGTGCTTTCACCTTTCTTTTACACTCACTTGATGGAGATAGAAAATTATTTTGATTGTTGGGGAACTGTTACATTTATTCTCAGAAATTGCTAATAGCACCTGTTTAAAAAATAAACCAGGAAAGCAAAGTCAGAATCAGGGGAAAACTTCAGTGTTTTCACATTCATTACAGTAATCTTTTCTAGTCATGCTCTCTAAATGTGATGCTTAGGTTCTCTCTGAAGTCATCATCAAGACCAGCTATAAGGGGGGCAGGAATGTATGTTCACAGTTAGCCTTTCGTTTCAAAGTTTGCAGGTCTTTGCAAAGAAGGCAGAAAACACTTTCAGGAGCCAGTTGATTTTTGTTTCTGTGTTCCCATTTGCTGGGTTGCCATCTCCCACGTATTGATGTCCAAGCAGAAACACCTGTATGGGTTTCCTTTGGTGCCTGTGTGATTGATGTTTTTCATTTGTGAAAGACTGTCCTGACTGGATCGTGACAGTAATCTTGCTTTGGTTATCAGGGGAGAAAAAAAGAAAGGTGGTGTTTCTATGAAAACACCGATGTGAGCTCTGACCACACATGTCCGAGTTAAGTCATGGCTGGTTTGGAGCTATGTGGGGCAATGACAAAGTTAAGCGCTTTGCATGTCTAAAATCTTGCAATTTAGAATTAGGATTAAGAAAAATATGGAAAATTTTCTCCAGGCTGCCTGGTTGGTTCAAGTTGTTTTGCTTTGTGTACCTGGAACACCAGAGAGTAGGTTTTCAGTGAACTATTTCCAAGGGTTTGTGTATCTTCATCAGTAACAATGTTCCATGTTCATGGGGTCCACTTTTGTGGTGGTGAATAACTGGACCAGTGAGGAGCTGAACCCATGTGTAGAGAAGGCAGGGTGTCCCCTCTGGCACTCTTGGCCTTGCAGAACTGACCAGGGGGAAAAGCTTTATTATATGTATTATATGTAAAGATCTTTTCCCAGGAGTTTAACCCACTGCACTCTTGTGGATTAATTTCTTGTGCTATTTCTACATCAGGTGTTACCTGTAAAGGGACGCTTAGGAAAGTTCATGATCCTGAACTGTGTGAATTATCCCTAAGCAGAGAGAAGTTTTGTTTACTTCCATTTGAAAGGGGAGGGAGCTAAATCAAATCAATTCATTAATTGTGTCCACTTAAGATTTAGACGTAGTTTATGACACCTGCTTTAGAGATGCTTCAGAGGAACCCTCTTCCATGGCCTTGCATCAGTGAGGACTTGGCTCCTCTGGACATGTACAACTGGCTTTCAGCTGGAAGTTGATGGGAAGTGCTGAATTTGCTTATTTTTTTTCATTCATCAAAGCATCTTGGCATACCAGATGCAATAAAGGCACTGTATAGATCAAAGTGTTTCATCATGGCACAAAGTTAATTTTGCTAAGATTTGAAGACTTACCTTTTCAAAATTAAAGGTTAAAAAAATTGCTGTGAATAGCTAAATCCTGTTATTGAATAATGACAGAATTTTCCTTAATGTACTAGGAATTGATTGTATCTTAAGCAAAATGTCATGAAAATAAATTAAGGTGATTGTTGGTGTTTCACAACCTTTTATATAAAGGATAAGGTCCTAAAAATTGTATTTTCAAATCCAGAGCTAACTCCATCTTCAAAATGCCTGCATTGTTAGGTAATTATCTTATTGCAGTTTTAAGTCATTATTTCGCCTGTTGCCTGAGGAATTTTACAGCAGAGCAGTATTAATAAGATGCCAGGAGAACAAATTTCATAACTTAATCACTGTCATAAATGGAACTCATATAAACAAAGTGGCATTTTCATTCATAATTAAATGACCTGCAGCAAATGTAGGTCAGGAGTGAAGGAATGTTTGATTTTACATTCTGTGGAAAATCAAAACTATTGCATTTTGAGGAGAAAGGTTAGAAAAAATACAATCAGTGCCTTCTGGATATGGATTGGACATACCACAACTTTGAGAGAAGGAGATTTCTAATTCATCCACATTGTAAATCTCAGCTAAGTGGCATTTAGACTTTACTGTTGGTGATGACAATTTCCTGAGCTTTCAGATGAAAAAAAAGACCTACTGATAGATTGAGTCCAGTCCTCCCTCATTCTGCCGATTCCACGTAGACAAAAACTAGCAGCCAAACCCAGCAGATTGAATTTAAAATGCAACAGATTTGAAGCTTTTTTTTTTCTTAGCTGAAATTGGACTACTTGATTGTGAGCAATCATGAGGATGAGATGTTTCTAATGACAACTAAGCACGTCCAAAGTCATATGACTTCAGCATCTGTGGCTCTAAATCTTTTGACTGAATTTTTTTGGGTTGATTTTGTTTTGAAGTTTTTGAAGTCTTAAAATTGTTTCCAGTCATTGGCATGAGAGCTGGAAACACTCAGATGAACCTGCACCTTCTACATGTCAGTTTTGGAAGGGGTTTGTTACCCTGACTTACATCAGGAACCTCCTTTGCCTGTTAGGACAGGCTTTGGCCCCAGTAGTTTGAAGGGTTTCAAGGCTAATCGAATTTCTGTTTGCTTTAGACAAGGATCCCCTTCTTTTTGCCTCAAATCTTGATTACATGTGACCTTCAGAGAGCCTCAAAATGTCAATAAATTCCTCGGAGATTGGTTTTTGTTACAGTCCAATGTAAAATTGTACCCATGAGAAATGCTTAATCTATGACCAAAATAAGGCTCTTGTATATTGAAATGATCAGGGGAAGGCTTTTCTGTTCTGAAAATTCATATGGCAATGACGTGACTGAACTATGTCTTAAGGGAGTTAAATCCAACTTTGAATTCTGGTCTCCAGGTCAAATAACTCCAGGTATTCTCTGCTGCCTTAGTATTTCCCCAGGGCTGGGACATTAACACAAGCAGCAACTAGTGGCCCAAGTATCACAATGTTGTATTTGGTAGTTTGTGCCTTAAAGCCTTTCCAAACCCAGTACTGGTAATGCGCCCAGGTGGGGGGTATTCTCTGAAGTGGGCTGAAGGGAAGAATGAGCCAGGGGAAGGTGAGGGACCCCCGTGAGTGTCCCTTGTCCCTTGCTCAGCCAGTGCCCAGCAGACACAGGCAGCACGTTTTCCTTACGGAGGTCAAACACACCACTATAAATCCAGTCCTGGTGGCTGAGACCCATATGTGTTTTGTCCCACACCTGAGAAGGTGTTCATTTCTTGCAAAAGCCTCTTTGTTTACTGAAGTGCTTGCTTTCTATCAGAGTTCTGGGCTGATGGCTCCTCAGCAGCGTCTGGCTGATGAGCTCAGCCTCGCCCGAAAGCTTCACCCTGTCTGCAGGAGGAGTCGTAATTCAGCCTCGGGGCTCGCTCCCGCTAAGCCGCTGTCGCAGGCGGAGCGCCGGTGGGGACAGCGTGTGCCAGACATGCTTAGTGGCTTTAGAGTATTGACTGAACTGCCAGACCCAAACTCATTTACTTAAGGCTTGGACTAATCACAGTCACCCAAGTGACAGGCAATCCTTGCTCTTTGTAGCTAGATCCTTCCCATGCTACAAGCTCCGAGGTAGTGATGACCGAGGATCATGATTTGCTAGCAGGATTGAGTAAGAAATGACAGGTAGGATTTATTTCTCACTTGCCAGACACCTTTACAGACTTTTCAATATTTTTCTATAATTGGCTTCAGTGACAGCCTCCCACAGGCACTATGCACATCCTGGGAATGGGTCTATGCAGGAAAGGGATGTTTGTTAAGGCAACATCTGTAATTGCCTTAGGCTGCCACAGCAATAGCACTAAAACTCCAAACCTAGCATCGTTACAACCAAAAGTCATCTTGCCGTGGGTCCTGCCTTTCACTTAGTAATGTTGTCCTTCATGTAGTGTTCTGTGCATTGAAGGTGATACTATGATTCACCAGACTAGGATTTAATGCAGCTCAAAATGCCTTCAAGTGGAGCTGTAGAGATATTCTTTTCACGTAAGTGACACAAGCCCAGTTCCAGACATCCACTGGTAACTGGCCTGCAGAGACTGGAGAGCTGGACACTGCTATGGTGCTGTGTCCTGAGCTCCACAACTGCCTCATCTTAATAAGCATTAGAACAATTCAGTGAGCTCAGCATCGATGGGTGAGGACTTTGTAAAACAGGGGATCTCTGTAATGTGACAGCATGGACTGCACAGCAAACTATTCTGAAAGGAATTTAGAGCAGAGTTTGAGCAATTTATTCCAAGTTGATAAAACAAACACAAAACTACACACTGGGGGCAAGTTTGGGGTGAGTTGTTGACATTTTTTCTATGACACCAACATTAGTTTTCTGAAAACGTATTTGGTGATATGGCGGCTGCTAGTAGATCAAGAGTCCCCATGAAGCATGAACAGTAAGCTCACCTTGGTAACTGAGATGCTCACGTGTCTACTCAGTTCAGGTGTCTCCTCTCTACAGGAAAACATTTGCAGTTTGCTGGCAGCTAAACATAAAGGAAGCACAGAGCTGCTTCAGCTGTGAAGCTCTCTAATACTGTCCAGCTGAGTTCAGCACTGTAAATGCAATGTTTCCAAATGGCCACCATCAGGAAAATAAGAAATGACTGTGACTCTACATCTATCAGGTTTGATATTCCCAGCCCATCCCTGAGCCCTTGGGTATTTTACATTAATACTTTTGCAGATGGTCCCCTTTGGCTCTGGCGCCAGAAGAGAAAGGGTTGGGAATGCTAGAGGAAAGTGTTAGAAAGAAATTATGAAGTTTTAACTGTACAACAGGTTTGGAATGGAACTCCAAAGAATCCCATTGAAAAACAGATAAGTTTCTACTTCTGAAAAACAGAAGTAAACAGAAAAGCCTATTTAGTTATTGCAGAATAACTCAGTAGGGACAGTGCTTCTAAGGGAACTCTAGCTTTGAGGCACAACGTGGTGTTGATTAGTGCAAATAAAGCTCCTCAAGAGTCACCTTTCAGCAATTACAATCAGACACTGCCACTGTGGCTTCAAAAGCTTCATTAGCAAACCCTGCTCCTAGTGAGAGCTGTAAATCTCAGATACCCCAGAAGTTTTAGCTGATGGAGAACGTTCTTGCCTTATTTATTTTCTTTCAATTGAAAGAAGTGGAAAGATAATTACACATTCCTTCATCCAGATAAATAGCATTAAAAATCAAAATAGATCCTCCTGAAGAAAACACAGCCAGTGGTATAGTTCTAAAGAGATGATGATAATTTTCCAGTTGAATATGATGAAGTCAGGGCACCTTAATGTTTTACTGTCATCTAAAGTGACAGTCTAACAAAATGCAGTGTCTTTTAGATGTAGCCAAAAGAAGCATATCAAAAACAATTAATTTTTTCTATTTTTGTTAGGGTTCTCTAATGAAACCCCTGCAAAGACTGAAAAGTATTTTCTAGCAGTTTTCTACTAATCCCCTGGTAGAATAGAAGAAAATGATATTTTCAATTCATTCTTGGTTAAGGAAAGGGCAGTTGGCAGTGGTTTGTTCATTGTCATCATGCCAAATGCTGGCAGGCTCTTTTGCAGTACCACCAGTGATCTGTTTCCACAGTTAGTGGGAAGACTTCTTGCTGTTTTGCCTGCCAATGTACTAATCTCCCATTAAAATAGTGGGACAAATTAACTTTAGTGCTCTTGCTAATTTCCACATGAATTCATTATTTGGCAGCTATAATAAATGTTGTATGCCAGAGTTCCTGCTTAACCTACGCATTTCACCGACTCACTCGCTGCTTTGTATATACTGTAGTTAATTGTTTACTCTAAGAACTTAATGAAAATACAGTGAGGTATCAAAGAAATAATTACAGCAACAGTTGCTTTTGCTCTTGTAGATGTAATGGAAAGACTTGTTTAGTTTATTAGGAAAGACTTGTGAAACCACCAAGTAGAAGTTGTGTTTTCCTGATTTTCAGTCAGCTCTATTGTCTAGCTTGTCTCTCTCTAACAGATCTGTGGCCAGACAAATGGGCTCCGGCAGTTTGATTCTATCCAGATCTATGTTTGAAGAATAAAATCACTTGAAAATAATCTGTTGGCCAAAATCAATCAACGAGCAGTCTTGGGTGTTATTGGTCTTCCAATAAAACACTCTGTACTTGTACCTGTTTTCTCCAGAGCATCACAGCCTGAAATTTTAGAACAGAGAATAATTAAGCCCCAGATAGCTGTTATCCATATAAAACTATCGATATGAGTTTGTCTGTTGACCAAATAATGATGGCATGCTTACCCTTAGGTTTGACATGACTTGGGTTGTGAAACTGGTACAAATCATTGGTGCTTCAGTCAGGTTTGAAGGAAGCTTGGAGGTCATCCAGGGCTCAAAGCAGGATCAACACTGGAGTCAGACCAGGCTGTCCAGGGCTTTGTTCAGCTGGGTCCAGATGCCTCCAAAGATGGAACCGTGTTTCTGGGTCCCTGTTGCGATGTTTTTTTATCCTCTGAGTGGAAAATGTTTTCCTCCTGTCTAGATTGAACCATTTCTATTTCACCATCTCATCCTCCTGCCATGCAGCACTGTGAAGAGCCTGGCTTTGCTGGCTCTGTCTTCCTGCCCCCCCCCCCAGGTTATCCCTGCATCTGAGGAAAGGGCAGTCATTGCTTCCCTCCAGCTCCTGGCTCTGCTTCAGTTGGCACAGCCCAGCATGCTGTTGGCTTTCCCTGCTGCCTCACATTTAACCTGCCCAAAGCAAGGAGCTATGTGAAACTGGGACTGACTTTTCTGTCCCTCAGACATCCAGCAGCACGTCTCCTTTACCATGGGAAGTTTATTCAGGGAAGTCGGGGATATTACTGAAGCTTATTACTGAGCCAAGGTTTCAGAAAGCAAAGGGAACAGAAATAACCCGTATGAAATTCTTCTTGTAAACTTTTCTGTAGGAGGTATCAAATGTAATTAAAATACTTCTCTTATGTAGGAGTGGGGAGGAAGAAAAGCTTGGTATATTATTTGTTGACAAAAAAAAAAACCAACCCAGAATAAAAAAGGGTTTTAGCACTTACTTGAAATGTACACCCAGGAAACCCTCCCAAAGCCTCTCCTTTGAAAACTGAATGAATCATTTGTTGCAGCTGTTTGGTCTGGGGTGCTCTAGGGTTTTTAGGTCTTAGATTTAAATGTTACACAAACATAATGACCAGAGTCCTGTGTGACATCCATGGTGTTTATTGTTAGGCTCGAAGTGAAAGCAGGTCTTACAGTTTCCAAATTGCCTTGCTTTGAGAAGAGATGGTGCTTTAGATTTGAACCTCTGTTAGTTTGTAGCCTGTGTGTGTAATAAACACGTTAGGAAATAAAGGCAAATGGAGTTTCTGGCTTGGCTTAAAGAGAACTTCTGGTAAACATTGTCTCTAGTGGAATTACATTACCAACAACAATGAAGAGTTGCCAAAAATACATAAATGTATCTATCTCGGGGGGGAAGCTATTAATGAGATTGTCCTTCTACGAGTAATCCTGTACCCAGACCACCTCCTATGAGATTACCCTTTGAAAAAACAAGCCCACTGAGAAGTCATGCTGTGTTGGAGAGAGACTTGTGTGGAGCAATTAACCGCAGGAACTCACTGCTGATTGCAAGTGGCTGCTGATCCACCAGGTACCAAACCCAAGCGAAGACAGGAGCAAGGCGTTAGAGGGGTGTGCAGCACCATACCCTGGAGCAAGCACATTGTGCCCTCAGTGGGCAGCACAGTGAGTTTCCAAAGCCAGCTGGGTTATAGTTTTGTTAAAACATGCTTTGGGTTGTTTAAACAGGTTGGATCTAGTTTTGTTAACTCGTGCCTGAGTTAAGCCAGAAATGAGGCAGAAATAAGTCAGCAAACTTGTTAGATTCACACTGGTCTGCTACAAAAGGTAAGGATAAATATAAAAATAAATCATGGCGAGGCAGTGTGTCTTTCAGCACAGCAGGCAATTTCACCTCTGACAGCACAGGGGTGCTGTTGTGACTATTCTGTGCTGTACATTTTATCCAGTACAAAACTTTTCTAACACATAGCACTTCCTCACTATGGAGCTGGCATGAGAACCATGTGAAGCAAGCTGGCACACCTGACTGTGTGTGCTAGGAATTGCAATTTTTTTCAAAGCTTTCATTCTGCTGATGGAATATCCATTCCAGCCAATTTCAAAGTGTGATGGTTTAGGAGGAAGCAAAACCAGTGTATGGATCTCCCTTTGGCTGGCTGGAGGGAGAGGTAAGTATACAAGTGCTCACATAAATGGGCAGGTAAATGTGAATTGTAAATGGAAATTGTAAGAATTTAAACAGGAATCATGAGCAAATGGCTTGTTGTCCATCATGGGCTCACTGGGGAGCAAATGGATGAGTGGTAAGAAGGTGCTGCTCCGGGGTGCGGACTGGTGACAAAGTGACACCAGAAGCCAGCAGCAGTATGGCAATAGCTCAGCACACCTAAAGCTGCTGGGGCAGGCTGGTGGGACAACCCAGTCACAATAAATACTGGAGAATTTGGGAGCTGCTCCAAATCACAATAAACCAGAATCTTGCTGTTACAAGCACACAGATCCCATTGTGTGAAGAATTTAAGAAAAAAAAAAAAAAAGGGAAAAGAAAAAAACCAAACCCATAAATGTGAAACTGGGCAAAGGCTTCTGGGAACAACATAAGCACTTGAAATGTACTGTAATATCTTTGTGTCTATCCAAGCATATTTAATTTACCCTGCAATGGTATTCACAGTCAGATTTGACATGTGGGTTTCTCTATAAAGTGGAGGGGAGGTCTGCTTGTCCTCACTATAATTTTTAATTGAATTTATGTTCAGTCAGCATAACGTGATTGCTCTAAAGATGGCTTCTGTCTGCTCATAATAAGGTTAAGACTCAATTAGTAGTTGCAGCATCTAACAATGTTTCACCACTTGCCAGAAGGCTCAAGTAGCATCTGTTCAGCTGCAGGTACCAGTTCAGCACCCATTTCCCTCTGCGGGGGTGCTGGGCCACCCTCCCTGGGAGCACTGAGTGAGGGATGGGCCATCCTAGGGGGTTCCCTGTGCCCCATCCCTGCTCCATCTGTTCCCTGCACTAAACACTGTATCACAAAAACATGAACACATCATTCACACCCTTGCTCTGCAGTATTTATCGGTCTCCTGAAGGTGCACAGCTGCTAGGAAAACTGCTGAGATGATAATAAGGTTTTTGATGTATTTATGTGAGGATTAAGGGTTTTTTCATCTTGAAGAAATTAATTTTACCCTAATCAACAATTGTATCAACCAGTAAGCCTCAAGAAAATCTGAGTGACCGTTAGGTAACAAAATGCTAGATGAAGCCTGTTGTGTTCCTTCCTATGGTTTTTACTTTCCATTTCTGCTCACCTGACCCTGATAAACTGATTTTTGCACTATATCCTTAGCACAAAACAAATTATAGCTTTGTCTTTTCCTTGCTTTGAAGGTGTGCCCAATTTTCCCATCAATCTTATTATTTACCCAGAAAGTTACCAAACATTGGAATGTGTGTGATGGTGTCAATAGTTGTCTGAAATACCAATTTTACCATATATAGGCATTTGATCTTGGTTGTAACTTTATTAAATAGAGCAGGGAAATAAAAAATACGTCATTTCTGATTTATGAAAGAAAATGGACAGACATGTAATTTGAAGGCAACCAGGAGAAAAAACTTGAAAGAGGTAAATAAGAATTCTACCAGCAAAGGAACACTTGAAATTCTATTGTCTTGCACTTAATATTTGGTCATATAAGTTGGGACAATAACTCACTCTGAAAAATTGCTCACATACACGTGCTATAATTTTGTCAAGGTCTACTACGCTCAGTCTACTTTCTATACAAATTTTGGAGAGCAAACGCATGTGTCCTTGGGACACTTTGTATGTCCCTTGTGAAACTGCCCGTCACTCCTGCACAGGAGCGGTGCGAGCAACTTATCCACGGGATGGGTTTCCTTAGGCGTTCCCTGTCACGGGTGCTCACCGGCGCAGTGCTCTCGCTCGTATTTACACGTTTGATGAGAGCTGTGGGCCGGGAGCACCGAAACGCGCACACCGGACCCCAATGGCTCCGGGGCCGCGGGCTCTGAGGAGCCGGGGGCGTGTCCGGGGTGTGGGCGCTTCCCGAGGGGCGGGGCGTGTCCCGAGGGGTGTGTCCCGTGTCCCGAGGGGTGTGTCCCGTGTCCCGAGGGGTGTGTCCCGTGTCCCGAGGGGTGGGTCCCGTGCCCCGAGGGGGGTGTCCCTTGTGCTGAGGGGTGTGGCCTGAG
>NW_008246060.1:6329925-6335738 GCF_000691975.1 Corvus brachyrhynchos
TGTCGCAGCTGGGAGCGCCTTGACAGCCTGGCAGGCTCCGGCCCCCGGCGGCCAGGGTGACCAGGGCACCGCGTCCTGGCGCCACGGGGAGGGGCCGGAGAACAAACCCGACCTTCCCAGATCCTCCCCTCTGCTCTTTTACAACGCGTTGGTAGCCTGGAGTCTGTGGTGGTGGTATCCCTCTGGAACCCGCTGAAGGCGTTTCTTCGAGGGTAGGGTAATAAATCCGTTAAGTTTTATTGCACCGAGGTGCCTCCAGTGCCCAGGACTCGCGGTGTGCGCCTTGAGGCCAATGCGCCGCTCAAAAACCTCCTGCAGGCCAACTTTATGGGTGGAGAATTAGGATTCCCTATACAGCGTGTCACATCTGTGCTGGGGGAAAAGAAACATTTAGTGCATGGAGGTATCCCTGAAGTAGCCTTATTTAATAAGGATATTCCCTGCATCTCTAATTTAAATTATCTATGATAATCTTTTGGAGGAACTTTATCATCTTCATCCATTTTTTTTTTCACTGTCAGCCTTGTTTTATTTGAATTATTCAGTCTGAAAAAGAACTTTAAGCTGTGTGGGGAGTATAGGAGAAAATGGCCATGATAGTGGATGAAGGACTATTTTTGTGAAATATGGGCCAGGCTTTTTAACGACCACTTCTGCAGAGCATGAAGAATATTTGTTAACATTGGCAGGGCTTCCCATGTGTTAAGAAACTCAGTAAGGATACTGACAATACCAGGAGGATATTGATTCATATGTGCAATGTATTTATAATAAAAGTGATTTTGAAAAAAGCTGGATAAAAACTTTGTTATTAGAAGTGTCTGCTGTCTTTTCCACATGCTTCTGTCACCCTCTAGAAACCTGGGTAGAATAAGTCCCAAGACTGTCCGTGACATTAGGGCTCTTCTAGAGTTGGAAGGGCCAAGGTGAAAGCTAGGTTGTCGCTTGAGACAGAACAGCTGCAAAAATTTTCAGCTGCTTAGGCCTTTCATTTACTTCCACCATTTGGAGGGTGCTGTGGTGCATTAAATATCAGGTTATTCTTGTGGTTCACTGCTTCTTTCTTATTTTTGACCTCCGGTAGAGATTTAATTAATACTATCCTTAAGGTTGCTCTTAGCTCAGCTTGATGCCTTTCCAATCACTGTTTTCATTTCAGGGTTGGTTTAGGAAACATAGTGAAGTGGAACAGTTCTAACTCTTCCTGACTCCTGCCTGCTGTCCTGGGTGCTGATTTCTGACTGACAGTCTCAAGGCTGAGTGGGCTGGGATGGTCTATGATCACGCTGGTGGTCTCTGGTTTGTTTAGCTGCTGACAGCTGACATCTGTGCTGAAGAGCGATGTGTGCAGAAGGAAGAACTAGGAAGAAGTCAGTTTTTTTGAGTCATATTAATCTGTAACTGGAATCTGGCTGGAGTGACATAGCTCCTATATGCTTCTGTAGATTGCATATTCAGTAGTTACTACTTGGAGTATGGCTCTGACCCCATTTTGAAATTCAAATGGAGCTGGAGGGAAGTGACTGGTACCACTTACAAGCTCTCTCTTTCTGTTATATATTATGTCATTTGCATCCATTTTCCAATCTCCCTGACAAATTTTTGTTATTCTGTTATGTGTTCTTTACTAACTTCTAGAAGAAAGAACTACACATTCTTCAGGCAGACATATTATGAAGAAAAAATGTAAAATTACCTGTACTTAAGAAGCTTGCTACTGCAGTATGATAAACTAAGAAAAACATTCTTCTCATTCCCTTCTCTCCCAAGTCTTTACAAAGTACTTTAAGTGAGAGTAGGTAATCCCTTAGGAATGAGTGTATGTGTGCAAAGGTTTTGTGGCAGAGGGTGAGATTTTCATGCAGTAAGGTAGGTGGAATAATAATTTCTATCAGAATGGGCGCAGACATAAAGTTGTAAGTGCCATGGTGACCTCTCTGTTCTTACTGTTATAACATGTTGAAAACTCATCCAGTTTTGCAAAATAACATCGTGCATACTTGCTGTTAAATCTTACAGAGAATTATATATGCAGACAGTATATGAGCTCTGTCAGTGCTCTTGCAGTCGCTGAGCTCTTCCAGCACTTCATCTGCTTCTGAAATGGTGCTGATGGTGGTTGTGTTCCTCCAGTTGCCAGGGAGCCCTGGTCAGAGATGGGGTGTTGACACACATGTTCTAATAAGCTTTGTATCCGTGAAGTGGAAAATGACAAGGGAATATATGTAGGTAGGAAATAACACTGATGAATAGGGATTCAGCATACCAGTAGCCCAACTGTTTCCAATTTGCTGCAAATGCCAGGTGGAGAGAGTAGAGTGTGTGGTTTTGAGGAGTTCATAGGTTTAAATGAGGACTGTGTGCTAGTTTCAGTGATGCAGCCTTGGCAGAATACTCTCCATGTGTCCAGGCACATGGAGAATGTGGACAAGTGCTTGTTTAGAACATCCAGTAAGTGGATGAGAGCAGCTGCTCTTAGGAGCTTTGGGTTGGGTTTGCTGGATGAGAGTGAAAAGGGTATAGAAGTCTTGAAAAAGGAGACAAGGGAATCTGGTATGATCAAGGAGAGTTCACTGCTGGGATGATACAGTTAAGGGTAGTGACTAAGAAACTGATCTAGTCATCAGCGTTTAAAATACATGTTGAGCTAAAAATGTGATGCCAGAGAAGAACAAGCAATAATACCGTTTTATTTAGTAGGAGCCCTTTTTCTTTTCTTTTTTATTTTTAATCAATATCAACTTTTAAATTGGATGATGAAAAACATAGCTATTCCTACCCCTCAGAATTAGGCATTTTATAACCACATGTTTTGTTTCTTGAAAGGAGGCTGTAAGAGGAAAAACAATGAGAAAGTAATGGGAATTATATACAGAAAATGTTCGTGACATTTTTTATGGTATCTATTTTTGAATTAGAAATAAAGAAATCTTAACATGTAATAGGTAACATTAAAATTTGTTTTATAACTCAAAATGACAGTGTTGTTTTTAAAAACAATTGAAAGTTGATTTGGCAGCTCAGTACTTTTGTTTTTAGCAATTGTTCAGTCACACCAAGCAGCAAAAAACGTTGAGTTTTACCTTGGATCAAATAAATTATTTCTCTAGATGGACAGCTAAACAAAAGAGATACACCTGGGAGTTAAATCTGAATTTTACTTTTTCTAAATTAATACCTCATCCTTCATGTTATTGTAGCATTCTAAATACTTTTAAAGTGAAAACGAAACTAATAATTTCTTTTCACATTATTCCTCTTTCTTTGCAGTTTTAGCAACTTCAGCATTAAGATTATATTATTTCAGGACTAATTGTAAGGTGCATTTGTTCTTTTTTATTTTGAAGGTAAGCTCTGCTTTCTTTTGCTAGCACTGGAGCTGATGGTGTTCAGCATTCAGAAGATTCAACCCTTATTGTTCTTCCCATTGTGGGAAATTGAATTGGAAAATTGAATTTCTCAATTCAAAATTGCAGGGAATCTGCTGTCCTTGTTACAAAGCTCGTAAGAGATCATTGGAAGCACAAGATAAATGTTGCTAGTTAGGAAAACAAATTAGAGCAAGCCTTTTCCCTGTGTTTCACTGTTTGGTTGAAGGCTAATGTCAATATGAACACTTAACTAACACTTCTCATTGTTTAGTCAGCTCCATTACTCGTGGCAGAAATTGCAGGTAGCGGCTTTTTGTTATCCACAGCACCTGTGGCTGACACTGTTTCCTGACCCCACCCCAGTCTGACTGGGTAAAAGGCCACAGCTTTCTAAACAGAGACAGCAGAGGGTTGCCAGGAGCTCCAGAGAGGTCAATGATTAGCAGACCCATTTGTTTCAGGGAGCTGGGCTTAGGGGATGGCGGTACAAATGGTGATTGCTTCAGGGAGCAGGGTGGTGACAGCAGTTACAGAAGCTGTGAGAGGAGCTGACTGATGTGGGGAAGGCCATCAGCAGCTACTCCACTGCTGTGACTGTAACTCTGAAGGGAACTTCATGCCTAGGCCTGAGCTCTGTACTAGAGCACTGTAGCCAGAAACATCAGTTTTTCTGTGAGGCTGAAATGCATCTGCAATTCATTGGCTCTTTTTCTGATTAATTTTGGTTTTATTTTATTAATAGACTTGGATTGTCTGCCTAATAAACAAACATGAGTCATCTGAAGTTGTTTGCAGCTACGCTGAGGAGGCATGGCTTTAAACTTCTGGAAAAGCAGGATATAGCCAGAAGGGCATTTTTACATGGCCAACGGTATGTTTCATCAGGAACCTCAGAGCCATTCCTGAGTGGGAGTAATTCCAATTATGTGGAGGAAATGTACTATGCATGGCTTGAAAACCCTAAAAGTGTACATAAGGTAAGTCTAAAACTTGACTGTAATACTGGGTTAAGAGTGGAATAGGTTTCTTTTACTTTTTAACTTGCTCTTTTAATAAAAAGTTCAGGACAAGGTCTTGTGTGAAATGAAAAACATGAAATTAATTTCCCACCTATTGACTGCTGTAAGATGTGATACTGCAACTGTAAAGTACAGAGGAGGCACAGACACGGTGAGCAGAGCGGAAAGAATAAGTCCAGACCAGAAATAGAAAGCTGCTCTGGAACTTTAGTCCTCCATGAACATGCTGGTCAAGCAGTCAGTTCAGTAATTAATTACATCCAGAAGAAGACCCAAGAATGAAATATATTTAATTTTTTGGTTTATAATAAGGCTGTATTGGAAAATATGTTATATTTAAATAATACGTGTTGATGTTGGTACTTCTAAACTGTCTGAAGAAGATGAATGTTCTTCCCTTTAGATTAAACTGTGGAATCTGTAACCTTAAAACTGAATCTGAAATTATCAGAAAATTCTTAAGTATCTTGAAAAGTATTTTGTTTTGTGTCTCTCCTTCTCTCTCCAGGCAATATACATGTGCTTGCTTTTCTAAAAACTCTATTACCCAAATCCTTTCTTGTGGACAAAATACATACGCTTATTTCTTAACAAGCTTTCTGCTGACAAGGAGGGCTCTGTTATGGTGATACATGTACATTAACTTAAGAAGTTGATGAGAAGTCTGATCAATTCTAAGACAGACAAATCATTTCCTAGGAAGTAATGTGAATTGTGCCCAAAATGTTTACCAGATTGGTCCTCTGTTTCCTTATTCTCGAAGCACGAATATCAAAATGTCACTTAGAAGTTGTTGTTCTAAGTCTCATAATCTGTCTAGAGTGTGAGGAAGTTGACTGTGTGCTGAGGGGGGAAACAAAAAAGGAAACCAAAAAGGGTGGTTTTGGTGGTTTTGTAGCTGGTTTTTTTTTTTTTTTTTTTGGATGTTTATGAACTTAGTCTTGTTGAAAGTTGACATATACAGTGACAGCTCTGAAGACTGACTGTTGTTCACATAGCAGATAGATCCTAGGTCTTTTATATTACACCTGAACTTGGGATGGAGAAACCTTCTCCAGCAGTGGCTCGCTCTCATCTGACTTTGAGCCCTTGTCCTGTAGCTGCCAGCTGAGCTCCACCAGGGTGGGGTCGGGTAGCACATTGTGAGGGTGCACTGAATTAATTTCTGCAAAGCCCTCATGATGTGTCAAGGCGGGAGATCGATATCAACGCTTTTATACTGGGGACACTGAAGGGATGAACTCATGCATAAGGAGTGTACGTAGTGACATCAAGGTGACATCTCCTATTGTATTTACATTACATTGGCTTCTGGCGAACTTCTTTCCTTTCAGATGAATGAAATTCCTGGTTCATCCCCTTTGCAGTGGAGTGCATTTTGCTGCTGGGAAGCCCTGCAAGCATGTCTGTGTGTGTGGAGGTT
>NW_008246060.1:6335824-6345285 GCF_000691975.1 Corvus brachyrhynchos
GGCGGCCCGGAGCTGGCCAGGGTGCTGAACCACGGCGGCTGGGAACTGCAGAGGCGGCTGCTAAGGATTGGTGCTCGGGGTAGGCGGAAGTGCTAAAAATCCTGCTGAGAGGCCATCCAATTCATCTGGGAGTTCAGGCGCAGTCCGATCCTGGATCCTGGTGGGGTGATGCAGCTTGTGGGTTGAACAGCAACCAATAAATCATCACAAGTGAGTTGACAGAGGAATGTAGGGTGTGGCCTAGGGAGTGGATCGCAGGTGATTCAAGATGCATTTTTGTCGTGGTTTAACCTCATCTGGCAACCACGCAGCTGCATCTGCGCTCTCTCACACACACACGCGTGAATAGTGAAAAGAATCAGAAGGGTAGAAGTGAGAAAACTTGTGGATGGAGATAAAGGTAGTTTAAAAGGGAAAGCAAAAGCTGCATGAACAAGCAAAACAAAACAAGGAATTCATTCACCGATTCCCATGAGCGGGCAGGTGTTCAGCCATCCCCAGGACAGCAGGGCTCCATCACACGTAATGATGACTTGGGAAGACAAACTCCATCACTCTGAATGTCCCCCTTTTCTTCTTCTTTCCCCATGCTGAGCATGATGTGGTCTGGAATATCCCTTTGGTCAGTTGGGATCAGCTGTCCTGCCTGTGTCCCTCCCAATTCCTTGTGCACCCCCAGCCTCCTCACTGGTTGGGTGAGGAGCAGAAAGGCCCTGACACTGTAAGCTCTGCTCAGCAATAACAAAAACATCTCTATATTGCTAACCCCATTTCCAAATCCAAACCAGCTACTGTACAATAAATTAACTACCCCAGCCAAAACCAGCACGATTATAAAATTGTGTGAATTCTTTTCTAGGTTAACTGTGTTTAATAAACTTGCAACAGTAACAAACTGAAGTAAATTCACTGTGTTCCTGATTTATGAGGCTTAAAAGAATATGATGGATAGAAAGAACAGATTACAGCTATTCTTGCCTAAATTACTAGGTTTTTCACAGCCTATGAAGAGAAGGCGGGGATGGGGGGGGACAGAAGAATGCCAATTAATTTTACTTTGTTTCATCAACGAAATTGATTTTTGGTTTCTTGAAAACCATCTCATTTCATTGGCTGAAAGCTACAAATACCTTCTCAAGATTTTTGTTGACAGAAATTGTTCAATTTGAGCTTTCATGAAACAAGTTTAAAATGTTAAGGGTTGAAATCACCCTGTTTTCTTAAAAATACAGAAAAATTTATGCTGTGATTTTGACTGTGAAGTTGTGCACTTGTCATTTTGGTATGGAAAGGAGTGGAAGCGTTGGAAAAAAACGTCAAGAGACACCACGTGGTGTTGATTATGGTATTGTTAATAATTTGGTTCTTTGCAGGCCACTCATATTTCAGTGTTTTATTCAGTATGTCCAGTATGGTTTAGAGAACCAGCTTGTGCTTTTTGACATATTGCATTCTCTTTCCTCATTTTCCTTTTTATATCCTATTTCTCCTCATGTTTCTTCTTCTTAGATAGTCCCTTTTCAGAGGGGTTGTGCCTCCTCATTGATTAGATGGAAAAGCTTGATTTTTCCTGGACTTTAAAATCCTATTCTATTCACTTGTACTTAGAAAATCCAATTAATCAGGGCTCCTGAACTGATTTCCCTCTCAGAAGATTTGACTGCACATCTTCCCACATATGCTTATTTACAACTATGAAATATGGCTGTCACATTGCAATGAGCATATTCAGTGTTTCTAAGAATTTCTCCTTTCTATGTATATCATGGTTGCATATCAATTAATATGCATGTCTATATATATATATATATAAAAGAGATTTTATTCTTTGTACAAATCCATTTCTAATGATTTCCTGCTTTTCCTTGTCTTTTGAATTTCCTATTGTCAGAGTAGCCAAAACAACAATCAGAATAAAATGATGTGGTCTCTGAAAAAGGCGTCATTATTTCTCCTTGAAGCTTGGTGTCAGGGCCATAGATCATAAGAGAGAAGCTTGACAAGGCTCAGTTATTACTATCACAAGATTAATTACAAAACTGCATGGTTGGCTATGGAGTACATAATGCCTGCCATGTTATCCTGTATGCAGCCACTCTGCTGTGAGCATGTAATCACCTCCTTGGCTTATGGACTAGGGAAAAGTGGGGGGGTTTGTTTTTCTTTGACTTAATTTTATTCATTTTCTTTTTTAAATGATATAGTGGTGCTCAGTGTGTGTCTTCTAAGGCTTTACTGTCCTCAGTGCAGTTGATGAATATTGTGATGGCACTAAAAAAAACCCCTCAAACTATCAAGATAAAGCATATTTTACTTGTTATTCTGTTTGCAACACTGTTTACTATATGGCAGTAAAATGTTGCCACTGAATCACTTGAATTGTGTTATATTACTTGAGAAAATAATGCTTAATTGCAATATAGAATTGCTGGCAGAAGGAATAAAAAATGTATCATCTATCACTGTAGTAATTTTTTTTGGTGAATGTATTTTTTTGTTTTATAAGTCTCCTCTACAATCTTCTTGAAGAACTTCACTAATTCAGTTGAGAAGCTTCAGGTTTGCTGTGAGACCAAGCTGGTCTTCTCTCTGTTCAGTCACATGGCAAATGCTGTTGCCAAAGACTGACATTGATACACAGAACTTGAAGACTATAATCTGGTATCAATCTTGAAAGACACTATAGAAATTTGTAAAGGCTTTGATGGATGTGTATCTAGTAAAAACTAATTTTCTGTAGCCAAATGATGTATTTTCCCTCCCCGCTGATTAAATGTCAAGCCTGTCCAACAAATCAATAAGTTCAAAAATGTGATAGGAAAAAATACTGTGGGTCCATTCTGTCTCAGCTGGCTGCATCTTCAGATGGAAACATTTTCTTTATATTTGTGAGTTTGCATGAAGAAAGAGCCGTATGCTGATTCTCCTTAAACAGATGACTTGTTGGGTGAGTCTGTTTGCATTTTGTTAACAACTCTGTCAACAGAGCACTTGTCTAAAAACACATTCAGTTGTTTGTGGGACTGTGCTGTGTTAACTTTTACATTTAAATGACAAAATCTTACTCAACAAAGGGATAGTTATTATCATCATTGTTTGTGTATCATGACATTGGAAAAAGTAAGGAAGAAACCTTAAGCAAAGCAAATTCTTTATTAAAACTTCGAATGTGAGAGATGTCATGGATCCAAATGTGTGTTTGGAGTTTCCTAATTTAATGTTTAAAGACAATTAATAACTGAGTATTGCCCAAATAATTTCTCCAGTCTAAGTAACTTTAGTAGTTAAAAAAGGGATTATGATTGTTTTTCACTGTCAGGGGTCTGCAGACACTCAGGCTGAGTGCTTTGTAGGCATGGAATAACAATACTGTTCTTAGCACAGAGCAAGAAAGGTGTACAGAGAGAATCCCAGCTGAAATACAGTCACACTAGTAGGCTCTTGTAGACCACTTAGAGGATGTAAATTCAGGCTTCTAATCTGTGTGGCTGCCAAGATGTCAAGGTAAGAATAATATAGGAAATGGGCATGAATAAGAGAAGGGAGGAGGAATGAATTCTTCATAGTGGGTCTGGAACTGGCCACCACACATGATCTATCTGCCTTAATTTGTCAGGACATATAAAAGGCTATGTTTAGATAAGCTTGTGTAAGAGCAGGGTGATAAATTAAGTTTACTGTATTTGGTTCGATGCAGCTTTGTATGAATAAAGAAGTAAGAGGAGTGCATTAAAGCAATGTTTCTTGGCAATGTCCTCATGATAATGATGAGGTTCCCACCTCAGTGGTTCAGTGAATCCCCCCACTTCCACAACTTGAACTTGGAAGGTTGGGTGATGTTTAACTCCTTTATGCTCCCCCTCTCATGGTGTTTCTGAACACTTTAAAGCTTTTAGAAATTTCAGTATGAAGACTTTTTTTTAATGAAAACAGGATTTTGTAAATATTTTTCTGTCATGCCATGTTTGTATTACATAATTTTGATTGTTTGGTGAGTTCTGTAATGCATATGTTAAGTAATCTTTTTAGAAGAGTTGCTTTGGACTACTTTTTCACTTTTCTGGCACTTGGTTCTTTGAAATGTAATTGAAATCTGCACTTGCAGCCTCACAGAAATTTATCTCTTTCAGTTCTTCTATTCCAGTCAGAAAATTATGAAAGTTTTTAAATAGCTTACTTTTTGTTTTCTCAAAGTAGCCAACTGAGAGAAGTGTTTTACACAGATTTCTGTGTAAATCTACATTTCTTTATTGAGTCTAAGTGTCTCAGATATTTTATCCCATTCTGCTGCTCTCTGTTAGCATTCATATATCTAAAACCATTGTAACCTGGCACAGTGACCACCTCATCAGAATGGAAACAGTTCAGGAAAACAACATTTGGGCATTTGTGAGTGAAGTAGCTTGTGTAAAAGCACAGAAGGAAATAAAATAAACTTTTGTTTGTTGTGATTCAGTTTCTGAGATAAGTACTTTTATAAAATTATGACTTGCACTTGAAACCAGGCCCATCATTTCTTTCATAGTAAGGTAACCTAAGATGGTGAGGGAAGGATTTTAGAATCGAAGTCTCTCAAAAAAAACCCCTTTAATTGCTTTTAAAGTTTCTTCAAGAAAAGCTCTTAAGGACTGATTCTGATTTAGTGTAATCAGTGAGTGTCTTGAAGTACCATAAATTCTATAAGTATCATTAAACGAATGGATTCATTTAGTTTATTAAGGTTCTTTGTTTTATAGGCTTGGTAGCTCTTTACCAGCAAGATATTATCATAGCCATTGTTAGCTGCCTGAACAGCACAATTAAAAAGAGCTGTGTGAATGGATAATGTATGAAGATGCTTTACAGTCCTGTGTGCTGGAGAGTTTTCTGCTGAACAAGCTCAGTGTAAGAAGTGAGAGGAAAAGTGTTCTGTGTAAATAAACACACAGTTGCTACCGAGATTGGGACATATCAGTGCTCTTTTTTTTGCTGTCTATTAGTGGTGTTTTAAGGCACTGTAATCCAGTGAGGTTCTATTTGCAGCTTGAAAGAGCCGCTTTGGTTTAGACTTTCATTTGAGGTACTAAATTTTTCTCCTCTGTACACGTGTCCAGTCCTGGGATGTGTTTTTCCGAAGTGCTAATGCTGGCCAAATGCGTGATCCCCATCTACCAGCTCAGCTGGAAGGAAAGGCATCATTTCTGCAGAGCCACGGCCTGGCCCCGACACCGGGGAAAGCTGAAAAGGTTGTTGAGGACCACCTTGCTGTGCAGTCATTGATAAGAGCATACCAAGTAAGTGTACTCTGGGGTGGGTGTAAGAAGGCCTCTCCTTTGCAAACAACCTTCTTCCTTTTTATGTTCACGTTTGGTTTCTTGTCTTAACCATTGTTTTGCTTCTAATCCAAAATGCCTTGAGCTAGACAGCTTTTCCTTTCCAGCACAGTGTCTAAACATGGAAGTGTTACATTCAGACTGGGGTGATCCCCTGGTTTAGCACACTCATAATTCACACTACCCACAGACCTGATGTTGGTCATCTGACTTAGCCTGGAAGGACTTTTGTGGAAATAGCGGTTTGTGAAAGTCTGCCTTCACTTCTGGGAATGTTTGTATTACAGTTTTAAATGTTACAGTCTTTCTTTAGGAAAGAACGAAATGTACTTGCCTTCTCATACATCTAAGGTGAATTTTGAGGTTCCTGATTTGAGCAGGATTATAGGGAAAAAAAAGAGAGAGGAGAAATGATGAATTAACCAGAAACTGAATTTTGGGAGGCTGACAGTACTGAGTTTGGGTTAGCTTTGATGGATTTCTTTTAGAGAGCTGTTCATCCAAATTGACTTTGTTTCACACTCTGATTTTTAACCCTTTTATTAAACTAAGAGATTAAGTCTTAATTTCATTATTTTTCCTCTAAAAGAAGAAGTAATTTGGAAATAGGACAGTGGGTTTTGTTAGATGTTTTCCAAATGAAAAACAAGTTGAAATATTTTTTTTTAGACTTGTATCTAGTATCTTAATTTCAATTAAAAGCTTAAAAATTATGTAAAAAACCCCCCCAAAATAACCAACCCATAAAACTAGATCTGTATTTAACAAATATTCCACAAGTGTTTTTTAAATGAGTAACTTCCCAAGAAGTTTCCTACGGTTTGGTTTGAGCAGATCTGTTCCTCCTTGCCCTAAGTATTTTAAATTCTGTTTGGTGTCATGAGAGAAATAGAAGAGGAACTTCTTAAAAGACCTTTTTTTTGTACACATCGCATTGTCACCATTGAGTTGGAGGGCTGTTGTAAAAGAGTGAAAATGTTTGTGAATATAAAGAATATGTGAAATTTGCTTAGAAATAGATATGTAGAAAAGAACCACTTTTGCAGTAAAAATTTGGTGAAGTATTTGAGAAAATTGGAGAATGTTAGGCTGCTTTAAGACAATTTACTTGAAAATAGTTCAGGGGTTGCCATTTTGCTCCCTGTATTTGTCAAGTGATGGAACAGAAATGTCTGTATAAATGGCAGGCACCCATGTGTCTGCAACAAACAGTCGCAGAGGATTGCCTAAGGCAACTATCTGCTTTTTAAAAGGTATTTAGTATCCTCTAAATTCAGTGTTGAAGTGCTATGGTAATTTGTGACCTTCCTTTGCCTGATAATGAAATGAAATGGAGAAGGATACAGAATTTTCATTTCTCAAACCTGTCAGTGTTTTATGGTTTTTGTGGTAAACTGCTTTGTGGTCTGTTGAGCTGGTCTTCTGAGAAGGCAGTTAATCTATTGCTTGTTCTAACAGAGAGCCCTGGGCACATTGAAAGAAGGATTTTCAGTGAGTTCTGTGTGCTTAGCAAAAGCGAGGCCAGAGGAATCAAGGTCTAGTTTCTGGCAGTCTGTACTTGCATTTAATCAAAGTTATGGAAATTGATGAAAATTTGTTATGTATGTGTTTTCAAAAGGTTGATCTCTGACTTCTGCAGATGTTACTGTTTTCTGTATTCAGTGAAAGTAATAGAATTGATTGAAAAATAGCTTGATATTGAGGAAAATATGTCTTTTAGTTAAAGACTAAACTGCTCCTGGAATAATATGGCACAGCATTGACTGATCTGCCATTCTGGGTTTTGGCATTCTTGCTGATCTTCTTCCTCTTCCTGTTAATACTGAAGAGCAGATGTAACTTAGGGAGGTGAATTCTTTCCTGTTGATTATGTTTGAGACAGAATTGTTTGCTTTGTTCCAGTCAGATAAACTTAGTGCTGCTGTAAACAGTCAGATGGCACAGATGTTGCTGTGGGCATCATTTGGCCTGTCAGAGTTTCATTACTGATGATTCATGAGATGCAAAGAATCACAGAAATCAGGCTGAGTTTACAGGGCTGGTAGTTACAAAAAAGATGCTGTGTTTCTGGTTTCTTATGACTGGAAACCATTTTGTTATAAACTCTCCTGCAAATATACAATAATTGAACAGTGTTTTTACAGGTCCCTTCTTGATGAACCACACTCTAATCATATTCTATTACTGTGTGATGCTGTTAATACTGCACTTTATAATTTCTAGGTTTTTTTCAGGGACAATTAAGATACTAGTAGTATGAATGAAATTCTACCCAAGGGGTGCAAATTTGTTATTAAAAAGAAAAATTATAAGGAGAAATTAGTAATATATTCATCTATACAAAGCTTTTAATGAGTTAATTTGCTATGTGAAAGTCACACATAAGAGGCATATTAAAATTGTTTTATATTTGTGGCTCTGTTGGATCAATTAGTTATTTCTTCTGTAGCAATGTTCTATGATAATGCACTAGTTTGTAGCCACTTGTGCCATGCATTAACACCAGTCACACTGATCACTGAAAGCTGGCTAAATTTCCCACTCAATTTGTGCTCTTCAGTGTCTTGAATATCAATTCTGTCATAGATCAAATTTCTGAAATTTCATGAGTGAAAGTAGATGCTGTCAGATGCTATCTGATGTGGAGCAGAGCTTAGGAAGAGTGATCCCTTCATTGCCAATATAAACTACTTCAGCACCAATCTTTTTTAAGTCAGCAATGCTGTATTTTAATGTACTTCAGGTGCAGAAGAGAGGATTCAGGCAAAAATATAAAATGACTGAATTGGCAGAGGGTAGGTTCTATAGGCTCATCATAATTTCTTAATTTTACCCAGAGACTGAAAATGTACTCTATAGTAACCTTCTTCACTTTAACTCCAGTGTAATCCCAGTTAAATTGTGTGTCAGACATAATAAAGATTATGTTGTAGTGTGTGAGGTATATATGGATTCAGTGATATAATGCTTGTTTTTTGTTCTTATGGGAATACTTGGGGAATATGTAGCCCTGTCATCACATTAATGGTGTTTGCTTGTTCAACTTAATGGCTGATATATATCCTATGGAGAGATGTCACTGACTTTTTCCGTTTATCTGACTTTTGTTAGTGTGATTTCATTTTGCTCTTACTTTCCTCCTTTTTCAGATCCGTGGCCATCATGTGGCTCAGCTAGATCCCCTTGGAATTCTGGATGCAGATTTGGATTCGTTTATTCCATCTGACCTTATTACCACAATTGATAAACTTGGTGTGTAAGCTGTGTGCCTTCTTATTTGCAATGCTCATTTGTGTATCATTGGGCTGAGGTGATTTAATAGGACATTTCACAGATTCATGGAAAGTCTTGGGTTGGAAGAGACCTTAAAGATCACCTAGTTCCAACTCCCCTCTATAGGCAGGGTTGCCACATTTCAGGGAAGTTTCTATCTTTTCTGCTTGCTGGTGTCATGATATAGTACTTTTGAGCATCTGTAAGGAGGCTAAAATTTCAGGACAATGGAATTTCTACTCTGAGATCACAGGTGAGGTTCCTTTGAATTCATCACCTGATCAATGATGATTATAAACACTCTATAAACCCCCTAAACGTTTTATTTTGGAACCAAAACAGAAATTAATACTAATCAATACATTGGGCCAAGATTCTGATAATCTAAATTACTCTTATAGCATTACAGTTCATACTTGTTTGAACTGGGGACATCTGAAGGCTAGTCAATAGAGAAGCCAAGCAATAAAGCAAGCACTGGACAGAGGAACTCAGGCAAATTTCATACCAAATTTGGATTCTAATGTCTGATACTTATTCCTTCTGCAATCTTGAAGAAGACTGTTTGAAGTTATCAGAAAAAAATTAAAAGCGTAGAATTCTTTACCTGTGGATATAATCCAATGGTGATTATGTCTTCTATTATAAACTTCAGTTTACTGCTGTAAGAGTGTAGTGCACTAGGGTCTGCTTTTGCAAAGGTTGTTCTTATTGTTGGAAGGGCTCGTGTCTGAGAAATTGCACTGATCAATTTCTTTGCCTCTCTCTACTTGAATAAAAAAAACACCTGATTGATTTTTCTCTGCTCTTCAATCTACCTGGTTCGTTTAAAATATGGTTTTCTACTTGATGAAGACACTGAATCAATTTTTCTTT
>NW_008246060.1:6345402-6356469 GCF_000691975.1 Corvus brachyrhynchos
TGTAGGTAAAGAAACAGTTCTGATCATATAAAGGAATTGGGTGCTTAAGACTAAATAAAGAGATGCTTACACAGATTGGGTCTTCTCTCTGAAGTTTGTCAGCTTTAATTAAGGAAAAACACCTACTAGAAAATACATGAGACATTTATTGAGCAAATATAATTAATTTGGAGCATGGGTGACTGCTAGCACATCAGTACATATTCCTTTAAACTCTACAGATAGTTTAGTACAGGGTGTTGTGACTGGTCAGAAGGCATCTACTGAAGCCCTCATGCCCATAGGAAAAATATGCCAGACGTCTGAATGAGATGGGGGGATGTGTTTGAGAGTGTAACCCTGGAGATTTCAGTTCGTTAGGGAAAACAAAATTTATAACCCAGTCTTGGCACAGCAAAAATAGAGGAAGATCTCAAATGCCTATCCTTGAATGTTCCAGGCAGGAAACTTACGAAAGGTCTTTGGCAGGACAGAAAGTATTTTAATGTTTGATTTTTCTGTGCATTTCCTTTGTCCCATCTTCTGGTTTCTTTTTGAGAAATCTTGTGGTAGGAAATTTCTTCTGAGAGTTGCCTCTGTAAATGCAGTTAGTTAGAGATGCACCTACTGCCTGAGTCACACTG
Source organism: Corvus brachyrhynchos (assembly GCF_000691975.1). Taxonomy (NCBI): domain Eukaryota; kingdom Metazoa; phylum Chordata; class Aves; order Passeriformes; family Corvidae; genus Corvus; species Corvus brachyrhynchos. The sequence continues at coordinate 6,346,026 of NW_008246060.1, forward strand.
TAGAATTGCTTTTGGGATTTCAATAAGGTTGTATCCCTTTAAACACGAGGTGATGCTTCAGTAAATATGTGGTGCTGTGGCACAAAGCACAGATGTTCTGTGTGTGCCCGAATCGCTCCTGTACGTGTTCTGGTTTATGCATGAGAGGACATCAGGAGCCTTTGAAGTCTGAGGGAGAGTCAGCAAAAGCAAAGAAATAAATGCACTGCTTTGTTTCAAATGACACTAAGGCTCTGTCATCCCCTGTGTCACTCTCCCCTCCTGCTGGGAAAAAACAGGTTACAGTGCCAAAAAGGAGAAGTAGTGGTACCTATGCTTTTTTTTGGCCACTCCAGGTTTGAAATTTTAATATAGTATTATAATTTTTATTGAAATCAAAATTTACATTTTAAAATATATTATTTCTAAAACACAAAACGTGTTACTTAGTGACAGTGCTGTATAGTAGAAGTGGTGGCAATGCAGTCCCGTGGCCTGACTTCAACTCTTAGGTGCTGTTATTATTTCATCTTTAAATTGCTGCTTTGCTTTTATCTTCAGAAAAATCACTTAACATTTAAGCACTTTATTGATTTAAGACTTATGTGCATGCTGTCATACCAGTATTAAAGTGGATGTCTGCAGCTTATCTGGAAACAAGATAAAGAGTTCAAAGTTAAAAATAGAGAAGCTGTTTTTAATTTTTCAAATACTTTTACATGTGTAGGCACATATGTAGTTTTAATGTATATATAAGGTTCTATAATGACTGTGTGTAATGTGTACTATAAATGTTGTATATTTCCTTCTTCCAGCTATAAGAAACTGTTTTTCCTTCCTTCATTTGACAGGTCTAGGTTAAACTTATATCGTACAAGGCCTTTAACTTGCATTGATACCAGTCTTTCAGTTTTGTCTGTTGTATATTTTGGCTTTTGAAACTGCATAATAGTTAGGTTAAATATTTTCTTAAATAATATTCTCAGCCAGAACAAGTTGAGGTATGTCCAAATCAAGATGGGTCAATGTGGTTAAACAAGTTTTAGATGATGGGGGTGTGGAAATCTATGTGTTTTATAAGGGGTCACTGCCTGGGAACTAGAGCTCTACAGGCTATTTCAAACAAATTTTCCTAAAAAGAGAGGGTGAATAGAAATGCCTTGAAAATTCTCCAGAGTGCTTGTTCAGCATTTTATTGAACCTGTTGTGCATTTTCTCTATCTATTAATGTAATATGCTTCCAACCAACTGGTTCTGTCTGTGAGAAGGGATTCTTTTTGTGTTTGTTGCTCGTGATAGAATAGGTTGTTAAATAAAACAGTGAGCTGCAAGAAGTGTGGAAAATTGATGACATGTCTTAATATGCTAAAATATAAGAAAGGCTTGGATGATTCTAATTTCAATTGTTTCATCTGAGCATTTAAGAAAGAATCCAACAATGACTAATTAAAATATTCGCTTTAAAATCCAGATTAAAGTCAATTTTACTAATGGATACCTTCAAAATATTCACACTTTCAATTTTTAATCTGGTACCTTCTTTCTTAATATTGCTTTATTAAATATGATTTCCATGGTTTAAAAAACAATGCTGGTTTCCTTTTTGTCTTCTGTTCTACTTTGCAAATCAATAATGTACCTGTTGTAGGATTTTATGGTTTGCATGAATCAGATTTGGACAAAGTCTTTCAGCTGCCAACAACCACCTTCATAGGAGGAAACGAGAACAGTCTTTCTTTACGAGAGATCATCAAACGCCTGGAGGTCAGTGGGACATTTTTTCATTTGTGATTTTTTTCATTCAGACCAAAGTGAACTTTATCCAGGTGTCAGTCACAAAACCTTCTTATCATTTGCCAGTTATTAATAGAGCATGTAAAGGATTCCAACAACATTAAAAATAACCTTTGTACTAATTCTAGAGGTAGCAGCACCATTGGTGCAATTAGCTGGATACTGGAAATGCCTAGATTAAGGATAACAGGTGAATGTGGTAGAATACTAATGCCAGCCCTCATTCTGGAAAAAACTGATATTGTTTAAAAGGAGGAGAGCCTTTAGAAATTGTCTTCTAAGTGTTGTACCACAGATAAAACACCTGTGTACACCGTGCTCAGGATGTTCAGGGGTTGCTTTCAGATCCCCATCTCTAGTGAGACCTTTACTTGAGGAAAAATACGAAGGCTGGGTACCAAATTCAAGCCCAGCTGTAGCTTGTAGACAATGATGGTCTTTGTTTTCCAGTCTTTTTTCCAGAGTTTCATTATCTGACAGGTGACATGGTTGATGCCATAGGAAGTCATCAAAGCTAAAATAATTCAAAGGAAAACTAATTTGAAGGAATAAATATCATTAGAGGCGAGCTCCAAATAGCAAAGCAGCAAGTAGGAATGGTAATGAATTTATAGACTGCTGAGTGAGTCATTGCTGGATATTCCCAGTTGTTTGACTTTTATGTTGGCTTAGCTGAGGCATGGTAAATTGTTAAACCACATTATCTCTGCTGTGCATTTGAGCTCGATATTTGATTGGGGTTTTTTTTTTTTGTTTTTGTACTTCTGGCTTATCTGTGTAGCAATTTTCAAGAGATAATCTTTAAAATTGTAATGTGCAAATAAAAGGACAAAATCAGTAACAAAATCTAAAAGCCTTGAGCAACTGATTTGTGTTAAGGAGAGAGAACCCTCTGCTTTCCTCTTCATTCTAGAGCTTTGGTTTTTATTTTTTTTAAATCGAGGTTAACATTCAATGCTTTCTTAAACGCAGTGGAGAGCGCACACTATGCTGAGAGTAGTTTTGTCTCAAACTCACAGTAGGTCTTACTTCTGTTGACTTGTATTGTGGACGTATTTTTCCTAATGAAACGCTCTTTTTTAAGGTAAGAAATAGAAAATTAAAAAAATTAACAAGGAGATAAAATTTCTGTTGTGTCTCTGCATTTCTTCCTGTCCTTTCTCTGCTCTCAGCTGCTTGGATTCTTTTTCGCATTTCCAGGTTTCTGAAACTTGACAGTTATCAGATAATTTGCATTAGACTGTCTTTATTGCTTGATTTAAGGTGACATTTAAATAAGATGTGATAAAAGACACAAATTTTGATAAATCACTTGAAATCTTTGCTGGTGCATTTGAAGAAGAGTGTGCTATGCCTGTAAGAACAGCACTGAGTGAGGTGAAATGTGCCAGGCTGGTTTACTGGCCTACTTTGGGTGTACCACCAAATGAGAATCTTTCAGTTTTAAGATTTTGAAATGTTACTTTGTAGAGAAAGTTTTTTGGTACAAAACTAGATTCAGTAAAATAATTTATTCACTTATAGAATTACTTTGGGGAAGGTACTGTGGAAGAGGAAGACAAGGTAGCTTTCAGGAGAGTAACAGAATATAATTTTAAAAATACATTAGTTTCTTTGTGGCCCACTAGCTCCTAAAGCTTCTCTGTTGGTGTTTTCAATTGCTAGTATACCTACTGCCAACACATTGGCCTGGAGTATATGTTCATCAATGATGTGGAGCAGTGCCAGTGGATCCGTCAGAAGTTTGAGACGCCGGGAGTTATGAAGTTCACAAACGAGGAAAAAAGGACTTTGCTGGCGAGGCTGGTGCGCTCCATGAGGTATGCTGGGCTGGGGCTGGGGCACTGCTCTGTGATCTGGAGCTGCTCACATGGGGGAGAACAGTCTCACTGAAATCTGGAGTCCAGGTGGGTGTAGTTAACCTGGCTGCCGCAGCAAAGGAAGGTGTGTGCTGTGAGGAGGCTGTCAGGGTCTGTGTTGCCACTTAGTATTCTGTTATCTTAAAAGGCCTTTAGTGGCATGCCTGGCAATGTTTTCATTGGCTTGAGGAGGTAAACTGGGAAAAAGTTGTTTCAACACACTAGTAATCTACATTTGTGTTAAAGATTCAGTAAATAAGTGTCAGAACAATGTTGGTGTCTGATTTCAAGTCCTGTTCTGGCCCTTTTCATTTTGAGATGTGCCAAGATGTGCTGTACTGTTTCATGACCTGGCAGCAGCAGTTTTAGCCTCTGCAATATATGACAGCACATTTGGAAACAGCTTATTGACTGCTCTCATTGTGGCTATCTGTGTGGAACTACTGTGATCCCAGACTGAATTATCCTCTTACCCCTGGAACAAGGCTTCTCAGACACGAGATTTATTTCAGTCCCTACAACCTGAAACAGTGTGTATGTCCTTTGTTAAACAGAAGAGTCAGAGATTTATAAAGGCATGCTTTTTGGTTAAGAGTCTATTTTCAAAGACCTAAAAATGAAGTGCTCATTAGAGGTGACAAAAGATATTTTTGCCAGGTGTTTTGTTTGCCAGTGTTACAGTGTCTCATTAAAGTTTCATTTAAACAGAAACAAAAATGTCACTTAATGGGCAAGTGAATATTACATTTGAGTAAGTTTGTTTAAACTTACTAAAGTATGAACTGTGTTCATTTATCCTAAGAAAAGAATTTGTGCTTTTATTCCTGCCTAAGCTGTGGAAAAATCTGGAGTTTCTTGTAGCATGTGGGAGCCTAATGTTCATCTTTTGCCAAATGAATTGTCTGCTGAAAAGGGAAGAAAAAAGTTTTACAAAAATTTCTATCCAGCTATTTTTAGAGTGCTTTTTTGTTTTATTGTTTGAAAATGACCTAGGAAAGAAGTCTGGTTTTGTGGAAAACTGGTTGTTCTTGAGATTTGTGGCTTTGTAAAGCAGGTTTTCATTGTTTTGCTCAAGAACGCTATTTTCAAAAATGGTCATTCCAAGTACTACAGATTTCAGGTACTTGAAACTGAATTTTAAAGTTGGATTTCTCCTCCCTTGTGGTTTTCACTGAGAGGTTATTGAACAAAGGGTAATTTTTAACTCCTCCTTATGTAAAATACTCATTGTGTATTTTTGAGCTACTTTGTAACACGTTAGTAAACATGTTAGACCCTGATGTGGAGCCTGATCTGGGCAGGATCAAGCATTTCCAGGTTATCCCTTCTGAGAGCAACCAGCTTTCATCAGATGTATTCCTCACTGGCTACTGAATGCATGCAGTGACAGGGGCTGAGCCTTTGTGACTCACAGTGGCATGTGGGGGACTGGCAAGGTGTGACTGTGCAGTGCTGTAGCTCTGCACACTTAGTGGCAGTTTGCCTCAAGGAATGAACTAGCTGCTTGTCCAGTACTGGCTTAACTTTCTGCTGCAAAGAGGAGGAAATTGGCACTGGTTTCATTCACCCTGTGGGACCTGCTGTTCACATGGGATGCCACTTTCCCTTTATATAAAAACTGGCATAGCCCCACAGACTCCCCTGGGGAATTCTGGCAGAATAGCTCAGCTGAGGGTCTGGCTTGTTGCTTAGATGGCTGGATTGTAAGGTATTGATGGGTTAGCTAGGAGAGACTTTTGGCAACAATTCATATCACTGCTTTTAGGACTTCAGTCTAAAGAGGTAAATGTCAGCGTTCTAAGTGAAGAATAAGCTGAGTATTAATGGATTATGGCAGTGTTATGAGTGGAGGCACTGCACAGATGATGTAACCAATACAGTTACTTTCATGAATCAGAGGTATTTTCTTTGCCTTTTGTATGTCCAAGCTTTACAATGTATAATCCTTTCAGTGTTTGTTAAAAGGTACTTCTAACCACTCACATTGCCTCTGGCCCAAATGCATTAAAGAATAAAAGAGCTTAGAGCTGTCAGGGATTGGCATCATTCTGCTGCTGAAGCTGAGGCAGGGATACCAGTGTCCTGGTTCTTGGCCCATTCCCAACTGTTACATCACACAGTCTGAGGAGCCTTGCTATTGAATGAGACCTATGGAATAGGTGTGCTTTCTACTCTGGGTTTTTTACAAGTATTAGAAAATACAGGTTCTGTGTTATATTCTTCAATTCATAGAAGAGTCTTCTTTGCTGTGACTCTGCCTATCCAGTGGTCAGTGTCTGTGTACATGAGAACAGAGTTTAACTTAGGAAGTGAATTTTGTCTGAGGTGGGGACTCTTAATTGTTTCAAAGTCCCAGTAAATACTTTTCAGATGGGGGAGAAAGAAGACTGAATTCTCTCCTGTGTTTCCCTCCCCATGTGTGACTTAATTCCAGAAGCCTAAAAACTTGTATTCACAGATGTTTTAAAACAGTTTAATATAATTTTATTTGCTATAAGATGGTAGACAATAAGTATTTGCTACACTACCTTAGTACAAATAATTTCTCTTGGTTTTTTGTTTCTTTTTGGCAAAGATTTGAGGACTTCCTTGCTCGCAAGTGGTCTTCCGAAAAGAGATTTGGTTTGGAAGGATGTGAAGTAATGATTCCTGCACTTAAGACCATCATTGATAAATCCAGTGAAATGGGAATTGAATATGTTATAATGGGAATGCCTCATAGGTAATGCCAATGGAAACACCCCAACAAATGGGCTTTCTGTGTTAAGACAAGTTCTGTGTTCTAGAATTTTACTTACAAGGTTGATATTAGAGAAGCTGAGGTGGCAAGAGTCAATCATAGGAAGTAATGGGAACACAGAACTGTAACAATTGCCTGTGAGCAAGATGCTACAGGCTTCACAGGTAAATGGTAGAGAAAGTCTCCTCAGTGTACTTTGAAGCTGCAAGCAAATGTGGCAGCAGCCGTGGTATCTCTGCCATTGCATAGAGTCTAGAACTGGGAAAGGTGAGGTAGTTTTGAACTTACTTTTGCAGTCTGCCTTAATTAATTTTTAATGTGATTTTGTATAAAAATTGCTAGATAGCTACAAAATTTACTTGGATAACTAGGTGTTCTAAAATGTCTGAGGGAATGTGTTGGAGGAACTTTGTAATGGGAAAAAGGGTTGAATCAAGGGTTTCAGGCTCAAAAATTTGAAGAGAACATTTGCAAATTTCTGACAGGGTTTGCAGATTTTGTAAGTTTTATACTGTTGACTCTGTTAGTACTATTTTTGAGACATAACCCTGTTTGGAATTTTCTTAGAGGTCGGCTGAATGTATTGGCTAATGTAATCCGAAAAGAGCTGGAGCAGATCTTCTGTCAGTTTGATCCCAAACTTGAAGCAGCTGATGAGGTAAGATGCTTTTTCAACAGATCTGCATAGAGAGGTCAACATTCAAGAGTTGCTTTGGTCACAGTTACTATGAAAACAGCATTATCAGCTGCATTGACTTCTTTTCTAGTTTGAGGAACATGATTCGGTGAAATTTCTTAATAAATTCAAAAATTACGTTATACTTCTAACATGCAGAAGGTCTCTCAGGAGTGACTGTAGATAAATAAGTTCCATTTGACAGAGTTCCTAATCTCTAAGCATCTCTTTTTGTTTTGTGTAAATGAACAGTATTTATATGCTGTAAGTATTTATCTAACATTTGATGACAACAGTAAGATAATAGAATAGGAACAGCATCCCAGTTTGAAATTATGGTATCAAACCCATAGTGCTCACTGATGGTCAGGTAACCAGATGCATTTTTCAGGCTGAAGGATGAATTTTAGGCATAGTGAATCAGATGGAGCAGGTCTGAATGACATCCCTGAATCATGATTACATCTTTCATATTAGGGATCCGGGGATGTGAAATATCATCTGGGAATGTACCATGAGAGGATCAACCGAGTAACAAACAAGAAAATCACTCTGTCCCTGATGGCTAACCCTTCTCACTTGGAAGCAGTTGATCCTGTTGTGCAAGGGAAAACAAAAGCTGAGCAGTTTTATCGAGGGGATACGGCAGGGAAAAAGGTAAAGATTGCTTAATATAGTAACTTTTAATGGTAGTTTTTCATGGTATTTCCAGTAAAAATAGTTTGCCAGTAGTTTCATATCTCAGAATCTTTCTCTTTTCCTCCTTCACAAAAGGGGTATATCACCTGTTGAACTAGGTAAGGTTTCTGACATGGTACCTCAAAGGTAACTTCAGGAAGTAGGCTTAAAGCTTTATTTTATTTGCAAACTGAGCAAAGACAGCAGAATGCTGAGAAATTTATGGTTTATTAAAAAATTACTGTTTTATTTTATAAGCACTGCAGAAATATGGAGCCAAGAAATCCTGCTGAGAAGCTTAAATTGCAGTTTTCTTTTCTAATGTATGTGTGGATATGTGTGTATAATTCTCCCTCTTAGGTTATGTCCATATTATTACATGGGGATGCTGCCTTTGCAGGACAAGGAGTGGTTTATGAGACATTTCATCTTAGTGACCTCCCATCCTACACCACAAATGGCACTATTCATGTTGTGGTCAACAACCAGGTAACAAGTAGAGCCTTTTCCAATCAACTTCTCTGCTGAATATTTCCTCATCTATCTCTTTTTACTGTTGGTTATTAACTGGGTTACTTGTCTCCTCTGGTCATTAGAATGGTTGGGATGTTTCTGCAAGTGATCCTAGTATCTAACAACTCTTGAGTGGATAATATTTTATCACTTACATGTGTTCCTTTCAATTTGTAATACTTAATTGGATTAGGCTTGCTTTGGTTTTTAAGGAAGCAAAAAGAAGCTAGCTAGCCAAAATGAAAAGCTGATGCTGTTGCTGTGCGAATGGCTATTAAATGCAGACATTGTTCAAAACAGAGTAGAGGGAAGTGGTCCCCAAATTATTTTAATAGAAGTTTCTGGAATTTTTAGATTGGCTTCACCACAGACCCCCGTATGGCCCGTTCATCCCCATATCCCACTGATGTTGCTCGTGTGGTCAATGCTCCCATTTTCCATGTGAATGCTGATGACCCTGAAGCAGTGATGTACGTGTGCAGCGTAGCTGCGGAGTGGCGAAACACTTTCAATAAAGATGTGGTCGTTGACTTGGTAAGTCTTGGTTTTCTTAACTTTTCATTCTGTGCATTATGTACTTCTCTTATTTTTTAGCAGCTTGGAAGGTCCTGTCAAGAAAATGTATTTGATTTTAAAGGCGTTTAGTTTCTTTGTTTTAAAAAACCAAGCAACTAACAGACCCGCAAGAAACCATAAATGTTTTTTATGCAATAAACCACTTAAAATCTCTGTAAAATTTTGAAATGGAAATACTCCATTTTACATTTTTCCTTATCAACAACAGCAGTGTTTCCCTTTGTAGGTTTGTTACCGTAGGAGAGGGCACAATGAAATGGATGAGCCCATGTTCACCCAGCCTCTGATGTACAAGCAGATCCATAAGCAGGTGCCGGTGCTGAAGAAGTATGCTGACAAACTGATTGCAGATGGAACTGTGACACTGCAGGAGTTTGAGGTACACGCCAGCAGAGTTAAAGTAACCTAAGGAGTTGCAGGGACAAAGATAGATAGATACAACTGTCACTGTATGTTGCCTGCTTGAAACTTCCTTACTGTGATAAGTCTTCACCCTTTGACAATTTGTGTTTCAATTTGGCTTGGATTTTTATGTAAAATACTATTGTTGTAACAAAAGGACTGGAAGTGTTCTGAAGTAATTAATATGTATTGCACATAAAAAATTGCTTCAGTTCTGAGGGTAAAGGTGATTAAATGAGAACACTGGAAAATAGAGGCATTTGTCAGCTGTTCTTCATCTCTAGAACCTTGATTCAGCAACAAGACCGTATTTGAACACTCCCGTTGATAGCTTCATCTTGCTAATGTTGGCAGGCTTGTGTCCAGCAGTGATGCAATAGAACCAATTTAACTTTCTTATTTTCTTGAAAGAATTCAACCAAGTTCAGAGATCATTTGAAGTATTCCAGAAAGATGAGGTGTAGAGCCTGGTGTCTGTATTAAACTGGTTAGGTCTTCACTTTAGTTTTTTTGAGAATGGGTGTTTAGAGTGCACATGAAACAAAGGACCTTCTGAGAAGGTGTAGTGACATGATATTGCAGATCAATAAAAAAGCAGTTTGTGTAGGTGCATTCTGTTGTCTGTAAAAATGATCATACCTCATGCAGAAGTAGCTTTCCTGAATTATTTATTATAAGAGTGTGCCCGTAGAGGCACTAGATCTAGGATCCTGGATGGATATTTGGCTGTACAGACAGACTTCAACATTGCTGTTAATTCTTTTAAAGATTAGCTAGCTCAGTAATGTGAGTGTGTGGCTCTGCAATGAAACACAGGTGTTGCAGAGGCATTCTGCTTCTACAGAATATGGCAATCTATCTGTTGCCATTGAGAGGTGTGGCCAGCAGATTCTTTGCGAGACTCTCTCAGACAGACTAATTTTTTTGAAATTTCTTTTCCAAACTTTAGTGGCTTTTGTAGCCAGGAGTACGAGAGCTGGATGGTTTTGATCATAGAAGTATGACTGTAAATCATATTTGGTATTTCACTTCTGTCTCATTCTAGAGCAATGCTTGCAGCTTCAGCTCTTGGTACACTCCTCTGTAACACCTCTCCAATGAACGAAATGATTTATGTAGAGTAATGTGTGTAAGCATGTTTCTAAAAGGCAGTTTGATCCTAGATAAAATTAATTCTATTTATTTGAGTTATTGTGACTAAATTTTCTCAGGGAATTAAATATCCTG
>NW_008246060.1:6356549-6392728 GCF_000691975.1 Corvus brachyrhynchos
GCTGAATGAGAGGTGTCATCTGTAAGATATAAGGGTGTTATGTTTATCCATTTTAAAAACCTCCTTGTTCTGCAGGAAGAAATTGCAAAGTATGATAGAATATGTGAAGAAGCATATACTAGATCTAAGGATAATAAGATCCTTCACATCAAGCACTGGCTTGATTCACCTTGGCCTGGTAAGGAGTGTCCTTTCACTTACCCTAGTGTTATCCAAGTGTGCTTTTATTTGGAGTCCAAAATTTAGGATTTAAATAGATTTTATCAGACAGCGTTCCTTTAAAATGGAATATATGACCTATGATTTGCCCCTGTTAATAGTAAATATAGCATTCTGCCAGATCAACTTGATATAAGTGCTTGTATTAAAAAACATGCAGAGTAGGGTGTGACTTTGAAAAAGCAATTTTTCCAGTTTAGCAGAGAAGTGGTTTTCCTGTACTGTTAACTGTCTGTGCTGTCAGGAAGAAGGAGTATGTCTCATGTTATTTATTTTTTGAGGGATTGAGGTGCCATAGGCCTTTTATTGGCTGCTTCTGCCCACATAGTTGGACTTCACAGGGAGTGAAAGCAGAAACAAAATAGATTATTGTGTGCCTGTAAGATCAGCTTCTGTTGTCATGCAGACAATCAAAATTTTTGTTTCCCAGCAAAAGGGGAAGAACTAGGCTTAGTCTGCTGCTTAGAATGTCACTTGAGTTGTTAAATAAGTTGTAGATAATATACATATCTCCTAAACAGTCCTTTGAACATCTAATCAAATCTTTTCCTTCCAGGCTTCTTTAACATGGATGGAGAACCCAAGAGCATGTCTTGCCCTCCGACGGGCATTTCGGAGGAGCTGCTGACTCACATTGGCAACGTTGCTAGTTCAGTGCCAGTTGAAGACTTCAAAATACACTCAGGTCAGCCGAAGGCTTTGTGTCTCCTACTGGCTTTGTGTCTTGCTTCATTTCTGTATTTCTGCGCAGAAATTATTCTTGGGCCTTTTCTCAAAGGAGAAAATGCCTGTGACTTTTTTTACTTTTACTCTTCCACTCTATGGGTGAGGAGAATGTGACATTTAAGTTCCTCTTACTTGTTCTCAGCATAATATTCTTTCAGTATCACATCACTTTTGTTCAATACCTAATTAAAATACATTTTTCTCTGAGGGAGGTAAAAGTCTCCTTGCAACCTTAAGAATGAAAGGAGTTATTACCTTCAAGTCCTTGCATTTTTTTTTCCAAAAAATCTTGGCTTTTGTTCTGAAAAGATTCAGTTCTCACTTTGGCATCTGTTACATTAAGTGCCTGTCTCACTGGGGAGCCCTAACACTGTGTCAGAGTTCTGATATAGTTTTACTTCCTGGTCAGGATGAAATCTAGCAACTGTTGGGAGCACTAACCTGCTCATTCTATGGGGAAATGTGGAGACCCTTTGTTGAGGGATCTTTTTTCTTTTGTTGACTTGTAGGGTACGTACTAAAGGAATAAAGAGCTTTGTTCTCTTTAAAATCTCTAGCTAATCCTCTGAGAGTCATCCATAAAGGAATAAAGTTTGTCTTCTGTAAATATTCTATGTGTTTGTGTTCCTTTGGGAAATGAAACACAAGTAATGATGGTAGGGCATTCCCAGTTCTCAATCGCAGGCTTGTTGAGCAGATACAATTAATGGATAAATTTAAAACTCTTCTACACATTTGTGCACTTTGTTGTGACACTGATAAATTAAGAATTATAGTCACCCAATAAAATTTAGTATTAGACATTCTAATTAAAAAGGTAAATTGGTCTCTCGTTAATAAGTTGATTAACCATTGACACTGGGGAACACTTGCCAGTATATAAGGTAGACTTATGGTTCAAAACAATTATGGTATGTTAGATTCTTTTATGCAGTTTAAAAGGCCATGAGAGAGAATTTGTGGAGAAATAGAAGGGGAGAGAAATAGAAATTTAAAGTACTTTGTCCTTTCACGAGAGTGAAACAGCTTAATATCATATAGTCTTGCAACAAACAATGGGAGGATTATTTTGTTTTATTAAATGTTTAGTGCATTCTAAAGGGAAAATTTTTCAAGACTTTTTTCTTTACTTAAAATGTGGCAATTTCAATGAGAGTTTTATGTGGAAAGAAGGTGGCTGGTTTTCTGTAAAATTGTGGGAAGTAAGGAAAGAGAAATATGGGAAAATAACATATGGGACATCTTACCGAAATCATCAGTGCAGATGTGAAAATAAGATGGTGTCAAGTGACAGTGAATGCAGGAGACACCTGGCCTCAAAGCACCTGTGTGCAGCTGTGAAGTTTTGTTCCCTTTGAAAGTTACAGTGTTGTGATTTGTGTTTTGGCTCACAAGTTTATAAAATCTTCACTGAAAAAAATCAGCTTTTGGTTACCAACTGAAAACCATTGGCAGCTGCTACAGTTTTTCTATTTATATGATATTTGTAGTATTGATCAGTCCAGCCTGTTTCACTGTATAACATCTCCAGAAGTTCAATAAGACAAATGCCAAGAAAAAATGAGAAAAGGAAGGAAGAAAAAAAATCAGAAACCCATCTGCTGATATTTTCAGTCTCTTATAAAACAGTACTTGGTGTTGTAGATGTGAAAATAAATCTTGAGGAAGAAGAATTTCACCATGGGTCTTTTTAATTGTCCTCAGTAGTTTCTGACCCAGTAAACCTTACTTTCCTCTTCAAAAACAAGGTATGAACATTACACAACTGTTTGCTCAGGAAGCAAGTTGCTTTGTTTTGCCAGCAGTTCAGTTCTAGAAAACAAAACAATTTGTAGATTGGATTTGGTATCTGTGCTTAGCTTAGCCCATGAGGAAGGAGAATGGTGAATGTAATGTGAACATAGAATTTCTCTGAAGTAGATCCATTTGTTTCTGATCTTTATGCCAATGTAGGACTCTCCCGGATTTTGAAAGCTCGCTCGGAAATGACCAAGAACAGGGTTGTTGACTGGGCCTTAGCAGAATACATGGCTTTTGGCTCTGTTCTCAAAGAAGGGATCCATGTCCGACTAAGTGGGCAGGATGTGGAGAGAGGTACTTTCAGGTGAGTACTGAGATAACTGTTAAATGCTGTTAAAAGTATTTAAGTCCCACACTTAAAGAAACAACTTTAAACAGTTTGTTAAAAAATATGGTCTTCTGCAGGGAGTGGGAAGTTGGGGCTGTTCAGCATTAATCTGAATGTTACAGGTTCTAGCAGTCAATAATAATTAAATTTCCTGTGTATCTGTAAGCAGCATTTTAAAGTATAATATTTAAGGCAGAACAAAGATTTTTAGACACTTTCCACCTTTGCTTGCTGAAAAGCAGAAATGGCATCTTTGCTCCTGCTTTCTAACAAAAAGTACAGTTGCATTCCATCTAATTGCTGAGAAGTAAGAGAGGGTACTTGCTGCAGCAGATCCTGAGTCTTTTAAATACTATTCCAGTGGTGGCTGCTTGGAACTTGTATACCCTGTGAACAAACAAGTTGCCAGTTGTCGAGGCTTTTTAAAGTGAAATAACATCCTTTGTACTGAGACTTTTAATGCCTATGGAGCAGGTATGAAAGCAGGATCTCATCACTTGGTAAAATATATACAGTTTGCTGCCTTACCTGATTCTCTGTGGAGTAAAATGTTAATGATGTATTTAATTGAAACCTTTGATGTGATGCCAGTTCCTGGGGTGAATGCTGCACTGTGCTTCATTGTGAATGCTTCCAGAAGAGAGAAATAAATCTTGGTGCCTGTCTTCTCTGGTATAGTATTGGCTAGAATTTGGGAAGAACTGTATATACTGTGTTGCCATAATAAAACAACATGATGGGGTGCTTTCACTATTTTGGGGCTTCTGAAGTGCTGTCTAGAAAATAGTTCTTTCTTTCAATATTCCACGTGATGGCTTGTTTTCTTCCTGTTTCAGTCCTCCACACTATCAATAGATAGATGCTAGACAAAGCTGCAGACAGAAGCACCAGACCCCTTCTCCTTTTGGAGACAAACTGTTGAGAGAATGGAGGGAAGGGGGGCAGACTTGATTCTGTACTGGTTTGATGTCAGTAAGTCTGACAATTGCACATGTGAAACCTCCATCTATGCTCATCTTAATCACCTTCTGCTAGGGAAACACAAAACTTTTTTTCTCAAAACGCTTAACATCTAGCTAAGCTTTCTGTCTTTGAATGATAAAATCAAAATTACAGTGGCAAAAATGATTCCTGCCAAACAGCTGCCTGGTATGTGAATTTCCCCCTTTCTCTCTACTTTCCTCTCTGTGCTCCTCTTCAAAGGTTCTGTCTTTTTCTGGCTTTACATTGTTGAGTTCTAGATGAATTTCAGAGCCCTTTTGCTAGTGTTTATTATAGCAAAGGGAAGTGCAAAAAGATTCAGACTTCAGTGTTGGCAGCTCTACAACACACAGTATTGTTACCAGTACAATAGCTGTCCTTATGTTAGCAGTTGTAAAGTTGGACATATTGCTGTGATTCACTCAGTCTGCTCAGAGAGTTAATGGATTGCAGTAATTACTTCAGTCATCTCTGTTTTGGTAGTATTCCTTCGTGCCCTATTCTAATGCTGATTAATGGTGTTCTAGAGAACTGTAAATGGTGCATGTGAATGGAAATAGCAGGAAAGAGGATACAACTCCTTCAAGTTTCAGTGCTGAAATTAGATTAGATTAGATTACATTTTTTTCCATTAAAGACAAACAACAGTTGTTTCAAGGAAAATATTAGAATTTGTGAGGAAGGCAGAACAAAATGTTTAAATTTAAATATTTAAAAATTTAATAACAATTTGTTCCTCTGAGTTTCTTTACTTTAGTAATTCTGTTTTATAGCAATGCCTTCCCCATCCTTTTCTCTTTCCCCCCAGTTCTACTAGTGATGAGGTATTTGTAGTTTATGTGAGTGCTTGAGAAGCCTGGATAGTCAGTGAAAGTTCTTACAATGCAGCAGTTACATTAGACATGTGATGGTATTTCCCATGGTTTCACCCAAACCAGGCTGTTGTGTGCAGCAAAGATAGCCATGGTGCTTGCTTGCTTTCCAGAACACAGCGTTGATGCTTTAGCTTTGGCAATAGCTCTGTTAAAGCCCAAAGTGATTCTTGGCTAATAAATCTGTTTTAACAACTCTTTGCAGCCATCGTCACCATGTGCTTCATGATCAAGAAGTTGACAAGAGAACTTGTGTTCCCATGAATCACCTCTGGGAGCAGCAGGCCCCCTATACCGTGTGCAACAGCTCCCTTTCCGAGTACGGGGTCTTGGGTACGTCTCGATCTGCCTAGGGTTTGGTAGGGCTGTTGTACAAGAAGCAGAGCTCAGCAAGGAAGAGAATGGGGAAAAAAGAAAGCTGTAAAATGGTTATGTATGAAACAGGTACCAAAGCTCTTCCTCTCAGGTTCTGGCATCTCTTAAACAAGCATCCTCACATTTTACAATTCTGGGATTCAGTTAAAAGCATCCATCTGCTATTGTTGATCTTGGCAGTGCTGGAACATGCACCTGATGCTTTCTTAAAAGGGGAGGAAATGACAAGAAAACCAGGGACTGTTTGTCATAAAGATAAAAAAATCCACCCTGGTCTTATCTGAACTGCTATTCTGAATGTGCTATTTCAAGAAAACAAATTATTTTTAGGGATAGCATTAATCATAGTGAATTATTTTACCTTCAGCCCCAGAGAATGGATAACCTTACTCTGACATGATGAGGGTGGCAAGAGGAATGTGGAGCACGAAACAAATACATCTAATGATTTATCAAAAGGATTACTGATCCTATGGATAATAAAATATTGTGTGAAGGAAAAACTTGAAACGTTGTCGTAGATAAAGGTGATAGTCAATAGCTGCTTTCTTCAAAATTCCAGAAATATTTGATGATTTAGTCATTTTTACAATGCTACATATTACCTATTGCTAATAATATTAAACTTAAAGTGGTATAAAATTGTACAGTTGGAGCATGGACTTGAAGACCAGATTTTTTAGATATTTTTGTTAGCTCTGTGGCAGAATTGGTGTGAACAGAATCACGGTTTTTGTATCACTAACATGTAAACTCTAAATAGGAGAGAGCAAGCAAGGATGTGTATGAACAAGAGGAAAAGAATTGGCATAAATAAAAATCAAGAATTCAATTTCAGAGAATGATTGTTTCCAATTTCCTATTGTTTCTCACAGTGTATTCTGGGGTTTCTTAATCTGAGCCTGTTTACAGTGTTGCTGCAAATCTTGTGGGTAAGTGGGTCATAGGTTTCTGGATTTGGTTTTTTTACATCCAAATGATGGTGACAAACGTCTGGATATGGTTGAAATCTGATTTTGTTCCAAAAATAACACCTCGGTAGGAAGCCTAGTGTTGTTATGGTGTGAAGGCAATTTACTGTCACAATTCCATTCTTTAAAAAACTAACAAGTGGGTTCTCTCTCTTTCTTGATCTCCTGCTCACTATTGCCCTTCCACCTTACCCAGCAAAAGATAGGTGGAAGTTGATTTAATAAAAGTCATTGAATACAAGGAATAGGGTAAAATAAGGGTTTGTTTGTATGCTGAAAACAAGAATACCATTTCTGTGCACTTCTGCTTCAGCAGATGGGATGACAGCTTCTTCAAAACTAATAATATTGATACTTTTAATTTTCAAGAACTTTAAATTCCTTATGTTTGAGATGTTTTCTGACAGTAAAGGAGATTAAATTGATAGAAACAGTTGATAATGTGGCTTTTTGTGTTTGTTGGATTTTTTTGAACTAAAATGCCATGTTCTGTGTTGAAGTGATTTTATAATGAAGTTTTCTCTCCCTTGCTGGCTTTTATATATTGACCTTTTCCAACGTTTTTACTCTTGTGTATTGTCTCCTTAGAGAGACAGTGTTGGGATAAGCAGCAGTGTGTAAACATGTCTCCTCTAGTTAAGGCTCTGAGTCAAAGAGGAGCTATTAGAATTGATATTTATTTGGCTGGCAACATCACTGGGTCTCCTTTTTAGTACATGGAAGACATGGAAGGGTGCAGTTCATGGAGCTGATTCATCTTCAGGAGAACCAAAACCCCTGAATGCTTTATTTTCTCTAACTGCTGTTTCTACTATCTAGTTCTGCTAAAAGAAGCAGTTTAGAATTAGTGCACTGAAGTGTTTGGTGGTGGTAGGGAGAGTTGTGAGATAATATAAAAGGGAAAAAAGGTGAAAAAGTGCTCGGAATTTATTTTATGACTGTGTTAACATGCAACACTTCAGAAGCATTTTGGGAATTCCCTTCATTTCTGTGAGGGAAAGCTAAGTAAAAATGGATTAAACAGCCCAGCGTGATATAACTACAGATTATTTCCTTGGCAGGTGCATAAGCCAAGAGCTGGTATCTGTTCAGAGCTGTGAGCTTTGCACCAAGTTATAGTTGAGCTAGTTAGGAACACCTGGGGAGCCATTGCTTCATTAAAATGATACTCTGACAAGATTGATTTCACTTAGAAATAAAACAAAGGCAGTCTTGTTAAATTGTAGTTGAGACAACTGCTTATGTTTTGTCTACAGGAAGCTCTGAAGTATGTGTAACCTGGGCATTAAATCAGAGTACTTAACAATCTCTGATAATTTAGAGCATTTAATAACCTCTGAAAACTTTGATATCCTATGTCTACTATTTTTAGTTATACCCAGATTATTATAATTTAGTTGTGTATCCACTTGACTTCCTATAATTTTTCCCTTTTACTGAAACTGAGTATCTGGAAGTACAAGTGATGGCTGTGAGAAGTCATTTAAGCAAAAGAAGTTTGTCTGAATTTATTTGCTGATTAGGATAGAGGAGAAAAACAAAAGTAATTTACAGATGCTCCATTCTACCTCTTCAGCATTTTTTAAATACTTGAAAGGATTTCCTGTCTTTCTTTACAGCCCTCAGAATGGCTTGTGTAGTGTTGAGTTTCTATCCAGGAGGTGAAGTTCTTTGTCAGATTCTGTACTGCCTTTGAGAGGTCTTGGGCTGTGGCATCCCATACTGGGAGCTTCCAAGGAACATCAGGCAAGATAGACTTGAAACTAGTGTGTAGTTCAGGAAATTCCTCAACCATAGGACTGGAGTATAGCTTTTTCAAGGGAAAAAGTCGAGTTTAAAGCAAAAGATGAAAGGAAGAAGACAGGTGTTGATGTAAAATTATTTTTTTGTGATACACACCTTGGATGACGTATGTAGTATTACTGCTTATTCAGAACAATGTATTTTTAAGGTGGGGGGTAGCAAATACAATTACCTGTCAGAAATTGTGTTAGGAACTAGGACAGACTGTAGTAATCAATGGCATCTGCATGGAGTTCTGAGAAGGCATCAGTCTCCCTGTTTAATAGAGTCAGCCCCCAGATGGGTATTAACTTCACTTTGTCCTGAGCTGTGTTTGGGTTTGTGAAAGGATGCGTATCCCTCTGTAGTCCCTGTGCTTAGAATTTCCGTTAAACACAGCAAAACTCTGTCTTTATAACTTTCCTCCTTCTGGCATAAAATCCTTGCACTGATAAGCCCTTTTAACCATTAGTTAACATTTGTGCCCTACGTCCTTCTAAATCATATTGAATTAAGTTATGGCTGTAGCCTTACATTAATTGAAAAACTGCAGTTCCTATGACAATCATGAAAATGCTGTGGGGGAAAACACAGCACAGTATGCTGTGTAAGCTGCCACTTTGCTTGACAACACTTCATTCTGTGGCAGAGTGACGAAAGAACAGTGAGGGAGCACAGCAGGCACTGGACTAATAGAAACAAGCATTTCTGCTAGGCCTGTCATCTAGGGACCTTAATGAACTCCAGCAATTAAAACATTAGTTTTGCAGCCTTAATCAAGTGCTGTGTATTTTTCTTCCCATTGTCTCCTCGGTGTAGAAGTTTACCAAACTGCTGTGCTGGTTCCTGGTTCCCTGTGCCCTGGTGTGCACTGAGCCCTGAGCAGCTGCCTGTTATTTGGAGTTGGCTGGTTGCTCTCCAACACCCTCTGGGTGTGCAGATTCCTTACCTGACATTCTTTTAAAGTTGCTGCCTGGTTTTCTTGGATTTCCTCACAGCTTCAACCTGTTGTCTGTTTCTAGCTGTGTAAGAGTTAATCCTTTAAACCCACAAAATTTGCACAGCATTCTAAAGAAATGATCAGTTCTTGTTTCTGCAGATGCAAACAATTAAGTTTGCAATTAATCTCTGCTGTATTTTTTCTTTGTTTTTTTTAAAAATTCTTTATTCTGGTCTGAGGTTGAGCCCTCATGAGGGACCTGTTTAGGAACCTGCTCCCCTGCAGTTCATGTCCTATCTCTAGAATGGTGGAGACTTTCTAGTTCATGTCACCTTCCCTGACCTTGACTTTGGTGCCCCAACAATTCCCTTTAAGGAGAGCCCCTCACCCTCTCCTGGGTTGTTTACCTTGCATCTGTCTGGATCTCCTTCCACGAGCATTTTTTTTTAACTTTACCAGTTCAGATCGTGTTCTTTAAGTGATTTTTCTCCCTGTGAAGGTAGTAGTAGTAATTCTTGACAGTCTACTTAGTCTGTCAAAACTATTCCACTGCTACAATAATGATTGGAATAGTTTTAATGTTAGCAACTCTCATTGCCGTTTCCCTCGTGGAAAATTGAGTTTTGGTATACCAAAGATGTGTATACCACAGACACATATGCCATGAAATAGTAGTCCTGGCAACATTAATCTCAAAATACTAATCAGAATGTATAGATTACATTTGGATATATTTTCCTAGATATTTTTATGGGTGTCAAAAAGCTTGCAAATGGTATCTGTGCTAAGATCACATTTTCTGATACAGCTTCACCTAGAACATTGTTACATTGTGGAGCTTAGCATAAAGTTGTCGACAAGATAGGAAATGAGAAATTATACTCTTCTTACCATGTGAGTTTTAGGGGTGATCTTTCATAGATGAAGTAGAATTATGTGTGCACTGTGACCAAATTTTAAGTATGCATTGAGCTCCATACTCCTGGAAAAGCGCTGTTTGATTATTGATAACTCTGAGTGGTCAAGACCTCAGCTTGTGCTTCTCTAAAATCTAGATTACCCCACCCTTACAGAGAGCAGCATATGCACAAATAAGTCTTGAACATATTGCATATTTTCTCAACCATGTCACCCAATCAGTAGAAATGGTCTCTTAATGCTTGTGTAAAATTAGAATGGGATTCAAGCCTATCTAGGGAAATCTATTTTTCAGATACCTTTGGGAATATGATTGGAGTTGTGTAATTTTTCCACTGTTTTCACTGTGTTAAGAACAACAGAACTACAGAAATGAGGAGGCCAGAGATGGAGGAAAGGCTGTTCAGACAGTCAGGCCAAAGGCAAGGCCAGCAAAAGTCATTCTCTTTGGTAAAGACCTGTCATGGGAACTCACAGGCAAAGGGCCATCTGTCTGACTTACCAGTCTTCTTTTGGCCTCTAATGTATCAGTTGCCTTTTGGTGGGACCATGAGCGTCTGCTGGAGTCATGGATGGACTGTTCAGAGATCAGCAGTCCAAAATCCAAGTGACTCAAAGATTTATTGCCATGGGGATGGTAAGTGAAAAACTGGGTTGGAATTACCAAGGAGTAGACTATGAAGACCCAAAAGTTAGTGGATCTGCTGGGGTAAATGTCACTGACAATATTCCTGTATTGAAGTTCTGTATTTGAAACCAGATCATTATATTCTGTGTAGAGCTTCAACATGAATTGTATCTATCAATTAAAAGTTTTATTCTCTGTGTATTGAATCAGTTTTGCCTCAGTGAGAACCTCTATGCCCAGAGCAGTGCTATATAGCTCTGCTTTTTCTGAGAGCTTTAACCTTTTTGGTTACAATCATTCCAAGCTATAGGTGGAGGATCTGAGTACAGGTATTCATTCGGCACTCCAGGCTCTGCTCTATCAAAGGGTCAAAGGAAAATATGAACAGAGATCAAATACTTTGACACTGAAGCAGAAACCTAAAGGGTCCTTAACCCTGCCTAAGAAGGGATTGTTTATCCAAGTCCCAGATCTGTTTACCATGCAGCTATTATATTCAAGCTTTTTGGAAGACCTGAAGACTATTATCCTGTCTGTAGACTGAAAATTGATGTCACCAGTAATTTTCTTCAGCATCTGTGTATGAGAGGGGGAGAAAGAAAGACAATGTTGTGTAGGGCTGTGGAAGTATTAAAATTAATAAATAACTTTTGGGCTGTAAGTGGATGTTTACAGGAGAAGATAGGAATGAGCTCTTAGGGAAACATTACATTAAAGCTGGAGCTGAGGGAGGGGGGTCTGGTTTGTTTAAAAACTCCTATGATGTTGAAGTGCTTGAGGAAAAGTTTGAAGGATTGAAGTCAGGCTTGGAAATGGTACTATTGAAAACTGTGTGATTTATAACAGGGCTACAAAAATCCAGTTCATGCTCTAATTTTGGGTTTGTTTTATTTTCAATTTTTAACAAGGAATTAACAGGACTTTCAGGAAATCTGTTTATTTTCTAATTCTCCTACTTGTTTGCTTGTCAGGTTTTGAACTTGGCTTTGCTATGGCGAGTCCCAATGCCCTGGTGTGCTGGGAAGCCCAGTTTGGGGACTTTCACAACACGGCTCAGTGTATAATAGACCAGTTCATCAGCTCCGGCCAGGCCAAGTGGGTTCGGCACAACGGGATCGTCCTGCTCCTGCCACACGGGATGGAAGGAATGGTGAGGGCTACTGGCTGCCACTTGCAGGAGGGAAATGCTGACTGCAGTTCCTTCTCTGCAGCTGTAAAAGCCAAAGGTGTCTTGGGGATCCAGTGGTGATGGGAGCCCAGGGCAGGAAGGCACTGTTAAGCACGTGGGACTACCTCAGTGTGACAGAGAAGAATGTAGATAGACTGACTGGTAAAAACCAAAAAACCCTGAGGAATATTTCTGAGCTCTTAACTTCCTGTCCTTCTTAGTGGCATGTACCACTTCCCCCCATTTTTTTCCCTTTTTTTCTCTCTCTTTTGTGGTTGCTTTCCTTAACACACTGCCATCTTCCCCTAGAAAGCTTCATTCTCAGTGTACAATAAGAAAGAAATCATGTCTAGGAGTGCTTGCTTGGTTTTATTTTGCATAAAGTATGTCTGTGTAAACTCTGCACTAAATTCTCTTGCCATGAAGTGATATAAGACAACTTTAAAACTTCTTCAAAAATACTGACCTTGGTTAATTTTGATATAATAAGAAATCTCCCTCTTTCTGGAAAGGAAAATGTTTCTACCAGCTGTTGACTGTCTTTTCTTTGGCAGCTAGTAGGAGGAACTAGACAACATCGTAGAGGGAAAGGGCGTGGGCACGCCCTATGCATAGAGTTATGTGAAGTTCATATCAGCAGTAGAATAGTTCTTCAAATGTTTTAAATTATTTTTAAGATTACATGAACATCATGTCAGGCAAGGTTAATTTTCTCCTTTTCAATACATTAACCTTCATTAATTGTTGCATGCTTGTTTCTAGTTTTCTATTAAAAAAGCATCGTATGTGCCACAGTGGCAATCTCCATCTGTATAAATGCTTTAGACCTTTTCACCACAAACTCTGTCATTTCTGTTCTCACAAACAATTTAGTTTATTACCATTCTATTATGATCCTGTCCTGATACACTGGGGTGCATTCATATCTTATGAATGGCTTTCCATTCCATTGTACTTAAAGAATAAAGGGTCTGATGCTGTTCATAAGGGTTTTGATAATTTTTTTTTTTAACTGAATCCTGAGGAGAGAGCCTGAATGAGCCCTCAGCAGGAGGTGTGGTCCTCTGCAGGGAAGCACTCAGCTTAAGGGGCTGGTTCTCTGCTACTTACAATACATTTAATCTTTCTTTTCCTGTAGCCACTTGGCAGCAAAGATTTGCACAGGTCTTCTGAAACATGCTTATTTTGCTACTAGTGTTAGCTGTTTTTGGAATATTTAAGAATCCCACCAGGCTGTCGAAATCTTTTATCTTCCCAGAGGACCTTTTCATTACAGGAGGGCTGGTCTTTCTATAACTACAGTGTTGGGGATAAGATGATTTGGGGAAGGATTTTTAATGGGATATGGATCCCTTCACCTCTAGGTCATGCATTCACAGGCAAGTTGGCTGTGATTGAAAGACTCTGCAGCCTAATGGCTCTTTGGGGACTCATCTGAAAGTAGCTAATGGATTCAGTGTAAGTCTCACTGGATAGGTGGTCACAGTAGAAATAAACCCTACCCCATCCCACGCAGCAGTTGCTGGCAGTCTGATTGGTGGTGTCAGCACAGAAGCCAAAGATGGATGTGAACATTGAGGCTCTGGACTGAGGTTGTTGCTGGGGCAGTGTGTGAGTGGTGGGGAAGCCTCACCTGTCTCTCCTGTAATTGTGTGCTGGTAACATCTCTGTTCCCAGTGTACTGACTGCAGTGTGCTTGTGAAGCACTGGGTTTGTGCTGTGTATGTCTTGCTTAGTGCAGGATTTGATTTACAAACATGTGAACTGCAGAGGTGCTACGATAAACTGGGCTGCTGCTGTGGTACACTAAACTGGGCTGTTACTGTGCACCATAGTTCTGTGCAGCTTTGCTCCTTGCTCTCAAGTCCTTAACTGTCTGTGACGAGATTACTTGGTACCTCCAAAGTGGAGGCAGACTTCAAAGAAACAGTGATACAAGGCACAGTTCTAGGCTGTTTGTGTTACACCTTTGTTCCCAACAGAATGTTTTTATCCTTTGAATTCCCTTAGTCCATGAAGTAGACTGAATCACAGAGTCTGATTCAGTCTACTTCACAGGTTTGGGTTGGAAAGGACTGTAAAGACCATCTAATTCAAACCCCCTCACCATGGCAGGGAACCTTTCACTAGACCAGGCTGCTCAAAGCCCCATCCAGCCTGGTCTTGCACACTTCCAGGGATGGGGTACCTACAACTGCTCTGAGCAACCTGTGCCAGTGCCTCACCACCCTAACAGCAAAGATTTTCTTCCTTGTATCAAACCTATACTTGCTCTCTTGCAGCCTAAAGCCCTTCCCTCTTGTCCTATCACTGCCTGCCCTTGTAAAAAGTTGCTCTCCAGCTTTCCTGTAGGTCCCCTTTAGGTACTGGAAGGTGCTGTAAAAGGTCTCCCTGGAACCATCTCTTCCCCAGGCTCTCTCAGCCTGGCATGATAGGAGAGGTGCTCCAGTCCTCTTATGATCTTTGTGTCCCTCCTATGGATCTGGAATCCTGCACTTGAAATTAGGAAGGATGATGTGTTCAATAAGGTGGACTACTAGTTGTCAGAATAATGACTGATACTGGAGATCATATATTAAGATTTTGACAGAAGAAGTTATGATGAGAGGTGGCCAGCAAGAAAAGAAAAAAATCTCATTATGAACATTATTAGCTTAGGAGACATGGAGAGAGTTGAGAGGTGTAATAGTTTGTGTTTGGGTTAAAATATTTCACAGCTGTGTGCAAAATAAAAGCCCTTCCTAACGGCTACCTGTCACTTGAACAAGCCAAGGCTATCGGCATTAGCAATACATAAAAAAGCACACTGCATTCTCACACTCCTCACAGCTTTCTGTGATCCTTTATAAACAAGGAGATGAAAAGGAAAAATAATAGCTTCTGCTACATTCCTTATTCCAGATAATTTCTGTGGCCAGCATGCATGTTTTGCTAACGTAAAATGGAGCTAACAGTGTTTGTGCAATTCAAGAAATTGCCGTGGGTACTGCTAGTGAGACAGTGGATGGGAGTGTTCAGTAATGACAGAACATAAAATACCTCCTGAGGAGGCAGAAATTAATCATAGGTTAGTCTGGCAGATAATGTGCCTGTGTATTTTGATCCATTTTAGCTAAAGCATTCATCTAGGTATTTGGTCCTGTACCGAACAGTGAACAATGGTAGGAGAGATCCTGTGTCTGTTTTTGTTGCTAAGATAGCAAAAGTAGTCAGCAGTTAACTTTGTGTTTGCTCCTCTTCAGCATGCACGAAGTGTGAGTCACTGCAGTACTCTGAGGCACCCAGAGTTTCTCTTCCTGGCATTCCTTGTACTCCTGTTTGCTCTGCATTAGCAAGGTCATTCTTGTGCCCGCATGGATCCACTGCCTTTCCACTGGTCTCCATTGTGCAGCTAGACTGAGGGTAGAAATCACTTGTAGCTGGTAGAAACATTGGAAATACATGTGAAACCTGATCTGCTATGAAAACAGAAGACAAGGAATTCCTGTCCTGTGGTGTGTGCTCTCTCTCACTGGTGCTGTTGATGCCTTTGGCTGGGGGGCAGGTGTGCAGCTGGTGCAGAGCTGCCAGGGGGACAGGAGGTACTCATGCAGTGACTGATCTAGACTGATGTCTTACTGCTTATTTGGCCTTTTAACATTGCTTTATATGATGCCTTTACCAGGGTCCAGAGCATTCATCAGCCAGGCCTGAGAGGTTCCTGCAGATGAGCAATGACGATTCTGATGCCTATCCAGTAAGTAGTTTTGTCCTTTTCTTGCTTTTCACATCTGAGATTTTTTGTTAGAAGCATCCTTTTAGCTAGGTATAGCAGGTTAGAATTTAGCTTCAAGTCTTGGTGTAACATTAACTTGATCCCAGGAAAAGTAATGGAAGCATGCAGCATTGCTGCTCATTGCAAAGCTGAGGTCATATACAATTAATCTCTGGCAGCATGATCTTTTTATGGCTGTTCCTCAGGGCCAGTGATCCTGCTTGTTTATGTTGCTGTGTGTACTGCAAATAGGTGTCTAGCCAATTTCTAAAGGAGGTCAAGTGAGACTACCCTGGCTCTTTGCAATGGAGCTAAATTGTATTGCTGGGAGCATGAAAATAAGCAACTTCTAATTTTGATTGGGCTAAGACTTTCATAGATTGGTCATTCATTTCTACAGATAAATTACATAGCTCTACAGGGTGCTGGGCGTCCACTTCCCACTGCAGATTTCCTAAGAAACACTGCCATGCATTAATAGAAAAGTCCACCAATTAAGCAAAATAAAATGGATATTTCAGTTTTGTCCCTGACTTTCTTATCCTTGGGGCAAGGATCTTCTCAAAGCCATGTTCCTCCTCATATAAAAGTGATTTTTTGTCACTGTACTGGCAGATTAGGGACCTGTTTGATTGACTATAGTTAAGCACTGCCACTGGCACATAATAAGGAAGTTACAACTTTCTTTGTAGAAGGTAGAAGTTCAAGGAGGTTGTGTTAAATGCTGTACCAATCTGTAATTAGATTATTATGCTATAATATAATTGTGCCTATACCTACGCTTACCTAATATATACATTTGTAGCTATGGATAAAAACTCCCTATGTTCATAAGATATGTAAACAGAAAACATATTCAATTTATGTAATAAAATGGTATAAGAGAATGGAATACCTACCAAGAAAATGGGAGAGTGAAAACTAACTGTACACTCAAAAGTTGAATTATAGTTTAACATTCTTTCAAAGAGGTTCTATTTTGTGTCTTCTATCTGCTGATGTCCTAGTCCTCCTCAATCTTCCTTCCTGGACTTCCCATCTTTTCTGAATTAATGGAAACTTTTTGTGTTTATTTGAATGAATTTTTAGTAAGAAGTAGAAACAGAAGGGAATGATTTGTAGGGATGCTTCCCTAGCTAATAAAACAATCTCAGCTGAGAGCTGCTAAATAAATTTTTTGAGGAAGGGAGTTGCTGAGAATCAGAAATAGAAGGATGGCTTTCAAGCCTTTTTTCTGATCTTTTAGATATTTTTCTAATGCCTTTAATGTTTCTCTCAGGAGTTCAGTGAGCAGTTTGAAGTTTCCCAGCTGTATGAATGCAACTGGATTGTGGTGAATTGTTCAACTCCAGCCAATTACTTCCATGTCCTCCGAAGGCAGATCTTGCTGCCATTCAGAAAGCCGGTAAGGTTGCATTAATGGACTTGATTATTCCAGGTAAATTAGCCCTCCAACAAGGAGTGGTCTTTGCATATGACACACTGCTGAAAAGAATAAGGATTGCTGGTGAAAAACCTTAACTGAACACAGGTTGAAGTTGCCAGTTTGATAGAAAGAAGCTCAGCTCTGACTTACTATGGCTCTAAAACTTGATTTTCAGCTTTGCTTCCATCTGGCTGTGCAGATCTTCAGATGAGCTTGTCAAGATATTAATGATGTAGCTAACAGGTTGCAGAGCCATTACCTGCATGTCTAACTGCTGGAACTTCAAAGACCCAAGATACAACTGTTGAATGTTTTACTGGTTCATAGCCTGTGATTTGCTTTTGTTGTCAAAAAGAAGCATAAGCAGTGAATTTTGAGAACCTGTAAAAGGAGTAGACCACCCAAATCTTCTGAATAATTTTGAAACTTTCATGGTTCTCAAAACAGGAAAAAAATTTACTGTGTTTGCTATTCATATTAATTTATTCTATATCATACTCAGTTTGTGGGTTTTGTGTGCACAGTATTACAGATGTTGCATGTAATGATGTAGGTAAAGCAGCTCCTGAGTGTTGGAAAACTTTGTCTTACAGCTGATTGTTTTGACACCCAAGTCACTGCTGAGGCATCCAGAAGCTAAATCCAGTTTTGATGAAATGGTGTCTGGTAGGTCACCTCAAAGTATTGTGGAGAAATAATTAGCTATACCAAGTTGCATGTCAGACTGTGAAGAACAGAATCTGCTCTGCAGAGTTTGTCTTTTCTTTCAGCATAATTTCAGCTGTCATAGTGAGATCTAGCAGGGACTTTTGCTGAAAAATTCGCTTTCACATATAGATTTTTAATTTTAACAGGCTTACCTTATAACCAGCCATTAATCTTAATGGAAAGTGAATTCCCGTCTCTGCAGGGATGTTCCCCTCAAGAGGCTGCTATGTCCCTCTGGTCTTTTTCTCTTCTTATAAAAATTTACTTGTTTTGTGTACTGCCCATGCCTCCTGACCAAGATTGAGGGATAGATTGTAATTACACTGGGACCATTTGGAAGAATAAGGTGCCCAGTTCTTGTTACAATGCTCGGTTTTGGGGCTGCTGTGTCACACCAGTGATCTAAAGTGAGATCAGTGAGTTCAGAGCTGTTGTTGGCGTGCCATCAGCACCAAGAGATACACAGTTACTGCAGGGGGAACACCAAACACTGCAGTGGTTTTGTCCTGCCTTGCACTGGTTAGACTGTGTTGGAGTGGCATCAAGAAATGCAGTGACATGTAATGGGTGGGGAATTAGTGACTGTTCAGAGTGAGAATGTGGGCATAGATGTGCTGGGCTGTCTCCAGTTCTACTCAGTGTCTTGACTGGTGTCAGAAGAGAACAACTGCTCAGGTTTTTAAAAGCAACTTACACTGTATAAGTGTACTTAAATATTGCATTATGTTCTTTTTTTAAGTGTGTAAAATATGCTTCTCAAGCAAAGGCATTTGCTGTTTTTATTACTGTTTAAAAGCATTGTAGAATGGGTCAGATTAGAAATTCTGTAGGCTCTGTGATTTGTCACTTGGACTTGGGAGTCTCCTCTACTTCAGGCTAACCTCAATAGTGGCCAGACTCGTAATTAACATTGAATTCTGACGTACTTTCATGTTTCTTCTGAAGAGGACAGCAGGTACTAAAGTGTTTCTGACTCTCAGCTAACCCTTTTTGCTCTGCTTTTAATAGAAAGCTGAGAGAGAGCAAGACTGACTCCAGCTGACCCAGTGAAGCACAGATTCAGTCTTTTTTAATGATGAATTTTGCTGTTCAGTGGGACAGGATAATTCTGACATAAATCAGTGCCTCTTTGATATGTTTGTGCTGTTGCTTTTCTTCCCTGAGATAAATGGTTCAAACAAGAGCTTATTCTCCTGGTAAGTGGGTGTGCTGATTCAGAATAGGAGGTTGTGCAGCTGTCTGCTACTCTGCAGTCGTTTAATGTGGAAATAGTTCTACTCAATCATATATGAGAGCAAAGAAACCTTCAAGTCCCTCTTCCAGTTTCATGTATCCCAAGCAAATTGTATTCCTGGGAGGTGGTAGCAGTGAAGATATGCATCTGAAATTGTACTTACACATTATCACTTATACATATGGTTCAGTTCTGTGCTAATTCTTGCTTTGGCTCTCAAACAGAGGTTTAAATCAAATATACAGCAGTAATGTGTGTGCTTGGGAAAATATTTCTGCAGTTGCCAGATTTAGTTGCATTATGGATATATTTTGTTTTTCTAGAAGAATATTCTGAAATTTTGTAAAGCTGTATTAATGTTACATGGTTGAGATCATCTTGGAAAGAAGAAACATTATTTCAGGTGATTCTCTGAAAAAAACCCCAAACTGGAAGCAAAGCTGAGCTGTCCAATCAATTTAAAAGATGTAATACACAACACAAAGCTAAAAACCTGTTAATGTGATTCTGTCTAGTGGTGAAAGACTGGATTGTTGACAGTCTTCTAACTTCTTGAAACTGAACTGCTGAAAGTCACTTTAGCCAAGTTACCAGTCTGGAAAGTAGGACCAGAGAGGCAGGAGAACCCTTTGATCACTGCAACCTCTTGCCTGCTCAGTAAAGGACTAAAAGACTGTTTCTTGGGCTGCTTTATTGAAATGTCAGGTCCCCTGAGAGCACTTTTTCTAATTTGGTAATCTAATCTAACTAGGTACCACTTTCCAACGTGTGATTCCTGAGAATGGGCTGGCAGCTCAGGCACCACATGAGGTCAAGCGAGTGATTTTCTGCACAGGAAAAGTGTACTATGACCTTGTGAAAGAGAGGAAGAACCAGGACCTGGAGAAACAAGTAGCTATAACCAGACTTGAACAGGTGAGCTCCCTGATCCTCAGAAGACAGGGTCAGTTGGGTTCCTGTGCTTTTAAATAGACACTCCTCCTAGAATCAATGGTGATAGCATTTTTCTAGCACTTGGCATCTTAGAAGACATAGTCTAATCCATCATGGCCTTGTGGAGAAGGAACACATCAATAGCATACTGGACAATGAGACCCAGAAGGCACGACAACTTTTCCAGAACAACATAACAAAGTGAAGATTACAATATGGTAGTGCCTTAAATTTGTATATGCAGTCTGCTAGGTTAAAATGCTGGGAATAGTACACTTCGAAGCTATATTGTCATTCACTGATTAAGGACAGGCTACAGCTACTTCACTAAAAAAGCTGTAGGAGTGCAGGTGGTCTGGACTATGACCTACTTCTGTTCATACCAGTACAACTATAAAATACTTGTGTATTCATTTCTGAGCATTAAATCAATTAGGGAAACATGAGTCACTCCCCATGAAAAAGGAATGACTCACCATGGGCTAATATCACGTAAGAGAAAGCATTTCCAATTATTACCCTCTTTTTCCAGATCTCACCATTCCCCTTTGACTTGCTAAAAGAAGAACTTGATAAGTATCCAACTGCTGATCTAGTTTGGTGTCAGGAGGAGCACAAAAACAGTGGCTATTACGATTATGTCAAACCTCGTTTCCGCACTATTGTGAACCACACTCGACCTATCTGGTATGAGACTTTAACAATTGCTCTGTCTCCTGGGCTTATTTGTTTGCTTTTAAATTTCGTTGGGGTTGTTTTCAGGTATTCATGGGTTAGTCAGGTTCTTCACGAATCAAAACCCCTGAATCTGGGTTCTTGGGTGAGGGAGGGAAATGTCTAGACTACTATTTCTCAAATACAACATGCACATATTGCTCCTTCTTGTAGATCTAAAGGAAAATCAGTAGCAACTAGGTCTGTATTTATTGCTACTTAGCACAGCACTTAGCTCTCTTTTGTCTAAGATGCTGTCTTTTTTAAGAATTTTATTCCAGATGTTAGGTTTCTGGAGGAAACAGGTGTTGTAAGAGCTCAGTCCAGGCACCTTTGCATTTATTTTAGATGATTGGCTCAGATCTGCCTGTGCAGCTGTCAAAGGAATGAGAGTCTTCATTGCCAAAAGCAAATTATCTAATTATGAGATAGTGTACCTGGCTGTCCTGGGAGGGATGGGGGAGAAGACACAGCTTAACAATGATGGCAGGGGGGAAAGAGAGGGAAGCTGACCAGAAGGTATAACTTAGTACAACTTAGATTGATTTTTATTTAAGAAAGATTGATGACTAAATTTCCAAATCTGCCAAGCTGACTTGAATGCATTAAACAGCATGTTCTCATGCTTGTTATTGTCAAAATAGTCTCTCTTTTCACCTCATTTGTCTGCCCAATTCTTTTTGTCATGCAGGTATGTTGGCCGAGAGCCTGCTGCTGCAGCTGCCACAGGCAACAAGAACATGCATCTGGTGTCACTCCGAAGATTCTTGGATACAGCTTTCAACCTGGAGGCCTTTGAGGGAAAGACATTCTAACTGCAGGCTACTGACCTGTCTCTGACTGGTAGTCTCTTAAAACACTGCATCCAAAAGGAAAGTGGGGAGAATACTGGAAATTATGTATTTTTGCTTTACCAAATAAAAGGATCCAGCAGCTGACTTCATTACTGTGTACCTTGCTCCCCAGTTTATAAGGAGAAAACAATTCCAACTTACCTTCTACCATTTTCTGTCACTTGTCTATTTAAATTGGGATGTCTTTGACACAAGAAGCTTATTCTATCCTAAGATGCAATGTCTGGCTTGGTGAGGCTCATATCTCAGTCTATGGGCACTGTCTAAGTACTGTAAGTAAGTAGAGCAGGCATGGACTGCACCATAGTTATGCACACAAGGAAAATAAATTACTTACTTCTGTCTATATATCAGAGAAGAGTGATGAAACTGAAAAGCAGAGTTGGTAGATGGTTTTGGTAGAGAAATGTGCCAGAAGTGTTTGTTGGAAGGAGATGGTGAGGTAACGTGGAGATGTGAGGAGGAGACTGGAAATAGGGAGTCACATTACAAAGTTGTTCAACTGGGGGATAACAGTAAGTAATGTGAACCACTTAGATATGAGATCAGGGAGGGCAGAAGTAAAAGGGGCCAGGAAAAGGTTGTTTGGGGATAGCTGAGGAGGGAAGAAGTGTACATGAGACCACAGCTGACAGAGCAGTGGGTGATCACGAGGAGAATTCAGCATCAAACGACTTCAAAAGTAAGGTGCTGGGCTGCCTGCTTTGATGCTGTGTGGTATTAGGGAATTGTGGGGTCCTGTAAACATCCTTGTTTTGGATGAACACTCTTCCCTTACCATACCACTAAGATCTGCTGTTCTTTGACCATTACAAGATTTTGTTTGGATGAGAAATCTCTGTTTTTGCAACAAGCAGTGGGTTCTCAGCTTTCTCCAGTGCTATTCCCTACCTCACAGCTCCTTGCTGATAAAAATTCAGCTCTGAAGTGGCTATTCCTGATTTACTCACCCTTTTTTAAAGGAAGGTGGGCAAGCAACAGCTGCTGATTTACCAAAAGCACATGCTGTGATTTTGCACAAGTAGTAATGGTTATTTTTGGTCCCTTATGTTTATTTGTCAATTTAGGGTATCAATTGCTATGTACTTTCAGTTTGGACATAATAGTGAGCCACCTCAAGAGCTGCTCTGTGTCATGGGGCTGAACAGGAGATGCTGGAGGGGAGAGAGCAGCAGTGGCTGTTTCTCTTCCTGAGAGGTAATGCTTGGCTTCTGGGGAGGCACTGCACGGCAGGATGGTCTGAGAACCATTGCTTGTGCTTTCTCCACAGTGCTAGAAGGCAGGTGAGCCCAGCTTTCCTCTCCCCTCTTGATATAAGAAGTCCTGTTCCCTCTGCCCCAGGAGAACCTGGCTCTGAGTGGACATTGTGACTGCAGGTTTCTGCAGCGCTAACCTATGTAGTGGCAGGAGACTTTTTGCCATCTTTGTGCTGGCTGGCAGAGGGAATGGTGAGGTGAGCAGTGTCAGTGGGGTACAGAGGAATGGCCATGCGTGTGCTGGAGCAGGGAGCTGTAAGCAGCTGCACAAAGCCCTGTGCCCCAGCAGTGCCCTGAGGGAGGGTCAGGCTGGATGTGCTGAGCAGCCACCTGGAGACAGCATAAGAAGTGACTGAAAAACAGAGAGATGAGACTTCACCCCATCTCCACTTGCCTGTCCTGAGCATGCTCCTTGGACATGCTTTTGCTCTGGGAGTACCTTTTGCCCTGCTGCTGCTGTATGGACTGTGACATAACAAAGCATGGCAGCTTATGTCTGATTCAAAGAGTCGGGTGATGCTGGAAAGCTTCTTGTCTCATCAAAATAAAAAGTTGTAATTAATAACTTTTAGCTACGATCAGGTACTACATACCCAGGCAGGTTTCCAAAAAGGCCTGTGTGCCTTATATTGTCGTTTTATTTGGCTCAGATACACCATGATGGTGAAGAAACAATCCTTCTGTCAGAGCGTAGAATTGACGTGGTAAGGTACTTACCATGGCATCCAGAACTGAACGGAGTCTAATGTTTGTGAAACTCTGTAGCATCCTTTTAAATCAGACTGGTTGCCCTGGGCTTTTTCTCTCACTTAAGCATTTAAGCTAATTCAGTCTTTGAAAACCTAATGAACTTGGAAAGTACTGCAGTTGACAGCCACAAATATTGTCTCCTATCCCTTTCTATAGCTCAAAACATTAAGCTGATAGAGAGTAACCATCCCCTGAAGTATTTTAATGCTTTTATGAATGCTTGTTTCTGTAGCAAGAATTGAGTGCAGCTAAAATATACTCTGTTTATTGTATCCTCAGTTTGCATAAGGCAGTCAGTGCTGCATGAAATATGATAAATGCACTTATGCCACAGTATATGCAGAAGTAGAAAACAAAATTAACATAGAAATATAAATGGTAAATGACAGATTTCCACTCTCATTGTGTATCATAGATTGTGGCATAATAGTTGCATAAAAATTCTATCAAAGATGTAAAAAACCCCAATAAAATAAAAGTGCGTAAGAAGAAAATTCTCTGTTATGGCTTTTCTTTTTGACAATTTCTCCTTTGAGTGGGGACATTAACAACCCATTTGTAAGAGTGCTAGGACAGCTCGTTTTTCTGTTTTCTGTTTGTTTCCTCAATGGTGGCTTATTTAAATATAGAAGTAGTGAGAGAGACAGCATATGAACTAGAAAAAGATAATTATTCAAAACCATTGAGTCAAAATTGACAATAACATTGAGGTTATATTAGAACACTTTGTTTATTATTTGCTAATTTTTTGAAATAACATGTGAATGCGTTTTTATTTCAAGGAGAGTTTTTAGAACACTGAAACTAGACTGGAATTAACATCTAATTTCTAAACATTCTAAGTCATTAATCTTTGTAGAATGTTTGAAAAGGACTGAAGTATTTCTTCTGAAAAAAGTCGGCATTGAAATTCAAATGACAGCTTTGCAACTTGGAAGAAACAGCAAATGTGAGAGTGAACTGACTTCATCTACTTGGGGACACACCATACTGTGCATGCCCACAGCAGCAAGTCTTAGCTTCTGTCACTGTTCTTCATTTCTGATAAGCTGCACTGACAGCAGGAGTGTGCTTGGTGGAAACCTTTGCTCTGCCCA
The DNA here is from genome assembly GCF_000691975.1 of Corvus brachyrhynchos. Classification (NCBI taxonomy): domain Eukaryota; kingdom Metazoa; phylum Chordata; class Aves; order Passeriformes; family Corvidae; genus Corvus; species Corvus brachyrhynchos. The sequence continues at coordinate 6,380,984 of NW_008246060.1, forward strand.
TGGTACAGTTGGAGTCTGTGCTAGAGCAGAGGAGTAACCTGTTCTCCAGAAAAGAAACCATTCTGTTTGTTCCAGGAGATAAAAATTAATGTGTGAGACTAGGCAAAAAACAGGAATGTGTGTGCATTGTTTGAACTGAGTAGATGAAAGTGTGTGCCTTGGGGGGTGTTGTCTGTTTCGTTTTGTTTTGGTTTAAGTATCCCTTGCTAGACTCTCTGGCTGCTGTTCCAAGAGCTCTGGGTAGCTCTTAGCTGGGTGTACAACCAGCAGATGTGCTGTCTCTGATACAGAGATGAGAATACCCACTGCTGCTAATAATAACAACAAAATGAAAGCTTGGGAACCTCTACTCTATGCTTTCACACATACATGTATCTATATATATATTTTATATGTATATGTGTATCTCCTTTTAATTGCTGTTGGCATTGATGACATTGTTTAAAACATGAAATAGAGACACACTCAATAATCACAAAAAGCCAGAACAGCCCAAAACGCAGATAGAATACATTTGTAAACTTAACAAGTCTGGTCAAAGATGGAAGAAAAAAGTCCAGTGTTCTCTTTTATATTGGTTCAGTGAATTCAGAATGCTTTGATTTTATAGGCAGCTCCTCAGGTTGGTGCAGGGCTCTGGGATGCGATGAGGGGCATCAGGGCCCCTGCCAGGCTAACAAGCAGCCCAGCAGGGGATAATTAATTATGGCTGATAGGACTGGCCTGTGAGCTGTGGGGGTTATAGCCCAGGTTTTGGCCACAGCTGGCCCATCTCTCTCTAATTTGTTGTTGTCCCCGTAACACCTCAAGCACTTCACCGTCTTTTCCTAGAATGGAGGGCTGTGGCCGTGCCCTCTGTGGGCCCTTTTAGCATCACTGCCATTTCCGCAGCAGGAGGGAGTTACAGAGTTAAGGTGCGGGGAACAAGGCCTCGGACGGCTGCTGGGAAAGGCTCAGGAGTGAAAGGAGGCCTCAGGCTCCCAGATACTTGGACTTTCTGCGGGTAGGTAAGAGACTGGGAACTGGGTAAGGATGTCTTGTCCTGCCCCTGGGGTGAAGGGAACATTGTTCTGTGAATTGTTGTCAGAGCTGCTGAGGACTGTAAGGCCTAGAGTAAAGAACTTGGCATGGCTGTGGATTTCTGAGGTGAGCCAGTGGTGAAAGCTGCTCGGGCTATAAAATACTGCCACTTGCATTGTGAGTGCAGTGAGGCTGGTTTGGAAAAAGTAGGGGGACCTTTGGGTGGTAAAGAAATACATTTTGTTCTGTTTGAAAAAACTCAATAAAGCAAACACTTAAGCTAATTATTCTTCCCTCGGGAGAGGTGTAGAATGACCCAGCTTTTTCCAGACTGCAGCCATCATCTCCAGGTGAGACCTGCTGGGATGGACAGACACTGAACCTCTGCTTCTCCCTCTTTCCATGTCTTGTGGACAAGATTGCAGGTCTTGGAGCTTTGGTCAGCACCTGTCATACAACCTTCTTGTGCTGATGAAAATGCGCCATTTTAGACACCAAAAAAATCTTGGCAGCTGTGAGTAATTTTGCACATACCTTTCTGCCTTTGTTCTTGAGTAGTAAAGGTTACTGAGTAGAATAACTACAAAATGGCAGAAGGCATTCAAGATTCCTATTGGCACTGATAAGAAAGTTTTGTGGGGTTTTTTATTCTTTGTTGCTTTTGGCTTTTTAGTAGTTCTGCAAAGTCCAGTTGTGTAGCAACAGGAGTCTTGATTTCATGGATTCTACTGATTAAAAAGATAATTGAAAGTTTTTCTTCATTTTTATGCAGAACAAGGACAGAGATTAAGTGGGTACATTTTCTTAATCATTGGTGTAAGATATCAGGAAACAGCATGCAGTCTAAAATAGGGATTCAACATACTTGCTAGAAGGAAACAGGAATATTTTTTTCTTTTCTAATTCATGCTTTTTAACATTGAAACCACTTCTGGTTTTAGATACCTCTTAACTGTTATTTCAGGTTTTTTTAATGCTGTTATTTAAAATGTAGCCTATTATCCAAAAGGAATAAAAGAACAAAAGGAGTAATTATTCAGGAAAAATATTTTAGAGAATTATTAGCTTTGATTTAAAATGTTTCACGGATTTCCTCAAAGTTTTCAATTATTAATAAGCACGCCAGGCAGTTCCTTTGTGATACTTAAGTGATTCGGTCATTAATGGCAAATGGAAATCTAATTTGTTTAGAGAGGAAAACAGTTATAGTCATCACTAAAGATGCTGTGTGAAACCCTGAAATATAATTTCAGAAATCTTTACTTGCTGTTCAATAGCCCATAAATTCACTGCTACTCTTATAAACGAGCACATAGACACTTTCTGGCCATGTCATACACAGCCAATGTTAAATTCCCCTCCCCTTCAGGAGAGGAGCCTGCCACAAGAGGAGGAGGTCTGCATGAGTGCTTAGCTTGGGTCTCAGTTATTTTCCTTGGGTGGTTAGAGTATCCCTGTAATGGGTTTGTTTCAGTACTGGTTTGAGTGACTGCATTTCGCTTGGAATTCCACCTGCAGTGGAATAACAGCTGTCTGCACACAGACTTGGTTGAAGGGCAGTGATGTTTAGTGCTCCCACAGAATTCCCCATGCACCTGTGATGCTACCCAGGCTGAAGGAAAAGTGCAGATCAGTGCTAGAAGCTGCCTGAAAACACACCACTTGCACCCTGTGTTCGGGGCTTGGCTGTGCTGTAGAGGAGACCTGGTTCTTCTCTCTGCTGTCCCTAAGTGACCTCGCCCAGGCTGTGAGGTTAACTCTGCAGTGATGCCCTGGGTAGTCTTGCTGGGGTTCCCACTAAGGCTCCTCTATCTGGAGTGAGTCAGTTCCACAGGAAAGGCTGGGAAGTAAATATGAGCAGCCACTGTGTGCTGGCCAGGACTTTGCAAGGGCAAAGTTAATTAGTAAAAGGCAAAAGACATATGAAGGAAGAGTATGTTTCATACACATTAGAGGAACGATTATATTTCCCCAAATGAGCATATCCACTGCTGGGGGTAAAATAAAGAGGCTAAAATAAAATTGTCTAATATAGAACATGACAAAATGACTGTACATAATTTACCGTGACCAGAAATAAATGTTTAACAAACTGCTCCCAGTAGGCTTGTTAAAGATGAAATATTTATTACTATATGTTAATTACAGAGTTTAAGCAGTACTTAAGTAATTTAAGGGGATTGGCTTCATCTTGCTTTCAATAATTTTATGTGATTAAATCCTCCTTCATCAGTTGCTCTTTGTGCTACAGCAGTTTGCCCAAACATATCCTCAGTTAGTCCGTGTTTGCAATGTTGGTTGAATTGTATAGGATGAATAGTGGACAGTTTTCTTTGTGAGTTTCACGGCCCAAGCAAAATCAAATTCCATCAACACTGATGTTTTTGCATGTGGACTGAAACACAATAACTTGTCAAGTCTAGAAAAATCCTATTATTATGGTAAAGTTGTATGTTACTCTCAGGATACTAGCTGCTGACATTACAAATCAGTTTTGAAGAAGTCGTTATATACTTTTTTTAGGCTGCAGTATGTGCAACAAATATATACTGAGCATTTAAGTTTTCCTCTTTCCCCTGAACAGCATAAGGTATCTGTAAATATTTTGCTCTTTTACATCTTAAAATACTGGTTTTTACCAACCCATTTTGCACAAAATTACATTGAGTAAAATTTTTGGCTTATCCTGACTTCAAACTGGTGTTGACAAAACTGTCATCTTGGAGTTGATGAAGAACTGAAGCTCTGTGTTGCTTAGGGACTCTTCCTTGCAACAACCTACTGCCTATTCAGAAGGAAAGATAAACAGAAATAAAGCAACTTAATCTCCAGTGATTCTAAACAGTTCCTAGTTACACTCTTAGATAATCAACTTCTCCTGTGATGTGCTCATTTAATAGATACCTGGTCATATGTGACCATGTTTATTTAATGTGGTCTGCAATATTTATATCACAATACACCCTTCTCATCATAAACCAGACAGTCTTTAATTTATTTACACACACATATTCTAAGGCTTTTGCTTGGACAAAACTCTACAGGCTTCAGGAAAATATATCTGAATGTTCATGTCAGTTTATGACTGCTCATAAATAGCTTCTGAAGAGACTGCCAGAAAAAAAAAATCTGGTATTTTTCCTTCTTTTCAGCATTACTGTTCTGATATTTATGTACATTAAAAAATTAGGGACATGCTATATGAAGTGTGATTATTTTTGTTACTTCCATTTTTATTTCATTAGGCCTTTATCACAATGCTGAGGTCCCTCATTAGACTTATCAGTAAAATATTATTTTGTCATAGTGAGCACAATATTGCACAGCTCATAAGCTCAATATATTTATGCAGATTTCAACTTTGTGGTACCTGTCCCTGTAACAAAGCCCAAAGGGAAGGAGATCTCCGTAGCCACATTCTGTTCTCCAGAATTAATTCCAAAGCCTACAATAAAGACCACTTGTTTGCAATGTTTCTGGCTATACTTCATATGACCTCAGCGGGCACATTTGCATATACACCTATATGTGAGCAACTATTTATGTGCCTGAAAAGTGCCTGTGTGTTGGTGCAGGACAACTCTTGTCTTTTCTTAAAACTGCCTTGCAAAACTGAAAGCTGTAGCAAGCAAACAGCTGCATTTCATATCAATTTAAAATTAATTTCAAATTAGTGATGCATCTTCTCTCTCACTTGAAGGAGCCTATACTGAGGATTACTGTTGTAATTTCCTTCCCATGCACCACTTCTGTCTCCACAGAAGAGCTCCCAGGCCTTTGTGGCCTTTTATTTTCCCCTTGATCAAGCTGGTAACCATGAAAGTACGTATGTCTTGCAGCAATAGCTGTGCCACTTTTGAATTAGGCTTCTGAAAATTACCTCCTTGGAAATTAAGTGTCTGCTGTCTTTAATATGATAATGTATGGTATAAACACCTGGAGGCTTCCCCTTGTAAGGGCAACTGTCCTGCTGCAGTGTACGGCTTGTGCAGCCACTGGGAGTGATGGCCAAAGTCCTCCTGTTTGTTGAGCATGAAGAGTGGTGACTTGGATAATGCCAATTTGCTCTTTTTTAAATGTGCTCCTTATATGAGGAAGAAGCCTCATCTTTCCTAATATTGTTTGAAACCAAACACCAATAAAGAGTACCAAGATTAGGAGCCCAGAGATGCTACAGGCTGTAGAGATCTGAACTGCTTTGTGGAGGTGCCTCTCTCCATCAGTTCCAGAGGTAGCCCAGGGCAAGCCAGCTCCTAACTAAGGTTCACTGAAGTGCCTGCGAATAACTGACAAACTCAGTCTTTGGAGGTGTGTTCTGCAAGGGGGGAGTGGACTGGGTGCCACACAACCGTGCTGCTGTGCAGTCCATACTTGCTGCAGTTGTTTTAATCTTTTTCAAAAAATTTTTTGAATGTTTTTAATTTGTTTCTTGATAGCTAATGTATTTTATGTATATTTTCCCTCTCCTTTTGAAGAAATTACTGGAAAAATTGTCAGATTTTCCTGAGCCATTTGCAAAACACGAGGAAATGCACATGATGGAGCTTAATCATGTTATAAGAGATTGTTACTGTGAAAGACATAACTATTTTAGTTATATTGGGTTATTGTGCCATTAGTACCGTTTGACTGCCAACTGTGCAGCGGCGGGGCTCCAATCAACAGGAACCTGGGAGCCTTTTCCATTGCAAAGAGTGCCAAGGATAGGAGGGAGAGAGGCTCTTAGTGGTACAGTTTTTTCAGTGATTAATAATACTTGAGATCCATTTCAGTGATCAGAAATGTGCCTTAATGAGACAATTAGTCAAACCATAAAAGCTGCACAGCAATTTAGTTGGTGTTACTACTGGAATAATTTGCTGCGGCTGCTTGCTTCTTCCTGATTTGACTTTATCACAATGGTCTGTCTGAAAGTCGCTGTAGAGAAGACTTGGAGGCTAAATTCAGTTTTCAAATGGCCATGATTATCTACAGGGCAGATAATCCCCTTAAAAATGAGGAAGAATTTGAGGGGGGAAAAAAGTGGGTATTAATTATAAAAAATTTACATGCCTTTGTCCAAGTGGCTACTGTAGTGCCTATCCAGCTGCCTGCTAGTGCTGTGGAACCTAACTGCAGGTACTGTTTGGGGGACAGGTACCAGACTGGAAGGGCTACTACAAATCTGTATTTATTTCTTCCTTATGTAACCAATACATAGTAATGGGAGTTGAGTTCTCTTTATGTGGAACTATGAGATCTCTTTTAGGTGCAGCTGACTTTTTGTCTCATGCTCACAATTTGGTCATAGTATTACTCTAAAGCAAAGTCAGAGCAGTTACCCTCAACTCACGCTTGTCTTGAAAGCTTGCTGTTTCAAATCTGCAGTTTTGTGTTCCTCAAAGCTTGTTTGTATTTACTCCAGCTAAACATGTTGATCTATTAAGGCTTAATATTTCCCTGCAAAACTGCTGTTATTTTAACTTGGAGGTATGTCAGAAATGTTCTCAAAGTGTTGTTAAAGAGGGCACCAAATAGAGCAAAATTAATCCACTCAACAAAAAACCAAAATAAAACAAAAAAATCTACCCCAAGACTAGTCACACTAATGAGCTTATCTCCTTGCAGTGTTTCCAGTAATGTTCACAGCTTTCCATGCTCAGGAGATCTGGGGAGTTTAGTTTGCTATTTTTGGGAGTAAATCCTGCCCAGAACTAGCATTATTTAGACTAATTTAGTCTAATTAATTTGCATTTACCTAAGAGACCAATAAACAATTTACTGCCAGAGCAGGAAGCCATTTGTTGGTGTCCCAGTGACAAATGCAGCAGGTGGGTTTGAGAAAGCCCTGCCTGTGCTGGCAGCTGCACTGGAGCTGGGTTATGGGCAGGACAACCTGCTCAGTAGTGGCAGGGAGGGTCAGGGTGACAGCAAGGTGTCCACAAACTTCTGCTGTCCAGGGCAGGTGCTGAAAACCCAGTTTACTGTCTGTGTGAATGCTTGCTGCAAAAAGTGCTCCTGGCCAGCTGTGCCAAACTTAATTGTATTGATCTTCTCAATCCAGCTCAGTCTGGATGCTCCCACTTTCTAATCTTGTTTTATCAGAGTTGTAGAACGCAGAAATGTTTCAGTCTTCTACAGGGACAGTAGAATTCCTACTTTGCTCAACTTTGACTATTGCTTTTCTTACTAAAGAATATTGGTTTAATGCCTCTGTCACCTCTAGGGAAGGGGACTGAATCTGGACATAGTGATAGTGTTATTTTGACACGCTTTTGTGTTGGATCAGGGTATTGTAAATGTGGTTTGCTGTCTCGCTGCAGATTTCAGCTGGTAGAAGATACTGACTGACAGGTTCTCTTTGGGTTTTGGTTTTATGCTGGGCAGCCTGCCCTCCTGCAGCCCTGCTGGAAACTGCAGCTTTGCTTCCTGGTGCTCCTGGGCCTCAGCAAATCCTTGTGTTTCTTGGCTCAAACCCCTCTGTTAGTATGCAAAGATTAACACTTCCTTCTTTCATAACTAATTATGGGCCAAACTGAATCTTTCTCAGGGTACCAGCATTCTGGCATATGATTATTTGCAAGCTGTTGAATTTGCCTAAGTGTAAATTGTTTTTAAAATTACATTGAAGTTGAGTGTATGTTGACAAATAAGGAGCATAAATGAAGCCTCTTAGTCTAATTATTTTTGGGGTACCTGGAATATCAGTTGTGATAACACCCAGTCAGTTTCAGTCCTGTCCTTATGGCTATGCCAACTTCTTTCTCTCTACTTTTGGATTCCCTAGGGATGTACAAACATTCTCTGAGATGTTTGTCGCCAAGAGAAGAGCACAACTGGTATAACTATAAAAATAAGTATTATCAACTATGAATGACTTTGAAAGTATCTTTTACATAGGAAACTTTATAGAGTTGAAAGAATGAAAGATACCCAGGAGTTTTACTCTTCTTTTAACTAAATTCAAATTATTAAAACTATATACAAGTCAGTTCTACACATATTTGCGATATCCAGGGTAGTAACATCTGACTGGTTCTGGAAAAGGCGCTATATTCTTATTTGGTTGACATGGGGATATAACAATATTATCCCCTTCATTAAGAGACCTAGAAGTGTAAAGAACCAATTGGTAATATCTTTGTGATGCAAGTAAATTGCCTGACAGAAACTCAAGATTAAAGGGAAAGTGTCCTTGTAAATTGTTAAGCATTTAACACTGCTTTTCTGGCTTCTTCACAACGTGGATCTAACTTGCCATTACCTCCTAAGGGAGAAAACCACAACTTAGAAAATAAATGCAAGTAAATGTATTTACCTTTTACATTTCTACTTCTTACTCCAACACCTATAGTCCTTTGTGTTCTTCCTCACAGTGCTTGGACAGAGCTTGGCTCTGCTGTGGTTAACTCTGTAATCGGAGATGGATTCAGCCTTGATCTGGAGTTGAAACAGAGCAAGGCGTGGATGCAGCAGTGCAGGCCATTCTGCAGGCAGCAGCAAGGCCTGACAGCCAGTACTTCACTGTCCAGCATAAGTCTAGGATTGGAACAAGGAATCAGTCTTTTGTTGCAAATTTCCAACTGGAACCTCCCAGTTTCTGATCTGTCTGCCTTGCTTTCAGGAAGATTCAAACCAGCTGGGCTGTGGTGCTGGAAAATCCATTGTCCTTGGTCAGTTTGCTGCTTTTTCTTAACAACTGTCTCCAGTCCTAGAGAGGCTGTTGAAAAGAAGGAAAGGGAGAAGGAGATGAAAAAACTTAAGCCCCAAACTCCTGGTCTCACCCGCAGCAAAGAAATGATGACAAAATTACTCTCTGCAAGGCAACTTTGAAATGGTATTACCTATGTCTTGCTGGAGAAGAGGAGGGGAAGACAAAAAAACCCCACACCAAAAAACAGCAAAGAAACTTAAGGCTCAAACAAAATAAAAATTTATATTTTGAAAGCAGAGGGAAGCCCTAATACCTCTGTGGACCAAAACTTAGCAGGTTTTCTTGTTGTTGCATGCTGGTGCATGTGGGATGGCCTGGGACAGTGCTCTCCCAAGCATGGCCTTAACTCCCAAGCCATTCTCTGTTCCTGACTGTGCCTTTCCAACTGCCTTGAATATAAAGCAGTACAGAGCTTAAAAGTGTAAATGTTGATGGAACCTGGACTGTTTATGCCTTAGGAAGCACTCGTTTCAAAATGCAAGTCCTTTTGGAGACACCGCAATAAATAAAACTCAGGAGTTACCAAAATCCAGGTCATGGATGTTACAATGAAATACAATCTCCCTATCAACCACCAGGTTTACAGCATTCCAGTCTGTTACCACTTCCTGAATAACGTGATGTCCATCTGCCTTCAGGATAGCTGGAAAAGGGCAAAGAAGCAGTGGCCAGTACTGTAGTTGCTTGGTTTCCAGTGAATTTTGAGTGTATCTAAGTTTTAGCACTTTTGAGGAGGAGAAAAACCCAGTGTTAATGTAGTTAAGCGCCATACAAAACTCCCCACAAAGCCTATCAGCTTTAATCTCTGGCTTCACTATTATTACATTAATGGATCTCCTTTGAATGAAGCCTCCCCCCTCTGTCTTTTCTAGGTCTAGGGGTAAAAGGCAAGAAATTAATTTTGTACTTGTATTTGCTATTAACTGGCAGAGCAGCTGTAAGAAACACAATGTATTTATTTGTAAGTACCATAGAATAAGATTAAATTCAAAAGAATTCTCCAGTAAGCATTAAGATGGTGTTATAGAACAGCTGGAACATTAAGTGAACAACCTTGATAACCCAATTGTTCATTGACGCATAATTCATTTTTCTTCTACTGAAAGAGTAATTTCTCAGGACATTAAAGACTTGAGATTTTTGTGAAGGTGAGAATCAAACCAGAATGGACAAAATAATCTCTTGATCCATGTATTTTGTTAGATGAATTAGGTGCCTTTTAGGTTTATTATGGTACACTGTATAATGTTAAATTAATCAGAACTGGGGAAATAAGAAAACTGGCTGATAACACAGTTCCAGCAACACAGAAATGCCAAGTACTTGCCTGGGCACCCCCTAGATTTAAATTAGTTTTAACTCATTGCTTTCTATCGAGCTGTTTTGCAAGGCAGAAGCCTGTACAATCATTCAGGGTCTCACTTTTCCAGGTTTCTATCAGCCGTGTTAAGGCTGTACTGACACCTCAGTTATTTTGGCAGGTGGAGGTACTTTCTCGATCCCAGTTCCACTGTAGCTGTATGATTTGCAATGGTCGGTGTTTCTCAAACATTTAACCTAACTGTGTCCACCTGTGAGAGCTGCTTGCAGTATTTTAATTCAGCTTCCTGAAGTAGGAAAAGTGGCTGAGGAAAGAGTCTGTTTCATAAAGCAGCAAGCCTTCAGCTTCTGCTGCTGTTTTGCCATCCTCATCAGACAGCTCTCACTGCTTTCTAGGAAGCTTTGATGGCAATCTCAGACAATTAATTCACATTTATAAAATGGGTGAGAGAGATGACATCTTTATACTGTGGGCTCTAAATTAAAAAGTTCACCTGATCAGTTTGCCCAGGTTAGGGCCATGACAAGTACATTGCAATGATCTACCTGCCCCATTGCATCCTATTTGTAAGTTTTCAGTGTCAAGCAAATAGGCATTTGTCTGAGTTTATTTTTTTTTGAGTGCCTCTATGTTATCTAAAACCTTTAAATTCACAAAACTGTACTTATTTGAATACTTGAGATCATGCGCATGCAGTTTGATTTGTCTTGCAAACTTAGATTAATTTTGCTGGGCAGAAATATTTAGTATTACAGCTGGAGAACATTGGAGCAGAGGAAAAGTGTTGCTCATTCCCTCATAAACAGGAAACAGACTCCACCGGTTCTTAATGAAATGAATGAGAAAAAATTAGCTACAACCCTCCTCTGTGGGCAATACATCACTGCACCTTTAGGTATGGATAGTGAAGTTCTGCAGCACTTGCAAACTCTGTAAAGCCCCGAGGCACTGCTCTTCTGTCAGAGCTGCCGTGGAGCCATTTCAAACCCTGCAGCAGTGCCCCAAGCTGCACAGCTGCCTCGGTCCCTCACCTGAGGATGTGGGAGGTCGGAGCAGCTCTGCTCCAAAACGTGGCACAACTGCCCCGACCCTGGGGGCACCTGCTGCCTACGTTCTGTTGGCTCCTGGAAATAATAGCTGAGCTGTAAGCAGCAAATGTAACTCTACTACCAAATACTTCGCTTCACAACATTTGGGTTTTAAATGTTTTCATCTTTGGTTTATGTGTTTATTTCAGTCTGTGTTTTTAATGAGATTTGTGTAACTGGAAAATATATACACACTAATGCAAGCTTATTTTAGCAAACACAAAAGATGGAGGTGTTTGTGCTTTCTGAGGCGCGTTTGAGGAGCAGCCCTCTCCCTTGTCTCACACGTGGCACAGCTGCTGGAGCCCCCTTCGCAGCCTGCCAGCCTTGCAACACCGAGAGCCTTGGGCACAGGGAATCTGTGAGCAGGGACAGGAGCCGAGGGAACGGCCTGAAGCTGCGTCAGGGGAGGTTGAGGCTGGATATCAGGAAAAGGCTCTTCACCCAGAGGGTGGTCAGGCACTGGAACAGGCTCCCCAGCGCAGTGGTCACAGCAGCAGCCTGACAGAGCTCAAGAAGTGTTTGCACAACGCTCTCAGGCCCGTGCTGGGATGGTCGGGGCTGTCCTGTGCAGGGCCAGGAGTTGGGACTCGATGACCCTTGTGGGTCCCTTCCTGCTCGGG
>NW_008246060.1:6392795-6400714 GCF_000691975.1 Corvus brachyrhynchos
GCCCGGGGGGCTCGAGGGGCCGGGGCTGCCCGGCACAAAGAGACGACACGGCCTTTCCTCTGGTGACTTTTATTTGCGGTGCGGAGCTGCGTCCGTGAAGGAGCTGAATGCGCGTTACCAGTGTACACTTCAGGGCGTATATATCGATATAGACAGATAAATGTATTTCAGTAGAGACAGAACAGGAACAACATGTGCTATAAATACACATTTACATTTGTCATAAATATATACTTTTTTATAAAAATAAAAGTATCACTAAAATATTTCTCTGTCTTCTGTAACTCACGCTGTGTTGTCACAGCCGTGTCCTGCCAAATTACCCGTGGCACAGGGGCTCTGGCAGCACTCCTGTCAAAAAAGCGAGGTCGGGTTCTTACACCCTTGAAACATCCCTGTTTTGAAGTCGAACGTCTTTTACTTTTGATCACTGTGAACATGGAATTTCATTAAATACTGGCTTTTTAATTTCTGCACCCCAGCACTGCATGTACGTTGGTGTACACCCACGCGGACAGTGAAGCAATTACCTTCTGGAAGTTCTCTTGCAAGGGGTTGTGTGCCCCGGGTCCCACCAAGAGGGCTCATTAAATCATAGCCACTTGTCACATTAATGTAATTACACTTAGTTGGTCAATCAAAATTTTCTCTCTTTTTATACTGAACAATCTATTCCACACTATTCTGATAAGAAACATTTTTAAAGCTTCATGTTTGGTTTCCATAAGTGCATAAAAGCATGTATTTTTAAACTTCATAAATGAACTTCATTTGTATAATGCAGATAATTTTAAATAAGAACTTAAGAAAACCTATTTCTTGAAATCCTTAATAGATACAGCATGGGATCATACCACATAGGTGTGGGGAATTCTGTCCACTGAGAAGCAGTACAGTCCCTTGTGAAGCTCCTGCTGTCAGACGAGCTTGTAATGCTTGTGAATTTTTATCCATCTGTAATTTAACCAGAACCCTCCAATTTAAACAGACCTGAACTGATCCTGAAGGTTCTTGCACAAAGTCAGGTACCTTGCAGATAGTGCTTTCAGCACAGGTAATGGCAGAGGTAAAGCCTGTACGCAAAAGGCTTCCTCTGCAGGGACTGAGCTTGTCAAAGCTGCTCCTTTCAGAATTTCAGGCTGAACACTAAAACCAGATCAGTAAGGTACAAGTATGAAATGGTTAGCTAAATAAATACGAAGTATGGGTGGTCACTGGTCCTCAAGTAAAATATAGTCAGTATTTCCACCACTAGTAGTTTCCAGAGCTGGAGAATGCAAAACACCTGTTACAGCAGCTGTAGACAACTAAGGGGCTCTTAATGATAAATTGGTAAAAAATATCAGGTGTGGGTGTAGATCCATCCTGAGTTCTCAGTGACTGTTGAGCACAGTGTCTGAGCTACTGTTAAGATTCCAGATGAAAAAGTAAAATGAGAAACAGGTAATATTTGCAGGTAACTATCAGTACTTAGGTAACTAGGAATACAAAATAAAATTATATATTTAATTAGAAGAACATCAATAAATTATTAAATAACTATTCACAGTATTTTTATATGCTTAAAATACAATTATAATTTTAAGCATATAATTCTGCAAAAAATCTGCAGTGCTACGTGTGTTTTAGAAATGCAGAATGCTTTTGTAGTGAAATGAGGCAAAGCAAAATTATGGGAATGTTTCAAAGTAATTTTCATAATTATAGTACAGGAACAATTTAAAGTTTTATTTTGAGCAGTGTATTCTTTAAGCAAACTTTTGGTCTGGCTAAAAGTTTTCTTGATTTTTGTTTATGTGTTTTTACATGTTAACTTTTAAATTAGATTAGATGTTAGGAAGAAGTTCTTTATTGTGAGGGCAGTGAGGCACTGGAACAGGTTGCCCAGAGAAGTTGTGGATGCTGCATCCCTGGATGTTTTCAAGGCCAGGTTGGATGGGGCTTGGAGCAACCTGGTCTAGTGGAAGGGGTCCCTGCCCATGGCAGGAAAGTGGGAGCAAGATGATCTTTATGATCCCTTCCAACCTAAACCATTCTATGATAACTTTGGGGCAGCTTTTATGCTATAATACTATTTATGTAATCTAAAACCAGATTTCATCTTTGATTTGAACCACAGCTCATGGAGTAATAAAACATACATATTTTTCAGTGAAATATACTAACTTTAAAAAAAATTAGCCCAGCTCTTAATGTCTGTAAATCATCATAATTTACTCCAACATAGCTGCTAATTGATTACCAGGCTCACTGTGCTTTCATATATGGGGTTGTGGATATTCTTTACCCAGCAGACTTCTTAATTGCATGTATGCAACTCTTAAGAGGCAGTAAAATAATCATGGATACACAGAATCTCCTGAATTTCTATCTAGAGTTCTTAAACAGAAATGTATCTGCATCTCTAGGTTATTGCACTAAATTTGTTCTGCTTTTAGGCTTCAGAGTGCTCAAGCATGTGATTGTTTGGTCTACAAAGGAAGAGAGAACACCTCCAACTCTCCACAGGCAAGGAAGCATTCCCTGGCGAGGCCTCAGAGTGTGCTCTAGCTTGTGCAGCATGGGATCTGCACTGGAGTTTGGAAATAAGTGTCTTCAGTCAGTGAGTAAGTTGTATTCTAACAATGATAACTGCACAGCTCTAAGTAAGGCAGCATATTTCACCTCATAAGAAAGTAACTGAAAATATCAGTCTTTGGAAGGGTTTGTAGGGAATGAAACAGATAATGAGAAAACACTCATATAATATGGGAATTACCAGCTACTATATTATTTTCCTGGTTGAATTTACTGTATATTGCAGAATATGATACCCTATATCTGCTATTAAAAAATATAAAATATAAATCCCTCCAAGTGGGATGATGCAAAGCTGATATGAGTACCAGTACTGGTATTTATAACTCCAGCTTGAAGACTTCCTTATATTGCAAATTTACCTCTTCATTCTAGTTATTGCTCTTTGATTTTGTATGGTTGCATTCACTCTCCTGCTAGTCACAGTGACTAAATGAATTCCAATGCAAACAGAAAAGGCCTTAAGTAGGACTGAATAGTACTTATGTTTTGTGCTTTGCCACTCTGTCAGGCTGGATTTTGCTCACTGATAGAAAGAAATAGTTAAGTCAATTCATTAGGGACAACATTCTCCCTGTTCTCTGTGATGGATCATGTCTCCAATATGCTGCTTTCAGAACAGGACTGTGCTTGAGACCAGTGCAAACCAGAATAAAGGCTAAATTATTTCTGCAGCATTTTTGAATTGGGGGAAACATGCAAACGCTCGTGTTATCTTCCTAAACTCTGTGGAAATGCACAGGGGCCACTCTTTTAAAAATAATCAGTTTTTTCTTATATGGTAAATAGACTGGTGGTATTAAATCCTCTTCATGCAAATGTTTAAGATATAATGGTATCAGCCTATTATTTACAGTGTTACTCTCAAAATTCCCAATAGAGGAAATTTCTTCTTTTCTTTACATGCAAATCTTGTAGTAATAGATGTGAATATTTTAGAACTACTTGCAGGGGATATTAATTAATTGGTGTGCCTTAGTATTTAATTTATGTCATATATAAACTTACTCAATTTTTTAGGTGATAAAATGGCACAAGCTAATTATGGTTAGAAATAGTAGTACAACACATACTTGTATGACTTCCTCCTTCAATTCAGCCAGTGAGACCAAATCTTTTTTTCGCTGATTCTCAGGCAAGAAATGGTAGATTTAGTACACAGAGTTGTAAATGTTGGCAACAATGAGAAACAAATGACATTTTGGTTCTACACTATTATAATTACTAGTACTATCCTGCCTTTGAACAACTATGTCATATTTCTTCATAAGGTGGATTCAGGAGGATAATTCCCACAGCCTCTTAGCACTGGTGGTCACTCTGCAGCTGTGTGGCTGCATCTTGTTTAGCAGGTGGCTTTGCTGTAGTAGAACTGCATTTGATGCACAGATCTCTCATTGCTAGGAGACTGTCTTCCACAGCTTTTGCAAACATGTTTGAGGAGGTTTCCTTACATTCTTTAAAGCTTGAGATGCAGAATAATATATGCTCTGGCTGAGGGTTGTAACATGCCCCATATCCATTGGGCACCACAGGCCCATAGCAGCAGAACATTTCCATAGTAGTTGGAACCTGGTTGCAGGGAGAAGGGAAGGAGTGATCTCTGATTAATCAGGGCACCTGAAATCAGCTGCTTAGGAATTAGGAAAAAGAGAAAGAAATTCTACAAATGCTGGTAATGTGGTGAATCCAGCCTTGTGGAGTAGCACTACCTTCAGAAGTCCAGACCTGGAGATGATTTACCTTGGAAGGCAAAAGCTGATCTCAGTATAGAATTTGGTTGCTCTGCTTGTTCACTATGGTTTAAAAACTGGTATAGTTTGAGGTGACTGTAATGCATTTGCTCAATTTGTATAGATATTTAAAAGCTGTAAGATTTGTTGTTGATAGATAGGAATTTTATGTAATCCTTGTACATAAAATGGATACGTAAAGCTTCTCTAAGGTTTTTAATTTCTTAAGGTTATTTTAAACTTGTAATGTGAAGACTGCACTAAGTTAGAGAAATTAGCATTGCCCATTTCTAATAACAGTTTATAATTGTGACGCTGTATAAAAACACTTCAGTGCAACTAGGCATTCTATTAGACCCCAGTTTAATCATGGCATAATATGGCAGTGCAACACTTTCTCTTGCAGAAAATAAAAGATGTGTTAGAAATCTCTAAGTTTCAGACTTTGTGTACATGGGCCTTCACAAATGACATTTGCCTTTTTAATGGTGTAGAACAGGCCATTAGTTCTGCTAATAGAGCCATAGAATTGTCAGATGAATTTGCTGTGCAACAGCCGAAGGCCATAAAGCTATTCAGAAGCACTCTTTGCTCATGGATAGTTTCTTGGAGAATTTATGTAGTAGTGTGTTGGTTATATTCACTCATGTCTGAAAGCCTACAAACATTATGACAAGATCAAATTACTTATTAAGGTTTTATGCTGTAGCATGATATTATAAGTCTCTTTTGTTGCATAGTCCCAATCTGTTGCAGCTGGGTTAGCATTTCAGTTAATGAATTCCTACATAGATTTCTTCTTTCATTAGGACTGCTACTACATGCAACAAAACATTTAATTTTTAAGCTGTATGCCATAAAGATGCTTCCTTATTCAGAACATTAAATGTAGGGAGTATTGACTCTTAGAGTATCTTTGTATGTGCAAATAACTGTAAATCTGTAAATGTCTGTACCTGTCTAAAATGTCTGTAAGTCTATGTTGCATGCCTGCATGGGCTGTTGTCTTGCAGCAAATAACAGAAGGCTCTCAAAGATCTCAAACATAGCTACTTTTAACAGTAAAATTTCCTCATGGCTCTTGGCTTTTAGTTGCTCAGAGCAGCAGCCCTTCTGGCTTGTGGCTGTACTGTCACTGGAGTAAAGACTGCTCACTGGAGCTGTCATCTTATGGAAAGGAGGAAAAGAAGGGGACTGGGAACATATGTAGTTTGGAACTTGAGGAAACTGAGCCATCATGTGAATTTTACTGAGTGTGTTTGTGTGCATTTCCAGAATTTCTGCAAAGGACTTTGGAATGTTGCATATGAAGTGATAACTGTAGTCAGTATTTACTGTGCTGATGAACTGAAACAGGATTGAAAATGTGGAGCAATTTGCAGACTTCTTGATGATACTGCTTTTGTTTGCTTGCCTTTTTTACATTGCTCTCACTGTGAGCTACAAGTCTGGCAGAACACAAATGAATTATCTTTTGCTTGTCAAGACCAGTGAACAGGAGAAACTCACCTGGCTAGTTGAGAGGATGAATCGATTGCTTGTCAGATAAGTCTCATCTGTAAATATCTCTGGCAGTTCCTTGTAGTGTTCCCGTGCCACCTCTCTGAGCCCTAGCAGGTGATTGTCTATTGCCATTCCAGTAACAGCCTGTGTACAATGTGATAAGACAACAGCTTTTAACTGAGCTTGGAGGCATTTTGACTATTACTGCCTAGTGTTCTGGTCAGAGATGATGAACTTGGTTTGAGTGAGGTAAAGCCTGTAATGGCCAGATATTACTCTGAGTATTTGCTGAAGATCAATAACTAGAAATTAATTTGGTGCTCTGAAGATGTAAAAATTAGGAAGGAGACAGTCTTGAGATGTACTATGTGCTGATGTTATCTGGGTGTTCATGTCTCTCAGAGCTGAATATCATGGGCTGGGCTTCTAGAGATACTGAGGGGAGCCTATGGGACAGCAGAAATTTCTAAGCATGTTTTGGAATTTTCTGTACATCACTTGGATTATGTTTCAAAGTGGAGGGCTCCAAAACACTTCCAAATTGGAGCAAATTAATCTTCCATTGCCTTGCTGCCTGCATCTCCCTCTGGCAGTTAAAGCATATGTCATTCCATCGAATTCAGAACCAAGGATCTGGTAGGTGTCTGCAACAGGCTTAACAGAATAACAGATTACTGGCAAATCTGTCACAGGTGTATGAGCAAACCCCACTGCTTGAGAAAACTGGGGTTAGGGACACAGAAGCAGCAGTGGCAGCTCACAGGAGCTGCTGCTGAGCCTGCAGCAAGTCCCTGCCATCAGCTGCCTATGCTCATGTCTCTGCTCTGTCCAGCTACATAATGCTCTAGACTTGAGGCATTTATTAGCTTTAAGAGCCTTGCCCTACTAGTAAATGTGATTGAAGATGGCTAAAGGGATCAAAAGTCAGCAGTGGGGGATTGGCAGACCAGGATAGTTAAGAGTTTTGTTTCTTTAGGAAACCAAATGAAAATTTATTCCAACCACACAGGAATTGCCTCAGAGAAATAAGTGTGTTCAAAATCCTTCAGTCTAGGTTTGTTCTTGCAGGTAAAAGCACTGATTTTGTAGACTGACCTGTAGCTCTTCCCTGGTCCAGGCTGAAGTCATGTAGGAAGGAAATGCTGAACTAGAGACATTGTATTGCCCTGAGAGCAGAGCTGATACCCCTGTGGCACAGGACCCTTGTAACAAGGGAAACGAACAGCCTGAGAGAAGGCAGGATTTAAAAAAGAGCACAAGCTTGGTTTTCCTCTTAAGGATTAAAAAAACGTAAAAGGAAAGCACAAGTTTACTTCTTCTCTTATGAGGAGAATAATTTTAACCACTGGTAAGTGCCTGAAGCAGGGGGTTGGGAGTGCATAGCCTGGTTTGGCTTATTAAGAACTAGGCACCCATTGGTTAAAGGGCTATTTGTTCATCAGCCCAGACAGAGCAAGGATGCTCACAAAAATGTAGCATACATCAGGGTTGTGTTTACGTTCTTTTTCCCATACAGGGAAACTGACTTGATAATCAAAGGAAATATTTTGCTATCGCACAAGATTTATAAGGCTGTTAGCAATGACATTTTTGCAACATAGATCAATGTCATGTCTGAAGAGAGGCCGAGACGGGCTAACGAAATAAACTGTGAGTCAACACATAGGAAAAAACTGGGCTAAATTGAATTTCAGAGCTCTACATTTAAGATAGCAATGCTACTAGTAAGCCTTAACAAGGGGAAATAAAATCATTAAATTGCTTTTTGTTTTATGAAGTAGATTTTTTTTTGTTTTCCTTAGGAGCTATTACATTTCAGTCTGTTACACACAATTTAGTCAGACCATCTAAGTCTTATCCAGAGTTTAAAGCCACAATGATTACATTTTGCTATTCTGAGAAAGGAGGGGGAGCTTGGTGAGTAGAAGTACCTGGAGAGCTTTTTAAATTTAAAGATAAATTATTTTTCCAACAGCAGTTTTAATATTTTCCCATGAGCTACACTGGAGGCTGAATTTTGTAACAGTTTCTGGATCTGAAATGACTTGGAGGGGAGAAGTAATGGACTTTTTTTCTCTCACCCTTTTTTTTTTTTTTTTTTTTTTT
>NW_008246060.1:6400822-6423348 GCF_000691975.1 Corvus brachyrhynchos
AGAGAAAGTCTTTTTTTTTTCTTCCCTTTTTTTTTTTTTTTTTTTTTTTTTTTTTTTTTTTTTTTTTGAGAGCTGTTGTACAGAAATTCCATTGGTTGTGACCTAGGAGACCTGCAGTATGTTGTGTTCATTGTGAGGTTAGCCTGAGATGGTTCAGGTGAGGCAGTTGCCCTGAAGTAAGACTTGACTTCACTTTACAGAATACGTGAAGTCTCAGCTTCTAAGATGTGGGTTCTCAGCACAAGGCTTGAAACACAGAATTGTTTTTCTTCCCTGCTTCTTCTGCTTCACAGTGCCGCCTGAAAGCAACACTTTGCCTCTCCAGTGCTCTGAATATACCTTTAAACCACCTCTGAAGGTGAATGATTTCTTGAATATTATGAATATCCAAAGAGTAATCAACAATATGGGTTTATTAGGCAATGGTCTGAGGCAAAACCATAGATAGCAAATTCACTTATCGTAGCTGGTTATTAATATTTATTAATTTTATGAGTGGTATGACTAAGTTTATAAAACAAGTCTGTGCTTTGTCTTGGCACAGTGGGATGTAAAACATTACCCAGACTGAAGTGTCTCATTTTTAATCAACAGAAAATGAGTCATATTTGATATTAAACTGATTTCTTCACTGGAGGGCATCTCTTCCTTTTATTAGATGCTGCATTCAGGTCTTTAAAAGAAAACTTACTATAATAATTCCTTCATTGTTAATGATCTTTATTAGAAATGGCACTTTGGAATACCAGAATATATCTTCCAGAATACCAGTCCATCTGAGGATCAGGTTCCAGATAGGGACCTCTATCCTCTAGTGAAGAGAAATATAAGAAAATGCATAGATGGTTAGTTTTAGGGTTAGGTTTTTTTAGTTGAGGTTAGTTGAATATGGCTATTTGGGCCATTAGAAATGTTCGTGTGACTTACTTTCCTATTTAGAGATACCTACATTTTTCTAGTGCTTAAATAGCTAATGACTGTATCTTCATACTTTTCTTGAAAAAGCTGACTAGTTCTTACTCAGGCAGTGTTTTACTCACCAGAACAGAGTAATTAGTCTGAGCTGCAATTGCATCCTTAAATCTCTGCATCTTCTCAGAATCCTGTTGGGGTAATCAGAATATATGTATTATTGAATAAACTCTCAAAGAAATAGCATCTTCCATCAAAAAGCAAGGAGCTCAAATGTCCTTTGCTCTTGGCTCAGGTGTAAGCACTCTGATGAATGAACAGCCACACCAGTCAATGTCCTGATCAGCACAAGCACCTGGCTGTGCAAGGGTTGAACAGGATTATTGGTGGTGGTTTGTTTGAAGTCAAGAAAAAGCTTGCAGTTCCTTTTGTGGATTCCTTCCATGGATTTTGGGGGCGTAGATTATTACCAATAGAATCACTCTGTTTAGAGCAGGGAAAATAATTGCCTAGTGTAATTCAGTGTTTTCAAAACAGACAGGCAGTGTATCTTCTCCAGAATGGTTTATCTAGACAACGACAGTGACATTAATGAAAGCCATTACTGATGTTTTACTAGCCAGTCAAAAAATTACTCCTGTGTGTGAAAGGGCATCTACAATTTTCCAAGGCTGCTCTATCCTCCACAGGTACCTCACATTTCAGATAACAAGCTAGTAAATTTTGACTCCTGTCAAATGGCAGCGTTTTATATTAAGGGAATGATCTTAAGAAATGCTGCACTGCTGTACATCAAGTCCAACACTGAAACTTTGGGAGACCCTGAAACAGCCAAAATGACTGGGTCTCCAGATAAACAGGGGACCTTCAGCTCCTATGGACGATGAATGATCTTTTGAACAAAGAATTCATTTCAGAAGCAAGTCAAGGTTACCATCAGGGACCTTCAAAATACAAAGTCTGATATTTTTTCACAAGGCTAGAGCTAGGCCTTAGTTCCCTTGTAGAGATTAAATTACCAAATGCAGTCTTTAAATCTGATTAATTTACAGCTATTCAAGCAATCTCTAGTGTCAGTAGCTGCTGCTTTTACAGCAAGTGTCAAATGAAAAAACTGCTGAAGAATCAATCTGACTCAATCAATCTTTGGTGACTGTTCAAGCTATCATTTGAGGATAATTTTTATTTGTATCAGAAGGAAAATGTTTTTTAATTGGATTTGAATTAATGGCTATTAACAAACAATATTTTGGGGAGTTCAAGGCTACTTAAACCAAGTGGTGCATCTCTTTGTCCAAAAAAAAAAATTAACCCTTTCACATTCAGAGCAATTAATAGGTCCGAGAGATCACCTTGGAATAGTATTGTATTAAATTAATTTTCTAATGTTTCTGTGATACTAGTATATATATGTAGTTTTGAATGGAAGTATGAAACAAAGATTTATTAATGTCTGTTGGAAAGACCAATCACAGACCAGTATAAATGTCTTTTGTATCTCTCGGTGGAGAAGAGGGCAGGAAAACGATCAGTGGATTCGTTCACGCTATGATTACAGGTTTTCCAGGGGAAATGAAACCATTATTCCCCCTATTCTGTAGGACCAAGGCATGCAGTAGAAAGATATGGGGGCTGAGACTGAGCTGCATCTAGACATACATGGCATTCTTCAGCTTGCTTGTGTGAAACAGTACACTTTAGGGTGCTGTGAAAGGGCAGCACGATCTCAGATTTGGGTGGGAAAAAGGTGAGAAATGCTGAAGCTTTGGGAGAGCTGCAGAAATCAGTAAGTGTTGGAGGAAGGAAGGAGGGAAGAGATAGTTGCAAGGAGCTAGAAGGATCTGTTGAAACAGCATTGTAGGAGCAGGCTGGCTCCTCCCAGGAGCACAGTCAGTGTGCCACAGCATGAGCTGGAACTATGCTGAGTGCCCAGGTGTGGAGAGGAAAGTGTGCACAGACAACAGGAACTTCTCATGAAATGTGATGAGAACTGTCTTCTCCGACAGGACATTAATAACAAATAACAACAGCCTCTTCTTGCCTGCTGTGTGGTAGTCACTATTATGTGCAATTGTATGGTCATAATCTGCCGTGAATTACCCACTCAGCAGAGGGAATTATTTCAGGTTTTTTAAGTTACCATTTTACCATGGAACTTATTTAAGCTTTGTTCATCAGGAGCTAAATTCTTACCCTTAAGGAGATTGAAGAAGCAGTGGATTAAGGGAGGACTTCTCTGGACAAATTTTCATCATCCTCTGGGACGTTAGATCTTGGTTTATAATATTTTATTAATTTACACCTAATCTACAGCCCAGCAATGCTTCTAGCAATGTTATGCTAAATTCTAAAGAATAGCCACGTGGGTTGTTGCCACTGGAATGGGCTTACTGTGAAAAATAATCTATATTGTGGCAGCATTTTGCATCTAAGCAGCCACCTGGAAATTCGCTGTACAGCAGCGCAGTGCAGTGGGTGGAAGTGGCACAGAGACATTGAGGGAGGCTCTCCAGGGACAGCGGGAGGGACAGGGCACAGGGCTGTTTGTGCAGCTCTGCTCTCAGCTGTACCTCTTTACATCCCCATCTACTCTGTACAGCACTCATGCTTCTGGCAAGCAGATGGTGGTGTCTCAAAGAAAGGCAATTTTAATTTTTCTTTTTGCAGTATGATATCAGGACAGTTCAGAGAGTTGTTTGGTTAGCTTGATGAAGTTTTTCATCATTAAGGTTCAGCTCTCTTGAGGATCCTATAAGACTTAGTCTATTTGGTAGAAACATCCCTTTAAAACAAAAAAGATCAGCCAGAACATACCCACATATCCAGAAATGAAAGCATGGGAATTACATCACATATTGCAGTCTGCAGCAGAACTAACCACTGCAGGAGACCTGCCAGGAAATTCCCCTGGTGTGGCAGTTTAATGATCCTGAACTTTGCATGTTCAGCCTAGATCTCTCTGGGGAGCTGAATTTGGATCTGATGATAGAACAATCATAAGACAGTACTAAATCTAAAATTAGATATTATGTTTCTTATAACGTCATGTTTAGGCACCTCTGAATCTTTTGGATACTTAAATAAAAATAAGGGAATATTAGATTTAGCTTAATGGTTGGTCTGTAGAAAAAGCAAAATCCTGTGATGCTTGCTACCCTGCCCTATGCCTTTATGTTCTCAGTTAACAGTTAAAAAGTGAGAGACTTGGGACCATGAATGCATTATTTACTTAGTGTTTTGGCAAAGAAGACAGAGGGAGCCAGCCCAACATACCGACACAGCTGTCTTGTCACCTGCCATTGCTCTGACAAAAGCAAGTGCTTCTGAGGTAGCAGACCTAATATTCTCAACCCGGCCCTCATCGAATCGGCGCAGGGAAGCACTTTCATAGGTTGGGACAAGCCTCCTGTGGCACCTGATAGAGTGAAGGAAGAAAAAACAAAGAATAATCAGTTTCAAATAGTCATAAAGACTAAGAGAAATATAGCCTTGGTACATTTTATTGTTACAGCCACATTTTTATTTCTTGCACGGTATTCATCTTAATGTTGATAGAATTCTGTAAGAAACTTAAAAAAGATGGATGCTCACTCCTTTCTAATATGAAGAGCTGCATACAGCTGTATATGTTTTAGTTATGCATTGCCAGTAAAAAAATGACTTGTTGTGTAAAAACAAGGCTAGTAAAACTAAAATTTACTGAAAGATCTCACAGAATGTTTTATTTGTACTGCATAATAAAATAATTGTGTAATTAATCATTTACTTATGGGCTTGAAATATGTTTTATTTAAAACAAGAGAAAATGCACTGTGTGAGTGAAAAGCAGAAAACTAAAAGGGTGTTTTTTGTGAGCTGGAATGAAAACCCACATAGCGATTACAACAGAGTATGAAAACTGTTGTTTAATTTGGGTCCAGGTATACAGCTACTATTCCTTGCTTCAGGAGACAGACTGTGTCTTTCAGTTGAAGCAGGTGGTCTCAGAGCATAACTGTCCCCTAAGGTTTTTGTTGCAAACATGGGATTTATATAATGGCTGGGATCCAGATGAAAATCTTGGGCTAGGTCATTGTTGAAGTTTTATTAATGGAATATGCAAAATGGATGTTCAACAGATGTTCATGGAGTACATGAAATGTGTTAAGCATCTCTGGTCTTGACCAGGTAAAGACCACTCTGGGATTTAATTTGATGTGTTAAAGAATTGTTTGTGTAATAGGCTGTTCTGCAGGAAACCGGGCAACCCATCTCTAGCCTGGAGTTCTGGCAATGTAGAAAGGAGCTTTTAACTTTGATAAGACCATGGAAATTAGGGGATATTCTCAAATCTTGGGATGCCTGTGAAGAAGGGAACAGCAGTAGTAACTGTTCTGTGTAGGAGCTCTAGTCTGATATGCTGCTGTAGTCTTCTCCCCTGTGGATGCTTTTCAGCCGGTGGTGCCAGAGATGCATGTGTGATTACTGCCATGGCTCCTCCCAAGCTACCCACAGTGGCAAGGCAGTGGTGCTTCTGCCCCAGGGACCTGGGCTCCCCAGCTGCTGCTGCTACAGATAGCCCTGCCATCCCTGCCATATTCCCTCACCTTCTCTATGCCAAGCACAGGGACAGCTGTCGGGAAGGTACTGGCTGGCAATGGCATGTGTGGGACACTGGGATGGGAAGGTACAGCAAGAACAGGGAAAGGGAATGAAGAAAAAGAGTACTCTCTCTCAGAGCCAGGTATCAATTTCCATCTTGTCTGTCCAACAGC
Source organism: Corvus brachyrhynchos (assembly GCF_000691975.1). Taxonomy (NCBI): domain Eukaryota; kingdom Metazoa; phylum Chordata; class Aves; order Passeriformes; family Corvidae; genus Corvus; species Corvus brachyrhynchos. The sequence continues at coordinate 6,406,489 of NW_008246060.1, forward strand.
CATTAGGCAAGGTCACTCATTTCCATGCAAAAGGCATTTGTTTGAATGTTGAGGAAGAAAATGGACCCTCTGTATAAAAAGCCACTGCCTTGCGTACCCTATTCCTATGAATTGAATTAACCTTACCTGTAGAATGCCAGCTGAAGTGCTACTTGAATGTAGGCATCTGGGCTAACTTTTTGTTTCTTAATAAATTCCTTTCCATAGTGCTCAAACTTGTAGGCAATAAAATCCAGATTTCCCACTACCCTGGAAAACAAGCAGAAGGCAGTTATTGCAAGAGTAGATGTAAGAATCTCACAGAATTGTTAAAGTTGGAAAAGAACTCTTAGATCACCAAGTCCAACCATTAACCTACCCTACCTTGTTCACCACTAAACCATATTCTGTCCCATTTCCTGTTTGCAAATAAAACCCAGAGAGCTTTTCCTGACTGTAGCATCTTGGAGGTGAGTGGCCTCCTGCTCTCCTGCTTGCAGACAGTCCTGGTCTTGGTAACTTGTTCCTAGTCAGTAACTTATTCATACAGATTCTACACCAGGCTTGTTATCTGCAGCCTTAGCTATGGCACTCAAGTCTGTTCATTTAAGTAAGACACCCTTTTTAAAAAAAAACAAACAAACAAAAAACCTGGCAACTTCCCCCCAACCTTAGTGTTTCCACCCCTAAGGGTCTCCTTTGTTCTTGACAAATTTCTGAGAGATTTACTGGTGTGAGAATTGGGTGCGTTTAGAACCTGATGTAGGCCTTAAGCTCTTTGCAAGATTCAATTTAGAGGACTACTACCTTTATTTAAAAACAAAAAGGAATTATACTGCATCTTGAATGTTCTCACTCTTATGTATCTTTCTAGCCACGTTGAGTTCTTATCTAATGTAGCCACACTGGACATACTTAGTGCTGATCATGCAGACAATGTGTTAATTCCCTACAGAGAGATCACAGGCCTGAGTGTTGAGGGAAAAAAAATTCTTATTGCCGCCCCCAACCCCAAAGATCATGCAAATCTTTGACAGCCTGGAAACAGAGTCAGAAAAACTAGGCTCTGTAGGAGCAATATGAATGTAAACAAATGAGATTGCTAAATTCAAATTGTTTATTCAAACCAGTTGTATTCTACTGTCCCCTATATGTACCCCTATCACCCTGACTTCAGACTGAGTCAGCTCAAACCCATAAAAGACATCCACAAAAACAGAAGCCCTGCATTGTTTGCATCCTGTGCAAGTACAGGTAAGCTGTTTCTGCAGTGGTTTTTAGATTTCCTAGCATTTACATGGAAGGAAAAAATGGTAAAGCAATTCCTGAATACGGACAAGTAGCTCCAGCCCATAAGGGTCCTATCCTGCAGAGAGATGCTAGGTATGTGCAGCCTGGTAAGAGGAGGAGGAGCAGGAAGACAGGAGGCCCCCTAGGAGGGAGCCCATGCCTGCACACAATGTGTTCCAGCTTGCAGTCACTGCTGAGAAAAATGAGGCATCTGTTCTACCTTTGGAGTTTTTCTGCTGCTGATGCCAAATACATCTGAATATCAGGGGAACACTTCCATCTTAGTCTCCGTGGGGCGGGAAGCTCACTCACTGAATCAGCTCGGAGTAATTTCTTGGAACTTTCTTTCCTGTTGGTATGTGAGACAGAAGTCGTTAAGGTCACAGGAATAATCCATTCGTTAAACACTGCTCTTTTAGCAGGTAAATTACTGCTTCCCAGGGGCTGGAGTGGGTATAAAATGTACAGAAAGGGAGCTCACATGTGCCTGAGCAGGTATTCGGTGCACTGCACCATTACGATGCCATCGAAAGGGGAGTGTTCGCACACAGTGCCGCACAGTCCGTCTCTTCCTACCACAAACTAAACAAGGAAAAGAACAGGTGCAACATATACAGGGAATAAATCACGTCCTGGATAAGTTATCCATGAAGGCAACCTGACAAAGGTGTTACCGTTCCCCTGTGGTTTTCTTATTGCTCATATCAGGAGCTTCCTTGCCCTATGTGGGTCTCTAAGTGGGTGACTTACAGACTTATTGCAGGAGACTTGCTTGTCCTGTGAAAGGTGTTGCACTGAATCCCTTTCATGCTGCTGTTTTGGACTGAATCCTGTGAGAATGTAAATTTTAGCAATTCCTGATGGAATCTGAAAATTTGATTTAGCATCTGCTTTATGGTACAGAAAACCCATCAGCAGAAAGACAGGCCAGGGTTCTCCTGCTTTTGAGGGCAGTAAAACATCTGTATCTGGGAAATCCTTAGGATCCCTATTTATTACAAAACTCATCCTTATTTGATAGCTTTCTCATAGCTTATTTTGAACCTTTGTTTTTTTTTTTTTTTTGAGATGCTTTCTTCATTTCATTTCCCTCTTACTTGTCTTCATTCTTAATTTCATTGTGTGCACATGGCTCTGCTGGTAACAACCTACTGCACTCCAGTTCTGTGATACACCCATGCAAATTGTTACTTCTGCATCTCATACAAAAGCAGATGTCTAGGACAATACTGCAGTTTTCCTGTCCTTTTTCTGGGCTTTTCCCCACACTTGTTTTGAAGTGCATTTGGCTGGACTTCACCCACTTAGTTCTCTCTTGCACATTTGTATCACACACATCCTGCCTCCCTGCTTTCCATGAGGTTTTCAGAGAGTGGGCATGATGCAAAAAGTTCACCTGGCCATCTTCTGAAGCCTTACTGCAAAGGTGAAGAAGAATTTGGAGAGAAGGAACAAGTCCTACTGTGAGAATGGCTTCCTACATAATCTGTGTTTGCATAAAAGGAAATGGGATCTTATTTCCCTAAGAATTTCTCTTCACCTTTAAACTATTTTGGCCTGAATACATCTGGACAGATTAAGCTCTCTGACACTATGCAATTTAATTTGCTTTCTGCTACCTTATGATAGTAGACAAAAAGAGAATGTTGTTTATTCTCATCTGCTTGAAATATCTCAACACTTGACCCTGCAAATAACAGGGTTCTAACTAAAGACAAATGGTTTGTTCTTCAAAAGAGTCTGCTAATAATGTCATTTGCAGTGGCATTAATCAGGAATGATTACTGAAATGTATTTGCTTCTGGGTAAGTTGGTGCAAGTGAAATTATTTTAGGGGTTTCTCTTTTCATGCTGCTGTTCTTAGATATGGCAAGAACAACAAGAATTATGCAAGCAATGGATCAGTCAGGGTTTTTTCAATTTTTCATAAGCTGTCAACATTGTTGACAGTTGGAGATTAATACATCACTTCACTCTGGGTCTATTGCAAAGCGTGGAAATAACAGTGCAACACTTTAAAATATGACAACCAAAATCTGATTGGGAAAAAGGCTGGGGAAGTCAAGACTTAAGGAAAGTCTCAACAAGGATGTCATTAATTGAGTAAACAGTCTGTTAAGTGAGGACTTAAACACATGCCAAATTATAAGCAGTTGCATCTCTAGGATGTCGGGAAAATGTGTAAGAAGAGGAAATGGAGAAAAATATTGTGCTTTTCTTTTTCATTCTGGGATATTAGGCCAGCATTTTAATTTCTTTTGACTCAGTGTAGTAAAATGCATTGTTTTTTTATATCCAGTGTCTACCTACTCATACATCTCTATATCTGTATTATCTCCTCAAGTGCAAAGGGCAGCTTTGGAAAAGGTGGAAGTGTCCCTGCTTCCCCTGCCTTGCAAGGGACACCCTTGCTCACACCAAACCTGCCCAGGTAGATGCTGACACCACCTTCCCCTCTTTCTCCCACCTGACTCTAAATGGTCCCCACCATAAGGCAACGTGCAAGTAATGTCACAGTGCTGTAAGGTTTTTACCTGCATAGGTTTGTCATACCAACGATTGGCCCCGTTTTTATGGTAGCCTCCTCCATGCAGCATCTGAAATGCCATGTTTGTGTTGTTGAGTTCCACCCCACTGGGGCTGTCCAGGCACACCAGGCATATGCAGCGTTCAATCATGTCCAGAGAGTCACGGTTGGTGGAGTCTGGGGATAAGAGAGTGAAATGTTCACATCCTCTTACCTGTAAGTACAACACTGGATGGGGATCCCTCTGCCTTGGAGAGCATGGAAGATCTGACCTTGACCCTGCAGTGAGCTGGTGTCTGCAGAGCTTCTCTCAGCAGCAGATCATCTCAGTGCGAGGGAGCATTATACCACGGCATTAATTCATGTGTTAACTTTTGTAACTGTGTATCTCTCACATGATTCAATAATAACCACTTTCTTTTTCTGCCTTTCATTTCCTGAAGTAATTATATTACAAAATAGATCTATTTTACTCTTAAAGCCAGCATTGCTTACTTATTTTATATATAACAGTTACAGAGGACAGGGGGAAAACAGAAAATTTCAGAGCTCACGCTATTGCTGCAGTATTCTGCTCTGAAACAGCAGAGCTGAGAGTGTTTTTGTGTTGTTCTCCCATGAAAACCCTTTTCAGAACAAGGAACAGCAGGGCCCATGTTGTTTTTGTCTTATTGTATTAAAACCCTCCTGTCTCTCCTGTCCCTGATCATTAGCTTATGCCTACATCACATGAAGAAACATCTTCAGTTGAGGTTTTGAGGTTTAGTTTTTGAACATGGTTTTGCCAAAATCATGGGTTGCCACATTACACTGCTCTCCTGTCACTAGTGTATAGCTGAATAAAATGGGCTTTTGTGGATCTCCTTCTGTTCCTTTTCCCTATCACGACACTCTTGCTTATATGGTTGGACTATTGGAGGTATTTTTACCTTGTCCTCAGTGCTTTCCTCCTTATTTATGGTGTATTTATGAGTTTTGGTTTTTTCTTCTCAGCTTGTCTAACTCAAATATTACAAAGGTTAAAGGTTTGTTTGTATCTAAACTATTTCTCAGTTTGAAGCATAGGAGATATTTAATTGTGAGCACATAATACAGTTCTTCATTGAAAAGATAGAAGTGTGCAACCTATAACAAGAACTTATTTCATTTAAAAACATACAAGATTATTAATTGCTGTTATATGGTTGTTAACAAGATCAAAGGAAAAAGGGCTTCCAAGCTTCAACATAAAATTCCTTTTGTTCTTAACAGATCAGCTTTCATCTGATGGTTTTGCTAGATTGTGGTGTAAATGATTTTTCACAATGATGTTTCAGAATGTTCTCAACAAAAGATATGAATTCAGATTGATCAAAACTTACTTCAAGTCTAGGCTAAGTTCAACAAATATGTGCTCAATTCAGAAAATTACTTTAGCTGTAAGAATGGAAAGAAAAATTAAAATTAAGCAATTCTGATTTGCATTTCAAGTATGGGTACATTTCAATATGCGCATGTTTTTAAGGTTTGCAAATATGTAAACTACTTGATTCTCTGAAAGAACAGCATTTTTCATAGTAAGAAATAATGCACCTTTCCAGAAGGAGTAACATAGGACAGTCAGGAGCTAGAAAAAACCAGATGCTTGTTACCCTCCAGCTTCATTCTCCAAATACTGTGTACTGAAAAAGAGACCAAATATGCAAGAAATTAAAAATGTGTCAAGAGAAGGAGAGGCAAGGGATAGCAGTGGATGAGAAGGAAGAGGGGGAGCTGTGGCCTTTTGCAGGCTATGATAAGGTACTGCCTATTGCTGTTTGGTGGCTCCTGCGAGGCAGCATTAGCAGCCAGGAGCCCAAGGGACAGAGATGGTCAGCCTGACTTCTTGCAGGCTCCCTGGGGACCTGGTGGAGTGCAGAGTGTGTTGTCTCCCCTTGCCAACAGAAGCGGAGTCCTAGGGAAAGCAGCTGGAGCACCTGCCAGCTCCTACAAAGGCTTGAGCCAGGAGATTGTGTTCGATGGGGCATGTAGAGAGGTTGCTGTCCTGCAAAATGTGAACACCAGAGCCCCTTCTGAGTGTCTTCAAAAGCATTCAGAAGCTTTATAAGAGAGAAGACCCATCCCTGTCCACTTGGCTGTAAAGCTTTCTAGTATCTCACACTTGCAGGGCTGACCATAATCGTGGTATTTTTTATTGATGGTCTGGGTGCCTCGATGCAAAGGCTGAAAAGATCCTTTTTGGAATGGAATGGAAGCTGCCCCGTATACAGCAGCTTCTGGTGTTTGCAGACAGGCACCTTTGAGGAAAACCAGCTTGGACAGTGATTTACAAACTGCTCACAGCTTGCTCAGCATTCTGCTTTACGCTGTTTGATAGGTTTATATATATTGCATTGTGGCTGCTACCCACACATCTTTGACAGATACGAAGCCCTTAGTCTGACATATGGCTTCAGGGTATCTGGAGCCTAGGTATTAGAGTGAATAAAATTAAGCTCTGCTAGAAACAGAAAAGTAGGGGAAATATGCCTTTACAGAAGGAAACAGGCATATCCAGAGGGCTGATCAAACACTGAAAAATTATCATGTGAAGCAGGCAATGAATTGCACAAGAACTCATGAACCATGACTTGGGATGGAAAATATCTGCAGGAAGAGCTAAAACAGAAAAGATTAAGACCAAGCCTAAAGCCCTGACAAGACATTTCTTCCTTTCTAATGCACAATTGCATTGAATTGGCCAGCCAAGTGTTGGTTAGTTGGGGTTTTTTGATTTGGTTTTAGAAAGGAAAATATGAGAAGACAGTTTTGAATCAAATTCAGATTAGTATGCATGGGACTGTAGCCAGTCGCTTCATACAGAATTCCCTTCCTGTACTTAGGAACTGAGTGAGCTAGTTCTGCAGCCTGAAGGCAGTTACAATACTGAATGTGTTTATAAATCAGTGATGGCTGGGTTTATTACAGTATCTTGGACATTTTCTCACCTAGAAGACCTATGCTCTACTTGCAGGTCTAGGGAGGCCAATGGCTATAGCTCCTTCATAGCCTCTGCAATGCACTGCACAGGTTTCCTGTTCTGAAGCATCCTCTCTTGCCCTGTCCAGTACAGACCAGCTGTGGAGTGACCCTTTCACCCACACTGCTTCCCAGGTTTTCTCTTCCTCAGTTATTTATTGTTGCATGAACATTTCACCACCACAGATAAGAAAGAAAGAGAGCTGTTAATAATCTTTTATCCATGTGTAACAGCAATGCATTCACCTATATAGAGGAGCTCTGCTAACATGAATGGTCTGGGATGGGATTCCTGCTTAGATTAGAGAAGGCTCACATCATGGTGCTATGAGATTTACTGGTGCAGAATCTGCATTTTTCAGCTGCATAACTGAGTTGGTTTGCCTCCTGATTAAAATGATTATTTTGGTAAATTCCAGGCAATCTAAAAACACTATGGAGAGGGTTTTGCTAGTTTTTGTTGATTTTTCTTTTTGTGTTTTTCTTTTGGATGATGTAGGTTAACTAAGATAATTTTGCTGCAAGTTAAGGCATTGACTGTTTTACTTAGTATGGCATGAAAATAAATGATTAGGTGTTTACCTCAATTTTCATTAAAATAAGTTATCTTTTTGTCTCTTCCTTTAAAAAGAAATGATGGGACGAGGAAGGGAAAGCTTAAAGATGAGGCTAGAGCTATGTAGTATTGCTGAAATAATGGCCAGGACTCTGTGTGTGTGTGTATGGGTGTGTCTATACTAAGTTTTTATAAGCACAGATAAACTTGAATAAGAAAAGGGGAATCTTCCTTAGCATGGTAAATGTATTTTGAGACTATTGGCAACTCTTGAATATTCCAGGGCATTGGTAAAACAGCAATATTTTCTGTAGCATTGCTGAGCTGGAGATAGAGATGAGTTAATGTTTTCTTCAAGAGGAAAAAGTAAATACTTAAGACATGTAGAATGGCAAAAAGAATGTATTTATATCACTTAGCTTCAGCGTAAAACACACAAGGTGTGATGTGATAGAGGTCACTAACCCCACTCTTTATTTTCATCTGTTTCCAAGTTTGACATTCAAGTCCAGAATCTGAGACAGCTAAATGCTGCCTGTTGGAAAAGAGAGAGAGAGCGGTCCCAGATAATACCTGGTGTCATCTTTCCTAGATACTTACTTAAGAATTGGTTGAATCAGCCCTGGTACCTTCTCCATTGGCTAGATAGAGCTAGATTCAGTAGGTGTTTAACTTTCATATCCTTTTGTTAGATAAGATCAATAATGTCAAATAGTTGCCAAAAGCTAAGAGGATACATCATTCCTATTGGTACAAAATGGATATGAAGAAAGAGACAAATGACAAAATCTGATGTGATGTAATTTACGTGATGAAAAACAAAGAATGGAGTGAGAGTTATTACATGGCATAACACTTAAACATACACAGCCAAAGGGTCGAGCCATTTCTGCTGCTCCCCTGGCAACACACATCTTACACATACTGAGTTCCTACTTCTGGAAAAATTCAGCAGTGAGGTTGCACATTCAGTCTTGTGTTTGCTGTGATATTTGCTCTCAGCAAAAAAAGTCATTGATGGTGAGAAGGAAGATGATGAAGAGGAGAAAGCTGGGATTGCTGCTGCTAACCTTTCATAAGGATCATCCTGGCCTCTGCCCACTCTGTTCTTCCGTCTGTTGTCAGCAGGCCAATTGGAGGCAGCATTTCCTCTTCATTCTCTGCCATTTTTGCTATCTTTTGTAACTGAGTGAAAAGATCTCCCTCACTGAGACGACGGAAATTAATGACAACATCCAAAACAAAAAACTGCAAAAAAATGACAGAAGTCAGAAGATCAGTCAGAGGTGGGTTGGACCTTTTGTGGTCCAACATTTTGCTGTCACCTGGGTAGGTGTTGAGATGCTGAAGTCCTGCCTGGAGAGCCAGGCTTGCAGGCAATGGAACACAAAAGCACTGGGGAATGGCCAGTGTTTTAACACCAATGTAATGCCAGTTGCCATAGGGGACTTACATTGTGTGCTGGACTCAAATAGAATATACACTATTTGAATAAGCTTAAAAAAACTTGGAGAGAGAAAATCAGGAAGTAAGTAAATAATTTTCAGGGTATTATTTGTTTAAACATAACCTAGAAAATCTAGAAAATTTCCTGCACTTCCCAGAAAAGTGGAAAGCACTTCACTGGAACCTACCTCTTCATTCCAAGAGGGCCTGCAGGCATGGCTCCAGTACTGCTGGACTATAAGGTACGATGCCCAGAAAATAGACTCTGCTGCTCCCTGGCAATTACTGGTTGGGGCATATTCACTCTAACACTTCAGTATTTCTGCCTGCACCTGTGCTAACTTCTACAGGCATAGCTTAGGGCCCCTACATGGTGTCTATGCCATGCATAGGTATGATGGTGGTATAGTTGCCATGCATTGTGTGACAACACTTGACTGTCAAGAGAAGAGCACTTCCAGCAAATGCACTCTAATAGGATTCTTTTTTCTCTGTGGTTTCATCTCTGTTTATTAAACATTTTTGTTTGAAAAAGAAAGCAAATGAATTCTGCCACATTCCTCCTTTCTGCATTGCTGTACTTGGAACATAATGTGGGCCAAGGACAAAAATGCTGCAGAAGCATATTTTGGAAATATTGACCACAAATGCTTGGTAAGAAGTGAGCTCATACGTAGCATGTTAATTGCATTTCTGAACAGAGATTAGATTAGGCTCTTCTGGAGTGAATTTAAGCAAATTAAGAAATACAGAAAGGTATAAAAAAAGAAAACTAATTTACCTGATTGTTACAAGCAACAATGATGTGCTCTGGTTCTGGCATTACATTGCTTTTCTGGGCCACAAGGGTATCTTTGGTACGTCCTGGAAGACGATAGGAAGAAAAGAGTCCATAGTATTGCTTCATACAGAGAGGATGACCAGACAGCTGTCCACGAGAAAAATCAGTAGGTAAAGCATGGCTGCAGAGAAGGAGAAAAACAAAGCCAGAGGAAAAGAGGGGAGAGAGACAGAAAGGAAAAGAAATCTAATCTGTCCTTTGTTCTGTTACAATTAGATCAGGTATAACACAAATTGAATAATAAAATGAGATTACAGTATAAGGGAAATAGATTAATTCCCATACCAAAGTTAAATACATCATTCTTGGCAGCTTCATGCATATTCATTAAGCAATTGTATTATCATCTAGTGGAAATGGAAATAGCAGGTCACAAGCAGCTTTGCACTGTGTATAGGAAGCCTGCCTAGATGGCATCCCGGAAGCTTGGCAGGACAGAAGTCAGCAGAACAGCTGGGAAAGACCAGCACCTTGAAAAAAGGTACTGATGAAATGCCCTGCAAATCACAGCAGCCCTGTACTGTGCTGACTGGTTAGAGAATGTGTGAGAGGGCCTTGCCTGACAAACAGGAATGACTTGGGTAAAACAGAGGGAATTTCTGTTTTCTACAGATCCTTGTTTTTGTGCTAATTTTAACTTAGACCTATGGAATAATATGTGCTGAAAACCTATTCCTTTTTGATTGGAAGGCAGGTGAAACCAGCATCTCTTAAAAGGCTTCTTCAGTGGCCAGGAAAAAAAAAGTTATCAGAGTCACAATTATGATTATGGATTGTAAAATACCCCACTGACACTGCAGCAGGAAATAATGGTGCTACTGGTCAGGAGAGGCTGCAGAGACCGCAGGAGGAAGATCTTACAGTGCAGAGATTTTCCTTCAGCAAAAGAGGACTAAGCTTCCAACTTGTCAGAGGCAGGAGTGAAGAAGCAGGCAAGGAGGTTTAGTCTCATACAGCTGATAAGGGATAATGTTTTATGCTAGTTTATCTTGGTTAACCATGTCTTTAGAACTGCTGCAGTTCTAAACCAGGGATGTTCACTTTAGTTCCCAACTCTCAAATTCTCTGTATCACTTATTTCCATGTACAGGTGCATAATATATACAGGACTTGAAGAATCATGTATTTCCCCTGTGTTTTTATTCAGAAAGTAACAAGAGCATCAGTAGCTTGTTTTTCCTAGCTACGGAGCCAGCCTGTCTGTAGTGAGACTTCCCTCCCCTGCTGGGATGTGTTATTTCTCTGGGGGGAGGGAGGTGGGACAGTGTTGTTCTAAGTGGAGTATGTGGAGAGTTCCAGGAAGGGTGTGCAGGCTGTGTAACCACAGTGCCGATGCTCTTTGGTGTGGGGAGCACCAGCTTTCTCTTGTGTTCTCAGTGACTCTGTTAGGCAAATTGTGCGTGTCCTTTTGGGCTGCGCTGTGCCTGTCGGAGTGATGACTGTCAGCCATCAAAAAGGATCCTTCTTCAGGCTGTTACACTGCACGAATACAGCAGAAAGGGCATAGAAAATTGCTGAAGCACTTGCCCTGAAGCATGCTGGAGCCCCTGCCCTTCCCAGTGGTGGAGAGGTACAATACAGCCTGACTTTGTTCTGAGAGCAGCCTTGAATCAGAAGCCCTGTGGATACTCAAGCTCTCCTTCCAAGCTACTTACGTGTCCAGTAAAGCTTTGTAGTCCTGCACTCCTGAAATGAGATTGGCGGCAAACCTGCAAGTAGCAGAGAGAAGTAACATCAGTCCTTTGTCATTTGGCAACACTGGGCTGTTTCAGGGAGACAGAGGAAAGCCTGAATGATTGATGACACAGCATAAGGAGAGAAAGTCTTCTGGCTTGGCAAGAAGAGCTCCCTGCCCCCATCCAAAACCTAAATTAATTCATGTCAAGAGAAATATGAAATACTAGAGACAGTCCCTTCAAATGGTTAAACAGACTACCACAGGAGGAAGCCTGAAAGTGCTTATTTAGAGAATGGGAGCAGAGACTGAATATTTAATAGAATCCTCACATGGGTTTCAATATCAATACTCATAACCTGTCCAGTATTAGAGTACTTCCTGTCCTAAGCAGATATTCTTTTTGCAGAGCTGTGGGCAGGTGTATTATTTCCTGACACTGTCCATTTGTGCTGTGTCAGAATGGGAGGCTCTGAGAAAAATATTTCCTCGTTAAAGCACGTGCATTAAAAAATGCAAAGTGGAGTTTTTTTGAAAGCTGTGTGCACAGTAAATTTAGTCAGTAATGAATGGAAGCATTTATAGTTATGTTTAAAGTAAAAAGATGCATTAGCTGTCTATGCAAAATGTTAAAATAATGCATATTGGTTTCAAGGTTCCAAGGCTGTTTTATAATAGCATAAATTCACATGCAGTTAATTATTTCAGTAATGAGCAGCCAGAGAGTGCTAAAAGCAAAGAGGAAAATTGCACTATATGAAGGTAGATTTTTACTGTTTTAAAAGGAAGAATGTTTTGGCAAAGGCTGAAGAATGGAATCCTGTTTTAAGGGTGTCTGGGGAGGTATATTCTGTGCTTGGCTACGTGCTTACCTTCTCACTTTTTAAATGATAGTAATTGTGCACAACAGCTCAAAGCAAAAAGACGAGTTCAGGGCTGGGTCTGATGGGACTGAAGGAAGCAGTGTTCTTGGGTAAGAATGATTTCTGAATTCTTATTCTTAGATCTCCTGTGTTTCTGGTGCCCTTTTGTGCATCTGAGAGGGACAATTTAATGCCAGCGTGGCCTTTTCAGTTTGCAGGGTGGCTACGAGTCATAGTGAAGCCATGTTAAAGATTATTTTCCTTCAAACTATGTGTCAGAAATTAGTGGGTTTTTTTTTCATCACTAAGTGGTTTACTTGAATTACGTACAGTAAAAAGCTTTGTAAATATTCCTTAAAAATATAAATCCCATCACATTTTTTTCATGCACTAAATGTAATAGTAACAACATTTTTCTTTCTGAATATCAGTATGAGTTAGCCCAGAAACACTGCCCTCAGTCAGCAGGCCTAATAGGAAATCACTTTAATGGCTACAGCCCTTATTTTTTAATGAAAGTTGATTGTCTTTTTGCAAAAGCAGTACATTTAAAATATCCTTTCATTTAGCAAAAGCTGCAAAGTTGTAATACATTACCTCAGCTGGTCATTTACATCTTCGAAATACTGACGAGCAAAGATAATTGCAGGGCTGGAATTGACTGGAAGAGCCAGCCGGTTGTTGAGGTACATGTCATCCAGCCAGTAGTTAAACACCTGAGGGAAGGGGACATGACATCTTAAAGCTGCAAACAGCACACAGAAAAGCAGTCTGGGGGTGAGGGGACAGTGTCTGGTGCTCCTGGTGTCAGGCATGGGCTCTGATTAATGGAGCTGCTGAGCATTTTCAGTCTGGGCTCTGTGACCTTAGCTCAGCTGAAGTCAGCCGCAATTCCATAATCCTATTTCTCAATCAATGGCAATTTACAGTGTGTTCCATTAAAAACTAAACAAGCTCCAGATTGTGGTGCTTCGGGTATTTTGTTGTTTGCTTCTCTCTACAATCAGCAAATGTTTGAGTACAACATGTTAACTCTTGCATTGCAGTTAGAGATAGAGAGGGTTTTACTAGTGATGCCTTTTCTTGGGGGGCTTCAAATATTTGTCAGTGATGCCAAGATGCTCCATTGTTTGCCATCAGATACTGTCCTGTAGCAAGACAGAGTGGGAAAAGAATGTCCCATGCTGAATGGTTCGGTCCTGCAGATAGTGGCATGTGGATAGGGCCCCTGGAGAATTCCTTCTGTGTCCACTGACACAAATGCAGATTGCTGATTCTTGACCCAGACAGACACACATTAAATTTCTAACCATTTTTATTGAAATCACAGATGAACAGTAGCTGCATTCCTTTATGTCTGAGCAGAGACTGAAGAATCATGATTTGGAAAACGGAGGCTTTTATGAAAAGATCAAATGGTCTTTCTGAGAGGGCAGGCTTTGCATATGGTAACTATAAACAACAACAAAATTATGCAAAAATAATTACAAATGCATGCATCAGTTGAAGAAGTTTTCCTCCGAGATATTTCATTGCTGTTAGAACAGATGCTTCCCCCACAGTCTCTGGAGTCTTCAGGGGAACATGCTAGAGCTATGCTCCTGGCAAGTTAAATTCCAAATAAAACCATTTCTGATTTATCCTAAGAATCAGGTATTTATTTTAATAACCAGTATTTAAAATTGTCATGCATCCTTCCTCTGTAATTTTCATGCTATAAGTGTTCAAATGAGGAGTTGTCTTCTGGAACACTATTTCCTATCAGGAACACTATTTAAATGCTGGTTAGTTTAGCCACCATGAAGTTGTATGATCACAATACGAAAACAAGATTGGACAGCATTTTGTTCAGAAATTAGGCACTGCTTTTAAAATGAAAGCACTGACAGCACTGTAGGCTTTTTTCCCTGACTATAGCAGCAAGTTGATGGAGTTTTTTTGTGTGTCACACAAAAGGGAGAACCACAATTCACTGACATCAGTAAAAAGCCTGCAGGATTTCACTGAATCCATAAAATCATTTTCCTTGTTGGGATAGAAAGACTTCAATAAAACTCTGATTTTCGGCTGCCATGTTCTAATGTTGCTAATGTAGGCAGGATGAACTGCGACTTTGTGGAATGATAAAATCTGCTTTAGCTATGGCTTATTTAATTTGCCTACCTTGGGAAGCAGAAAGCTGAACTATTTTAAAGGCAGAGGTCTAAGCAAGGCCTGTGTGATAGATATACATATATATACGTGTATGTGCATATTTGGCAAAGTAACTACTTCAGGGTAACTACATCGGTATAGCATGACAATGAATGGCAAATAATAGTTCAGTTTTAAAAGATGAATTCCTGTCATTAAGTATTCCATTCCAGAATAATTGGAGTGGATCAGAACTTTGGGTAGATGGCTATGCAAGGCACTTTAAAAGCCCTATCAGAAAGTATTTTTCATTCTAATAAAAATTCTAAATCCTGTTATTTAAGGCAAAGGAAGAAATTGCATCCAAAAGGTGCGTTTCCTACAGGTGGTGTGACACTTCTGTGCCTGAACTGGAGGTGAATGAATGTCCATATTTATGTCAACAAAATGTTGATCTGAAAACAAAATAATGACATGGTTTTTGACATAACTTGAAAAATCTAGCCTATTACGTCTGAAATATTCATTGTCAGAATGATCCCTGTTTGCATTGACCTGCTGGAAGAAAACTGTGATTGCACATAGAACATCAGAAAGAACTTGTAAATAAGCATCATGGAACACAGAATTTTTTTTTTTTCCGCTGCATTTGCTTACCCAGTTCATTGTCTTTTCACTTCTTTCCTCAAGCATTTGCTGCAAGGATTCCCCCAGGCCTCCTGCACTTCCAAATTGCTCCACAATGACCTTGGTCTTTTTAAATTGCTCCTCTGGCACCAAGTGTTTCATGCACTGTAGATACATGCGTAAGGTCTGTTGCAGTGGTGGAACTGGAAGTTTTGGCACTTCCTAGTCATTAAGAAGAAATATATATTAGTGAGTAATTCTACTTGTTCCCAATATGTCCTCTTTTTTTTTTCTTTTGTTGCTGATTAATATGTTACATCCATTTTTAAATTAATTTATTCTTTTTTAGAAATTGAGAGGTCTGATTACTACAAATGTACTGTTTGTAGGCTTTCAAATGCATAGAGCAGGGGACTAGTGGAAAATTATTGAGGAGAATACTCCTTGGTAAAAATTCTAGAAATCCTAGGATAAAGAGGCATGGTGCAAGCAAATACTCTGAGCTAAACTCTAGAAAATCTGCAAATACATTACAAAATAATAAAATAATATCTTAAGAGCAGGTATTTCATTAGTAAAGAAGTGAATTTAGCCTATGATTAGTAAAACCATGGGTTAATACTTGTCTGATTGGTAATATGAGTATTTATAAAATTATAGATGTAGAAAATATGCTGGTCTACCTGTTCTTTATTACTGACTATGTACAGTCCTCAATAAACCCATATTTTACCCTGCCAAAGCTCTGCTGCCAGTCAGTCTGGAACCCCCCAGAAGGCTTGATAAAACGTTTCTGTTTATACTTCCTTTATCCTTACCCTGTTTGAGCAATAGTATCTGGGAAGAAAAGAGTTCCATGCTGTCCCCGTAATTAAGTTTCCTTTGTTTTTTAATGTAGAATTAACCAAGTGAAGTGTAATTAGTCATTTAAAAGCCAGAGCAATTATGGGGGCAGTGGGGAAAATCAAGCAAGGAGGTAATTCATGAAAGGCTGGGGAATTGCAAGAGGCTGTGATGCTCTAAGCATGGTTGCTCAGGGAGGTAGCTGTGTCTCCTAGTTGAGAAATGGTCATCTAATGCAGCTATGCTTGTCCATTAGTGATTAGTGTAGGCCATAAACTTTTGGAGGCTTTATTTTTCTAATTTGATTTTTGCCCATCTCCTAAAGTACGCAGTGTTCAGATTTTTTTGCTAGCTCTTGCTGTAATGGGCATTCATTTTCACAGGATTTCAGGCCATAGTGCGAAGAAAGGATTAGCAGTTACCTTGTCCCACTTGCTGCTCCGAGCTAGTCTAGCTGCAAGCTCCTTGGCCAGTGCAGGCAGGGAGGGAGAGTGTGGAGGAAGTGCTCTGAGCAGTAGGCAGGGACTGAATGTCCTCTGAGCTCAAATACCAGCTCTGCCTTTAGACATCCACAGAAAAGTCAGTGCTGCATTATGTTCCCTATCTAGAAACTAAAGATTTTAGATACTCATGAAAAGTGTCATAGGATTACCTGTTACTAATGGAAATGCAAATCCAGTTTAGCCTGTAATACACCCAGAAATAAAAGAACAGTAATTCTACAGTTTCAAGCTATGTTTAGTCAAGACATATTTCTTCTGTCACTGATTTCTTGGTCAGTGGAAATAGATGTGCTAACTAGTATTTCTTTTTGATACCTGGCTTCAGCCCTATCTTTCTGGGTAAGATTACTGTGCAGTTCATGACTCTGCTTAGGAAAAAATCTTTATACTCTGGAGGCTGACTCCTTACAGGCATACACACCCAGCACCTTCTGAACCAGCTTGAAAATGAATCATATGTGATAGTTTGATAGTGCTGTACTAGCATGAATAATTTCATGCCATCTCTGACTTTGTAGTATAAAAATATTTGTTGTATAATAATATTTAATTTACTGGAATTCTTCAGAGGATGTTGGGA
>NW_008246060.1:6423362-6426287 GCF_000691975.1 Corvus brachyrhynchos
AGTGTATTTGGATATGAGAAGCACTAGTGTTAGATCAAGGTTCCTGACTATAAACTGTTGCAGGATAACTGGTGTTCCCTGAAATGAAGAAATTGGCTCTGGAACAGAGCTTGGGTTACAATTATGGTATTAATTTACAGAATTAGAAGTTGTTAAGTCATCTTTTTTTTCCTTTTTATTGTCCCGGAAAAAGTTACTTACTCTTTCATCTTTACTGCATGTATCTTTCTCTTTCTTCTGCATGTCTTTTTCTAGGTCAGGCATTACTGCATTTCTTTTGGTATCTTTCGTTGAGGATAGAAACTGAAGTCACTTGGGTGCACTTATGGAGCCTGATGCCTCAGTTCTGGAAATAGAAAAGATTTAAAGTCCTATCAGTACCCATTATTTATAACCAAATGTACGAGGGGAGTATTCCCTGCACAAACATACACAGAAGCCTCAGAATGCAAACCTGAAGAGAAATAGAAGTATAACATTCAAAGCAGCTGAACTGAGCCCTGTGGAGATTGCTCTGACATTCTGTTTGTCTCATTTTGCTATAAATTTATTTATTCAGAACTATCTGATGCTCATAAAAGATCCCTTCTCAGCATGGTTTATTTTGTCACTGTAATTTACTTTGCAATTTATTGTGGCATGATCTGTGTGCTTTGTATTACTGTTATATGTTAGCTGGAGGAAAGAGGGGACTTTTCTTTCAATGCACTTACATTGACACAGGTAATAGTAATGTTGCAGTTTTCTATATCAGGATCTTATATTTCCTCCCCTTACCATTTTATATGAAAGCACCACAGTGTTTAAATGTGTTTTTCATGGCACTGTTCCATGGGTACAGTGAGGTGCCATGCTGGAAGATGTAAAAAGGAGCTTGATGGAGATGTGCCTTTGCCCTCTGCAGCCTAGAATCTCACAGGGTATGAATGTTTTGGGGCATAGGTCTGGGCTGGGGGACCCTGTGAGCCTGCCTGTGAAGGCTGTGGGAGGACTGGCAGGGGTGCTGTACACTGGATTTGAGCCACTTTGTAGAGCAGTCTTTCCAAATAGCATATACCTATCCAGGGAGATGGCTTAATCTGCCAAAAGCCACAAAAGTAATCTGTGACAGAGCAAATACTTCCACTCCTGTCTCTCTGGTACTGTGCTTATCCTGGTTTTCACTTCTAAAGATGCGTCTAGCTCCTTTTCCGTGCAGGAATAAGCTACCTGACACAAATATTTCTTCTGATATACTAGTGACCACACCAAGAGATTGTCCTTCAATTATGACAATATGTAATTACAGCTAAAGCAGAGTGAATTTTTTGTGTTCAGTCAGGTCTTGATGGATTAGAGGTTTTTTGGTTTTCTTTTAATTACTTTGCACTGTGTGTACACAAAATATAGAAGATAACGTGTTGACTGTAGAAAATAATTTTTTTCTGTAGTCTTTGGAATTATTACATTCGGGGAACTGGAATTGTTTCTGCAACAGCTTTTAAGAACAATTTGGATTAAACCCTACAGTGTATGAAAGTGAGTTGAGGAGGTTTGTTTAGCAACGGGCAGAGATGGCTGTGGACTATTCCTCTCATGAGGACTTAGCTTGGCTATTCCAGCCTTGCAGCTTTAGCATGGCTCTGCCAATGTGTATGTGGTCACTGACACCTTGTGTCGATCCTGTCCTCTCCCTGTCCTGCACTGGCTGTCAGTGGGGCCATGTGCTGTGAAATAGGTTGTATAAGGCTGAGAGATGTCCCTGGGGCCCTGCAATGAGCCACACAGCAAACTCGTGTTGATCTATCATCTGCTCACAATTTCAACCCAGGTGAGAGGCGATTTCCCTCATGCAGAGGCCACATTAACCCATTGCACTGCTCTGCTCCCTCTCGTGTGCGGCACAGGTCTCATCACTTAGCCAGGCACTCTATTCCTAAAACGCAAGTTCAAAGCACCTCAAATAATGCACACGTCCTGTAACTCTTGGAAGACTGTTGGCTTGCCCAGCTGTTTATGGGCTGGCCTCAGCCCCCCACCTGCATTCAAACACAGAGCAGCCATTTTGTCTTTAGAGCCCCTCAAACTGTATTCCCCAAAGGAAAAATCTTGTTGGTATTCTTTTTGCTGGGACTTTTGTTCTTTCTTTCCTTATGTTTTTTTTGTCCAACCGCAATATAGTGTCACACTGACTAAAAGTCTATATTGGCTCTGTGTCTGTGGGAAATGCTACTACTAACAGCCCTGCATATCTGTAAAAACAGTGTGATAAAGAGTTTGGAGGTGGTAGCCTGAACTGTGCTTTTCTCTGTTGCGGAGATGAACGGAGGCTTTGTCTCTGGTTCAAGCGCTGACAGCTTAGCATCACACCCAATCCTGTATTTGCTTAATAAAGGACAGGAAAACTGACACAGGAGAAAATCCTGCAGAAATTCAAGATGGCTTCAAAGTTTCTCACTAGAAAGCTGTGAGGTACATTGTCAAAGTTATTAGGCAAAAAAAGAAAAAAATAATCCTAGCTGTTTTTATTTACAGCTGGCTTAGCTAGAGGGCCAGGGTGAGCGGCTTAGCACGGTCGCTGCGAGTCACAGCAGGCTGGGAAGCCGGGTGGCCTTCCCCACAGCTCAAAGCAGCAACTCAAATCCACAACAAAAGGCACTGATCTCTCAGTTAGCAGATAGCAGAGAAGGACCAAAATAAGCCCATGTGCTTATACTTGAGTTCTCCTGACACGGTGGACTCGGGAGGCAGCTTGCAGTATATAATGTTGTTGGGGCAATACATTCAGCCCCCATCTATTCATCCTCACTCTCAGTCTTATCAGGAAGGTAAGCTTAAAGTTCTCAGGAATCTATGCTTGAAGTTAAGAGGAATGTACGCGTTGTCAGGAATACACGTGTGAAGCTCGCACTGCTGCGGCTGTGGACATTGCGAGCGGAGCCAGGA